>NW_027271959.1:0-452500 GCF_040938485.1 Diadema antillarum | reverse complement strand
AGGGACACAGAAGTCCCTTTTGGGGTACACGTTGGGCACTTTTCGTGTACACGGAAGTCACAACGGGGTAAATAGTCTCCTTAAGGGGGACATGAGTCTTAGGGCCTACAATATTTGTAGTGGTGCAGTTCCATATCCCCAAAATTGCATTCAGAAAGTTATCAATGCGGAAATCTAATTGTATTTTTCTTTTGACATAAATATTGTACATGTATGCACAGATTGATCGCAAAGTGCCGATTTTTTAAAAGAAAGCCTATTGTATGTACATGTAAACAATAACCTTTCCAATGATACCTACTTGTTGCATAATATTCTTGAAATTACATGTATAATAAAATCCATGTTTTATTTTTTGTTTTGTTCTAAGCAGGTTTAATCGCAAATACAAGTACACAGTATCTCAAATTGACCAGACTGGGGTTAACACATTTTGAGATCCAACTCTTCACATTATACAAATTGTGACCATATCGCCCCAACACGTACTTGGCGTGGGAGTAAAAAAAACAAACAAACAAACAAGGAAAAGTAGAAATTACGCGTGCATAATATATGTCCTCGCCGGAAGTAGCATTTAGTAGCAAAATGTACAATATAGGTAAAAAGATCAAGGTCAAAGGTCAAAGAAGTCATGTATAATGTATACGTATGTTGTCTACTCTGGAGCCGAGAGCTGAGCGGTGTGCCCGATATTTGCCCTTCAGCAAGACACTTTATCCACATTGATGCAGGCCAGGGCTCCACACTAACTTTTATTTTGGTGGCCCCAAAATGATTGACTTTTATTTTTTGGTGGCCCGAAAAAAACAAACAAACAAGCAAAACTAAATCGGTCCTACGTTCATTTCCAAATGTAAAAGAAACAATCTGTTACTTATTTTAGCATCGTACGGAGCAGAATATTACCGTTATTTGATTTCCAAATTCATAAGCAAACACCCGACATTTATTTTATGATCGTAATGAGCCAAATGTTACTGCTGTCCACTTCCGAAAGTGAAATGAATCATCTGACAATTATTTCAGCATCGTAAGGAGCCGAATGTTATACTGTTTTTCATATTCGAACGTCAAGGAAGACATCCGACATTTACTTTACCATCAAACGCAGCTGAATGTTATTGTTATTCATTTCAAAATGTTAAATATCAAATGTCTGATATTTATTTTAGCATCTTAATTATGGAGCAGAATGTTACTGCTATTCACTTCCGAACGTAAAAGTAATCACCTGACATTTATTTTGGCATCCTCAGGAGCCGAATGTTACATGCTATTTACTTTCGATCGTAAAAGCGAACATTCGGCATTTATTTTATCATTGTACGGAGTTGAATATTATTGTTATTCATTTCAGAATGTCATAGGGATCATTCTACATATATTTTAGCATCTTCCGGAGGTGAATGTTATTGCTATTTACTTTCGAACGTAAAAGCGAACATCCGGCATTTATTTCATCGTCGTACTGAGTTGAATACTATTGTTATTCATTTCCGAACGCCAAAGCAAACATTCAACATTTATTTTAGCATCTTCCGGAGCTGAATGTTATTGCTATTTACTTTCGAACATAAAAGCAAACATAAGACATTGATTTTATCATCGGACGGAGTTGAATACTATTGTTATTCATTTCCGAACGTCAAAGCAAATATCAAACATTAACTTTACCATCAAACGCAGCTAAATGTTACTGTTATTCATTTCGAAATTTAAAAGCAAACATCCGGCAGTTATTTAGCATCGTATGGAGAAGAATATTACTTCTATTCACTTCCGAACGTAAAAACAATCATCTGACATTTAGTTTAGTATCTTCTGGAGCCAAATGTTATTGCTATTTACTTTCGAAAGTAAAAGCAAACATCCGACATTTATCTCATCGTCGTACGAAGTTGATTATCGTTATTCATTTCCGAACGTCAAAGGGATAATTCGACATTTACTTTAGCATCTTCCGGAGCTGAATGTTATTGTTATTTACTTTCGAACGTAAAAGTAAACATCCGGCATCTATTTTATCATCGTATGGAGTTGAATATCATTATTATTCATATCCGAACGTCAAAGCAAACATTCGACATTTATTTCAGCATCTTCCCGAGCCGTATTTTATCCTTATTAATTTCCGAACGCAAAATCAAATATCTGACATTAATTTCAGCACCGTACGGAACTGAACCTCACCATTATTCATTTCCAAAATTATAAGCAAACATCAGACATTTATTTTAGTATTATACGGAATCGAATATTACCATTATTCAATTCCAAAATTAAAAGAGCAAACATCTGACATTTATTTTAGCGTTTTATGGAGCCGATTGTTACCGCTGTTCATTTCCAAAACTGAAGGCAAACATCCGGCTTTTTTGGTGGCCCGGCGTGCGTTTTTGGTGACCCCGGTCGCAAATTAACCATTCGCGAAATCGTGATTCGATTCGCGAAAAGACTCCGCTAAATGTAAGGCATAGATCGCTACACTCGGCAGGGGCTACGTCGTCCTTTCACCAGGTCTCGTTACAAAACCAAAATCTCGCGTGAGTTCTTGCGTTACCTATCGTTAATGTTAACGAAACATCGTTAATTTGCGCTAGGGATTGTTACTCATCGTTACTACAAACGTTAATTTTCCCGATTAGTCCAGCGGATATAGAAAAAATCATGCACTTAATGGTAAAAGCACCATATTTGGTACAAATGTACATGATGCCAATACAAGTCATTTCTGATATGGAAGCCACTCTGATTCTCCCTTTGGGGCGGCCATTTTTCAAAATGGCCGCCATGTGATATAGCAATGCTGTGTATTTTGGAAACTATAAGTCCGATTGTCGTGATTCTTGTACCAAAGTATAGGTTTTAAGGGTCAAGGATTCCAATAAAATAATTTTTGAGAGGATAAAACCATGGCAACCTACTTATTGGCGGCCATTTTGAAAAAATATGGCCACCATGCTAGATATAACATATCCTTAAAACGTATGGACAAGGGGTCATGACTCTGGTACCAACTTATATGTTTTTGGGTCAAGGATTTTGATAGATTCAACTGAAAGTGAGTATGAATCGTTTCATCCTACGTTTTGACGGCCATTTTAATGAATATGGCTGCATACAACAGATGATAAATATTTTATATCTTCGAACTCAAAAGATATATAATCACGATTCAAATGTAGAAGTATAGTTTTGGGGTGAAGGTTTTCAATATAATGATGTTTTATCAAAGTGAATAGGTTCATCACATCCTTTGTTTTGGCGGCCATTTAATAAATAGCGTATATACGAGTGTTATGAAAGCGGGATGCCCATTGTGGATTGATTCTGGTGTAAACGTTTGTTTTAGGGGTCAACAATTACTTGTTCACTCATTTTTAGTATTTTAATGTGGGACATCTGGGCATAGTTAACTTTGTAAGCATTTTGGAAAATATGCTCAACTTCCTTTATAGGATTTCTGTGTGTACAGTGTATGTGAAGAACATGATCTTCACAATAATTTCATGTCTGAAGTATATATTTTCTAGAAATATAGACTCTCGCTTTCTCTGGTCCCTGGACTATGGAATGAAAATCATAGTTTCCAACCAATTCGTACATCTGTTTTCTATGGGAAATTGACACTAAGTGTGAGAAACTTCTAAAACTTCTTGGGTCACTTACATCAAATGTAAACACACTACATGTATATAAAATTATGTACAATGTCTATAAAATCCATGATTGACCAGGCTGTTCTGATACTTATAACTACACTGAATCTTATACATCAAACGATAAAGTAAATAGTGGCAGTGGGCAGGTCCTTCTGGTCCTGTACGGGTAGAAAGACGTCCCCGCCTTCCACGAGTCTCCCGCTTCCTTGCGGGCAGTTTTTTGGTTAATCAAAGGCTATAGGGAGTAAACCTTATCCAAATCCGGAGCGGAACCCCTAAGGCGGTTAAGCCCCCGTTCCACTATGCCGTTCTCGCTACGATTTGACAATTATTTTCTCAGATCGAGAAGGATTGGGTAAAACCTGAGCCGATCTGGACACAGTACAATGTTAGAACGCTCTAAGTACGCTGCAGTTACGACTACCAAGTGCTTGCTACGCTCTTACTACGATGATCGGGAATTAGACATTGCGATCTCTGCCGCTGCCGGTACGCTTTAGAACGATGTAGCTACGCTGTTAGTGCGATGTTGCCGATGTTATCCGATCAATGCACGCTGTATCTACGCTCTGAACGATCTATACGATCTTATCACGCTCTTACCCCGTTCAGAGAGCTGAAAAGTGCCCGATGTGCCCCGATGTACCCCGATTCGACTGTGGGTCAGCAGTCAGTCAACTTATTAGCATGCAGAACCGAAGAAATATACTGTGGACCTCGAAGATTCATTCTTCTTTTTTTACTTTTGATTTTCAAAGTTGTTGTTGCTTCGTTATTCTCACTACTCTTTCTTCATCAGTGAGCCCGTGCTTCTGTGCCTCCAGTGCCCTGGTTATGACCCACCATTTCCCTCTCCTCTCCCCTCCCCCCCCCCCTTGTCCACCTCGGACTTACTACCTTCTTCACTACTATATCTTTCTATCCTCTCATCAATTTTTTCCTTACAAGAGAGCCGCCATGTGTTTGTTAATGTGCGTCCGTATGTGTGCATGTATGTGTGTATTACTCTGTCTGTCTTTTTTTTTACTACCGCTTACAAGCTTAGGGAAATTTGTTGCTGTTGTTTTTTGCAATTATATATTTTTCTCTATGAGGGGACTGCATTCTGATACTACAAGCTCTGCTTTTTAGCAGTCCCCTCCATTTCCAGCAATATTTTGTATGCATTTACCACAGTGACGTAACTGTTATTTGTATCTCTGTTGATGATTTGCCTGTATCTCTTTTACAATGTTATTCTGTTCATCGCATTGTGGTACTGATTTCATGACGTCTGTGTATATGAGTGTTTCTTTGTATTTTTTATTATTTGTTTGTTGGAAGACGTGAAGTGAAATAAATCAACTTGAACTTGAACTTGAAGAGCCTCCTCAACTCACGGTTCTTTTGCAGCAATGCATTGTATAAACAAAGACGTGCTGATTTTTCGAAGGATTTTTCTTGATGTCCTTGCTTTTATAGTCCGTCTTCCTCCAGTTGTAGATGATTTCATATTCTTCAAAATTCTGCTATGTCCTCTTCCTCCTCTTTCAGCATCACGTGCAGTCTCTCTTTCTTCGCCTTTTGGGTAGCTGCTTCGCTGCTTTCTTCTCTTCTTTTTCTTAATCTCTTCTTCTTCTTCGAAAATTACAGCTAAAATTGCTTCCCGTTCTTGTGCCGATGTTACTACGCTCAGAAAGACCTTGTTACGCTCTTCCCGCTGCGTTTACGTCGTCATTACGCTCTCCCCGCTGCGTTTACGCTGTCACTACGCTCTCCCCGCTTGCCGCACGATTAAAAATATGTCAATTTTGATCCGGGAGATCGGGAAGAAATTTGATCTGAAAAACTGCCCGCTCCAACCCCGACCTCCACACGCTGCTGCTACGATGCTTCCGATCCCCGTACGCTTTTGCCGCTCTCTCCCGATCTGCTAGATCGGGACAGATCGGGGTCCAAATCGTGATAGTGGAACGGGGGCTTAAGGTGTTGTAGTTCATCATCTCTCCGGCAAATATAATAGGTATTATACAATACATCTTTATAGGTTTACATCTAATTGTCATTTGCAGCTCCACATGAGTCTACTAGCAAAATATAAACTACAAGAAAAATTATGCTAATTTATGAATATAAAGGAAAACCTCAAAGAAATACAAATTTTTAGGTTCATAATTATTGGAAGATAAAACTGCAGAATAGAATATTAAATCGATCTTACTTACCGGCACCAGTAGAAATACTGAAGACGTTCTCTAAAGCGCACCTGCATCTATATATGCCTTCACGTTCATCACCGCTCAGGAATGGATGATCAGGAACAATCATTGTTTTGGATTGTCAGAGCTAATTCGATTCCTTCATATGATTCCATATGATTTTGTGTAACAGTTTTGACAAGGTCATACTATGAAATAATGAACAAGAACTGAAAACAAACTTTAGAAATCAGTAGGTCTTATAAGACTGCGGTGAGTTGGCTCAGTCGGTAGCGCGTCTGCCTTACGATCACGCGGCCCGGGTTCGAACCCGAGTCTGGACTGAGCAATGTTGTGTGTAAACACACTATACCGTCCCCTCTAGCAAGAGGCAAAACACTCTGTCCCTCGGATAGGACATAAAATGGAGGTCCCGTGTATGAGAGAGTCACAGCTCATGCACGTAAAAGATCCCGCTTCATTCATTCATCGCAAAGAGCAGGGTGTCTAACCCGGTGAAGTGGCCCCACCCCACTTCCAACTGGACCCCATGGAAGACCAGCTTAGTGTAGCTGAATATGGGCTATCCAGCCATCTTCACAGATGGAAAATGAACAACAACAACAACAACAACAACTGCAATAATCATGTCTTTGTGGCTGGAAACTATAACAGTACACTAATTGTACTCTCCTGTCTATGCATCCAAAATTGGGGGGGGGGGGGGGAGTCTTCTATTCCATTCCCACCATTTTATTCTACCTTTCAGCTGCCTTTGATACTCAACATAATTATCTTTAGTATTCCACGTACATGCAACAATTGTACTTATATAATGTTCAATACCTACTTGAATAGTGAATGTGATAGAGGTATGGTCAATCAACAACAATCAATGAACGATAAAGAACTAAATGCCGCAACGACATGGGAGGTTCATTTACCAATAATAGGTGAACAATTCTTGTCATTGGGACAATACATATGGCAAGTGTGGGTGTATATATACATACAGGGTGGCCCCTCACAAAATGGAACGAATATTTTTCCAAAACCAAAACGAAATTGCCAATTTGGTTGAGTACTTTTCTTTCTAGACATGTTTTTGTTAATCATTAATTTCTTACTTTATTTTATCAAAGCTCAGCAATGGAGACTACCCAACAATTGAAGGTTAATTTTCGACAATAATCCTATTCAAGCATTCCACATTGTGATGTGCGGCCTCAATTCTTTGTTAGTCTCCCAAGTGGCTTTTGTCCGATGCTGAAATTTGTTGAATTGAACTAAGAAATTTACGCTCGACCCGTCTTTACAAAAACATCTGTAGAATGAAAACTACTCAACCAAATCGGATGATTTTGGTGTCATTCTTCTTCTAGATAAATTCTCTACAACTCTGTCATTCATTTTGGCATCAAAGTAATGCAAATGTGCAGATATTTGCGAAAACTCGTGTTTCCGTTAATTCTTGGCCACACTGTATATAATGTGTGTGTGTGTGTGTGTGTGTGTGTGTGTGTGTGCATACTCTATGTAGTGCAGCAGTCATATTTATCAAAATGGGCGTGAAAACGAAATGTGTTAGTTCTATTCATCAACAAATGCTTGTTTAAAATCATTGAGTTAGTTTCAAAGACGTACAGTATAGTATATAATTGCGGTGGCCATATTTTAAAATGGCAGCCAAAACATAGGTTGTGATGGTTGTATACACGAAAAGATGTATCCATTTAATTAATTGAACCTCAAAAACATATGAAGAGTTTGTTTGCAAAAACCGATAAGTCCATATTTGCCAAATGGAGATATTTGCGACTAAAGGTCAAGAAATATAAAGAGAACAATAAGAAAAATTTTGCTTCTTTTGACCATAACTTCAAAAATGTACCTTTATATGTAGGGAGCAATATATACTAAAAGGTATTATTTTGTGGTTTATGACAGAGACCGTACTTCAAAAATGGACTAATCGGTTTTTGCGAACAAACTCTTCATAATATATTTGTACCAGAATCATGAAGATGCATCCATTGGTTTTAAAGATATATAAATAGAATGTAGAGCGGCAGCCATGTTTAACTGGAGGGAGGCCATATTTTTAATGGCCGCCAAAAAAAGGATGTGATGAACCTATTCACTTTGCTAAAACATCATTATATTGAAAACCTTCACCCCAAATCTATACTTTTACACTTGAATCGTGATTATATATTCATTGAGTTCGAAGATATACTATATTCATGATCTGTTGTATGGCAGCCATATTTATTAAAATGGCCGCCAAAACGTAGGATGAAACGATTCATACTCACTTTCAGTTGAATTTATCGAAGCTCTTGACCCAAAAACATGTAAGTTCGTATCAGAGTCATGACCCTTTGTCCATACGTTTTAAGGATATGTTATATCTCGCATGGTGGCCATATTTTTTCAAAATGGCCGCCAATAAGTTGGTTGCCATGGTTTTATCCTCTCAAAAATTATTTTATTGGAATCCTTGACCCTCAAAACCTATACTTTGGTACAAGAATCACGACAATCGGACTTATAGTTTCTAAAATACACAGCATTGCTGTATCACATGGCGGCCATTTTGAAAAATGGCCGCCACGGCCGCCAAAGGCAGAATCAGAGTGGCTTTCATATCAGAAATGACTTGTATTGGCATCATATACATGTGTACCAAATATGGTGCTTTTACCACAATGTGCATGATTCACCCTATATGTGCCCTAGATCCGCTAGACTAGATCGTTAGTTTGCGTTTCTAACGATTCAGGTGAAACCGCTTGCGTTGATGAAACGTTTATGTTTATTTACGCAAAGTTTCTTTTGGTACATGTATATACTGTATGTAAACAAAAACTGGCGTCTCGTGATTTTGACAGTGATTTATTACACAAGAAAATCTTATTCGACTTAGGCACAGTGAATTCAATGGTTTTTCCGTGAAAGTGTTCTTGGATTTAAAAATTCGACTTGTGAGTGAATACACGTAAGTCAATGGGGAAAAATCGGGACCTTTTTAAAATCATCGACTTGCGCGATATATTATTCGACATATGCGACGTCGACTTAGGCGAGTTTAACTGTATAAAGCAAGCAGAATCAAAATTGGCTCATAAATGACAAAGAAGTAGCAAATTGAACATTTTGATCACACACGGACGCACACACAGACAGACGGACAGACGGACACACACACGTACGGAGCCCGTTTCATAGTCCCCTGCTTGAACTCGTTCGGCGGGGACAAAAATGCATACAAACTAAGCATTTCCTTCTATTACTCCCACACTAATGTACCTTAATTGCCCCAAACACAATGTTCAAATATATGCTTTCAAGTACACCATAATCACTTTCGGGAAAATAAACACCCCTTTTTCGCTCTCCTTTTCTTTTTCTTTCTTTTTCTGCGATTGCAAGTAGTTGGCTCGTACACTGGCCGCAAGTGGTGGTCATGTGAATGAGTGTGTGACTGTGTGTTAACTAAACCTTGAATAAAAAATGAGAAAATAAACCAAGCCGAAATGTTGGGTAGCTTATTACTTCATATTTTATTTACATCTTTATTGGAGCACATGTACATGAAGAATAATATCAACAAATATGTAATAATTACATTGTCCTATAGAGCATAATGCTAAAAAATAGACAAATCTTTTGCAAAATTCCTAGGTTTATCTTGACACATGAATGCAATATCCCATCTGGTACAACGTGACACGATTCATTTGAAGATATGGTTTTCCTAATGGCTATAATTTCTGTGACACAACTATCTAAACCTTTCACCAAGAATTGCAATCACGTCAGATACTACAAAATTTAACAAATGACTGTTGGATGGCAATATTCTAAAACTGTGTTCTCATGGAAAGGTAAGAATATGCAGGAAATTGTTTCACACATTACAGACCAAAATACAGTACTTGGGGAAAAGTCCTCAAAAGATCAACTATCACATTTGACTGAAACAAAGGTTTACATCACTGAAATACAGACATGTATAGTTCATCTACAGCTTAATGTACATGTTCACATGATTGTGCACACATTGTACAATGTAGAGAGTGTACCTAGATAAATGAGGAGACAGACCCATCCATACCTTATAACTTTGAGCATAGTATTGTAAATAAAATAAGGTTAATGTGAACATCAAATCCATCCATATAATATGAGTAAGTTCCCATCTTAAAATACACACATAATTATGTCAGGGAAAAAAATTGTACAACCATCACACCTCATTAAACATGTGTAACTATACAAAATTCCAACTATCTTTCACTGGAAAGTCATAAAAAGGAAAACATCCCACAGCTCCAGCGATCTCAGATATGTTAATAAGCAGTTATAGATAAAGAAATGTGTGACCATCTTCTTTGGTGGGATTGAATAAATGACTACATATTTCATACGTGTACATCATCATTACATATATTTTATACATTATGTCCACGCTTGATGCTGACTCAACTCAAACTACTGCTTCATACTTTTCCCTAAATTCTGATTTAAAAAAAGAAAGAGAATATCTACAAAGATATATGGTAAATATCACTAAAAGTTTTAATGGAATGTGTGCAAATTATGAATATGTATGAAATGTATACCTCAAATTTAATGACAGGAGTGAATTCTTCTTATCCACACGGCTTAAGCAAACACCATGGCTAGTAATTAGTCATCAGCTTTCATACTCAAAGCAAAAGATTAAACATGACAGTACTGCCATATAAGTCAGCATACACTTTACACTATCATACTGCAGCTGACACTTTCCTAAACCTCACTGCTAGATTTGAAGATCATGCTTTCCCCAGTTAAAGATTTATAGCAATGAGTTATACATGCACTGATAGATTTTCTGTGACACCCATCAGCTCCAACAGGCATGCTTTGTGTGACTACAAATCCGGTTATCCGTGATAAGCAATAATAAGATAGTTACCAACGTCAATCGAGAGTACATACTAACTAACAGTTTAGATTTGAAGTACAGTAAACCTCGCATGAGTCGAAGCTCTCGGGACTGACAAAAATGCGTCGACTTAAGTGAAATTCGACTCTCGCGAGAGTCGATTTTTTTTTCGACTCACAGTTATGTACATGTAGTATAGGACATTTGCATGCATGTGTGTGTGTGTGTGTGTGCGTGCTTGTGTGTGTTTGCATTCAAATTTGTCTGTTCTTGAAGATAATGTTCTTATTTTGTTCTAAATTGAACATGGAATTTGTATCAATACTAGTACCTAGTAGTTAAACGTAGTTCGCTGAGAATGTCTGCGCTAATGCGGCAATGTGCATGTGCTATGTCTATGGTGCAACATAGGTAGCCATCTCTGTCAACCTACCCTGAGACAAACACTCTCCCAGGCCCATCCTACCTCCATTGAACAAAACTATACAGCCAGCCGGGCACGCACAAACAAGCTCCACCCACTTGGCCTGTCACTAAAATATTAAAGCAGCGATTGGTTGACCAAGGAGTTCTGGCTTGACATGGATAAAGTATGGATGTGCTGTGTGTATGGATAAAGTACTAGTACATGGATCGATGTGCTGTGTGTATACATACATGTGTATGTACTCGACATGCGTGCAGAGCGGTACGGTGAGTGTGCATGCTTACCTGCAGCAGGCCAGGGACGGGGTTCTGCGACATGCCGATTATTTTGTTCTCCTCTAAATGTAATGAGAATGCCAGACAAATCTTCTTCGGCTCAAGTGATGTAAACTACGTGTATTTTGTACAAAAGGGACTGACTGTTTTACTTCGACACAGCCGAAATTCGACTCTCGTACTTCGGCTTATCCAAATATTTCTTAGAGAAAATACATAGGGAAAAATCGGGACTTTTTATTTTGCTTCGAGTTAAGTGATTTTCGACTCACTCGACGTCGACTTATCCGAGGTTTACTGTATTTTCCATATTAACAGCTATTCTTACTATCACAGTGTACCACATGCTTAAATAGCAATCATACTTTGCTACAGCTGTATGTTTGTACTAAAATTTAATTTTCAATGTGCAAACATAGTTTGGGTTAAACAACCCTCCACCCAACAAAATAAGAACTTAATCTAGAATTACAAATGCAGTCCCCAACATGTCAGATGGGGTGTCACCTTTTAATCATACGACCCCATTAGAAATGAATAGCTTGATATTTTGATGTAATAATTTGTTTTTGTCCAAAACACAATGCTTAACACCCACTTCTGCATGTAGAGGCTTGGTGATTCAATTATATTCAAATTTAGTCTATCAATCCCTACAATACTGAACTGTTATCATTGATCAGTCTTACCAAACTTAGCATTAATTCTATGTGGAGCAGTTACACACGAATCAATCATCTGTTCAGCATTATGAATATAGTACAACTTATGTGAGAAAACATATATTAAATCTATAATACATAAATATACATTTATGTTTATTTTACAATATATCAAAGCTTTGGCTGAAAGAGTCGACATCAACAAATTATCCTACAAAAGGAATAATTTCACAAATGAAAGCACCCTTTGCAGAATTCAAAATTTGTGGCTTTTACTTTATTTAATTTGATTTTTTTTTTTTTGGGGGGGGGATCAAAACGATGCACAAACAAAAGATCTAAATAACCAGCCAACAGACCAAATCCTCTCAAACTTCTTAGAGACCATGAAAGGAAAAATATATGTTGATGATGATACTTCACAGTATGGAAGGGGCTAAGATTAAAGCTGGTCCATGACAACTTCTTAGTGTGCAAAATGTATCCAATCAGTAATACTTTTTCTTTAAGCAAAAGGATGTACATTTGTATTTTGCAGTAATGGTTACATCACAAGACTTCAAACAGCTGTGCATATGTGACTGATGTCATAAGAGACAAACATGGTTGCAAAGAGTAACATACTTTTAAACAGACTTCTCTACAGCACACATAGACCAATGAAACTATGAATAACTGTTATAGCCTGATACAACAAAGGAAAGTTGGACGATTCACATGACCCAGATTTTAGGCTTCTTTCAAGGAGAACTCAGATCTCACAAGTTTTGATGACATTATCTACAGACAACACATCCACGAAAGAGGTGTATGAATAAAGTGGAACTGACAGAACAACTTTCACTATTTGAGACTAACTAAGTTTAACAAGTTTACACATTAAATCTTGTTTTCGTATCAAACATTATGAATAATGTAAAGTGATTTCTAACAAATCTTAAAAGAATCAAGAATTGTAATTCATTTCCAAAGTATGTCATGCTGCGCTGACTGCTGACATTCTTCCTGTAAGGTGATAGAAAACTTTCGTGGTGTGGAAATTGAATCATAGTAGGTCTGGTACAAAAAGAACAGTGACAACACAAACAAGTACATACATGCACTGGAAATGAATGATAATGTAAGTAGAAAGGATACTAAATATGTATGATGAAGGGAAGATAGGGAAGTAGACAAAATCTAGAAATATATAACATAGGAGGTATAAGTACACATGCTCATGCTCTATGAATTTTTTCCTCTCTCTTTCTCTCTCTCTCCCTCTTTCTCTCAAACTGCAAGAAGAATAAAAAAAAACAGCTGTAGAGTAACTTGTTCTCTGCGTAACCTATTTGTTAAAGTTATCTAAAATTCACACTTTGCCTCATTAGACATATCTTTGAATCCTGTTGTATGATGTGCAATATAGCATTTCTCATGCATAATCATGTACACAGAATCATTTGCTTAGCCACTTGAAGAGGATTCTTCTGCCAAGAAATCTATGGTAAAAGAAGTAATGAGTTCTTGTGAGATTTACTTTACACATAGTTATAGATAGACGAGTGTAAGAGCATCTGGCACGTGAGCACAGAACATATTTTATGCAGACAATATGATATAGACAGGCCTTACCAAATACAAATTAGACCATGTCATGCTGACTAAAGTTAACCTTCAGGATATGAAATAAATATGGTTAGGACAAGGCTCTATAACACAAAGTAAACTTTAGCACTTGAAAACACACTTTTCAAAACTCGTTCATTTTCTTTTACTTAATATCAATTTGCCTTGATTCTATTTCTTGAAGATTGAGACAGAGCCGACCAGCAACATAATCAGGTCTGTATTTGCATTCCACTTTTTCTTTACGTAAAAATTGCTTGTACTTGGAAATAAACTGTATCATAGCTGTATTCTGATCATAGAAAATCATGAGACTTTACTGCCAGAATGAAAAGGGTATTCAAAGTATCTTGTACTTTTGTCATGGTCACACAAGCAATGCTAAAACAGAAGTGAGCTATGAGTTTGCATTTGAAAGATTACACAGTGTTTGTGCTTTTGACAAAATTAACCTACAAAGGGAGAAAGGTACAAATTGATTCAGCATCAGGTTAGTACCAGCTACCTACACTTCAATACCTACACTACTGTTTGCTTTCAGTTGCTGCACAGGTACTGTACTGCATGGGGGGGGGGGGGGACATGAAGAATGGTATCTGAACTCTACAATTCAACTACCATTTTATACCCCTTGCACAAATGTCCACACATTTCTGTAAGCAGAAGCAATATGCACATATCCCATACAGTCACATACACACCACATTCACATCACATACTCTTATGATGTGGGCACACAAACATCTACGTTGTATTTGCATGCACACACAACCATGAAATCTACAGTAAAAGCTGGACGTTTTTTCCCCATACAGATGTTTTTGTGAATGAGGAGGTCACAGACATTTTTGTGAGATGTCGCCATTTGACATCTAGACTATTGTAAGTTCACAAAAGCATATCCGTAAATTTCATGGGATCAAGATCAAGTGGCGATGGTGGGTAAAAACATCTTGTCCAAGGACATAAACACTAGACGGGAATCAAACTTGGGCCCTCCAATTGGGAGACAGGAGTCTTATCAACTACGCCACAGCGCCCCCCCCCCCCCCCCCCCAACTGATGAATATGACAAAGAAGCGCAGACTTCCAACTCAGTTTAGTAAACTTATCAGGAACAGTATTGTGACAGGCTGCTAATATTTTCTGTAAGACACGTGCCATGTTCAAAAAGAAAAAAAAATCATTTATCTTGGAGTGAACAAATGAGCGTTGCTCATCACTGGCATCATAGGCATGCTAAGATCATAAAACAACGACCCAAAAATTGATGAATTCTCCTCAAGTCTATCATTGGACAAAGCTGCATTTCTTTGAAATGGCACATTTCTTCTGATCTGGGCCATCTATTGTGTATGAATATTAAATAGAATCTGTGAGTATCTGAGGTGCTTTCACTAACTTCCTTTTGCACATCAATTCTCTGACACTCGGAATGCTTGGAGGGCAGGAAGGGCAATGGTCATAATACATCTAGTGAACATCTGTGTCTGTCTGATATCAATTTATAGATGTTTAACACAGGCACATATCTAACTGTGTAAGCCTCACAACTGTAGCCCCAGCATTATGTTGGCATATAAGTTCTGTAAAAGCGGAAATTTTCACACATTTTGCATGACCAGAAGGTGCTGGAAAATAAAGCCATACGAATATTTTCGCTTGTAATTTGTACCACTATCTGATTTCTTGATTCCTTAGAATCAAAAACATACAAAATTCACTTTACCCAGCCCAGTGAAAAAAAAAAAAATTAAAAATACTAATGCAAAAATATCAACTTTTACACTAGTTTCAGCTCCTGATTGATGCATTATATTCACAATTGTTTTATCACAATGTGCACTCGGCAACACTGATGATAACCATGTTCCCAGGCTATGAAATTCAGATACAGTGTATATTACATATACCTATCTTTAATACATAGGCAATCACTGCCCATTACAGGGCACCATACCAAAAAAAAAAAAAAAGTCTCTGATACGAACATAGCCATACAGTATAGTATTTAGTGCAACTGTGATTCTAAATAATTCGATATGCAGTACAAGTTTTACGTCAGTTTAACTCTGTGCTACTACATGTAAACCCCATGTGCCACATTATTCTTAGTACACAGTGCATGAGTACTTCTAGAAAGCATTCGGTTTCTCACAGCCATGTAACTTTTTACAGAAACATTATGCAAGACATGCAGTGAGCAAAGTTGGAGAGAAAATTCAAGGCTTTGCTGTGATGTCAATTTTACGACAAAGCTATGATTATTTTCCTTGCATATTGTCAGTAGTAACATTATCATTCTGGTCTGGGAGGCATGTTTTTTGCAGACATGTGCACAACTATGACAGAAAATTAGAATGTACATGTACACAAAGAACCCCTATGGAATTCCCCTATTAAATCACCATGCAACGCAAACTATCTATGTCAGAAATGGAACAGCAAGTGAAGCTGTCATCGTACGGTGTCATTTGGCGCTTTTTATCGATCGGTTTTGGCGGGATTGTGTGTTTTAACAAGATATACAACCTTGGCATCCGCATGCCATCGAATAAGTCAATCGTGCGGATGTGGCACATACGTCATCACGGTCCGGATACATGGAACACTCTTCCCGAAGAGTTGAAACAGTGTGCCTCCTTGTTTTCATTCAAAGCAAACTTAAAGAAGCATATTTTATCACAGTATACTTCAAATACGAATTAAGCCCGAATAATTTATATGACTTATGTTGGTCTCCCGATAGTAGCAACATCGTAAGTCATTCCCTCTTCCAGCAAACCAATTTTATCATTCCAAATCCCAGCCTATCTGCCCCTGTGCACTCTCAAGCACTCGCACGCACATTCACCACCTTCACACATCAGAGTTTATATTCCCCTGCTATCCTCGCAGCAGAATTTGTATTGTTTACCAATTTACCTATACCTACCTTTTCCTCGGGCCGGCCATCTTTTCAAGCAATGCTTACAATGGCGGCCCTCTGCATTATCATTTCCTAAATATAATATTGTTATTGTAATCCCAGCTGCATAGACATGCATACTGTAATATCATTAATTTCCTTTTATATCATTGTTTATGCAAGTCAAACGACTCTGTTTCAAATATACTTTGTATATTTCCCATGTTCACGATTATTCAGTTTATGTACAATGTATATTGATTTGCAGAAAATAAAGTATCTATCAAACAATACGTAAGCCCTAAAGAGTTGAGCACCTGGCACCATGTAATATCTAGCAGCACTTTATGGTGCAGATATAAACCTATCATACACATGTAACATTGTTTTCACAGCTGTTAAAAATGCAGCAGGTTATATCATTTTGCAAACTCTAATGGTCTCTGTAACTGAAGCCCTGATTGACATAACTCAAGCAGGAAGCTCAACATGTATTTTTAATTATATTAACGGACAAACTTTGAGGTGGTTCCTTTGAAAGTGCATGGCCGGTAAGTATACATGCTACATGTATGTTACAACATAAAGTGTGCGAATATTTTGCATGTAGACCAAGAAATGGCTGTTCCAGAGAAACAGGTAGAAAACACACTAAGAACTCCTTGGATTCAATTTAACTTTCATTTGTACAGCTCCAGCTATCATTTCCAGAGCTGGGTACTCAATGTTTGACCTGACATTCCTGGTGTGTTCCATCCCATTCCACCATTGGCTGCTGCTCCTATCCCAGAAGGTGTAGCTGTAAAACTCCCTTGCATGCTGGCCTGAGGAGGGTTGCTAGGCATGCCCCAACCTCCCCCTGTTGGCTGTTGGACTGCTTGCTGAGGAGTGCCCCCACCTCCAACACGCAAGTTCTGCATTTGTGCTTGCACCTACATTGTATGATGGGAAGACAATAATCAAAGAAGCAATTATGATGATTCATAATAAGTTTACCCAAGTTCATTGTCATGCTGCCAATCTAACGGCATCATAAGACATGATCTGCTTTCAGGAAAATCAATTCAAAGTTGCGTGTCTATGTCTGAAATATAACTACCAATAACAAACAGATACTATTTTTCCCCCCTCTGGAGTAATCTAAAATTGAATGCAGCACAACACTTCAAACAAATGCATGAGGGTCTTTACTATAAATAAGATTTGCTTTGTTCTTTTATGCTATCTGCATGTAATTTCCATACAACAGTTTTCTGTCCTACATTCCATGAAGACTTCAAGAAACAATTGCACAAGGTAACTCAGCCAAAGACATACGTGTATGTGAGCGACTCTATAGAAGCATGCTGCACATCACCACCACCACCACCAAAAAAAAAAAAGATAATTGATAAAAATGACACACTGTCTAAAAATTCTGATTGGGGAAATTTCATTAGCACATTTCATCGAAAATGGATAAATGCAGGGAAAAAGGAGAAAAAAAAATGTATTAGTGGTATATTGTACAGTTTTAGACTAGACACATAATTGTACAAATTTGCATTACAAAAAACTGTCACAAATACATAATAGGGTGGAAGTAAGTTTGAGGAAATGCTTTTTGTGGATCATAGCTGACATTTCAAATTATAAATTAACCACACAAAACCTTTGACATTGACGTGTCCCATACGCGTACCGGCACCATGACATGTATGCTCATACAATTCAATTATGACACAGGCTTGGCTATGATTGGAAAATACATACTTATGCACAAACAAAATACAGTAAATACCACAGCAAATACTCAAAGTTTGACAGACACTTGAAATGAAAGGAACCAGAATCAAGGCATGAAGGTTTGCACAATGCATCGATCTATAAGTTTGGATGAAACCATTCCCTGAATAAAAACCAAAACAATAAAACCCAAGAGTCTGAAGTGCTCATCTGACCACATCTTTGCTGTAAGAGTCTTTAGATTACACTTTGATATTTGAGACAGACAACAGACTGCCACTGTTTAGAACCGCACGTGTCCCACCATCCAGTGAGTGAGATTATAAACTAAGACACATTAAAGCAGATATGCCCGACTATCTTGAAAGAGCAGCAATTAAGAAAAAAATAAAAATAATAATGACACAGTTCATATTTGAATTATTGCCCTCCAGCAAAAGAAAAAAAAAAGGACAACACATTGATGCCATGCTGGGTTTATTAAGGTCATTAATGTGCTACAGGGATCAAATTCGCACTTCCAGAATAACAAACATCATCCTTGGGACTTGCACTTTTACTTTTTTCATCAAAATTTCATCATCAAAATTTCATAATGATTAAGCAATCAAACAGGCAACAGGGAGAAAAAACAACAACAATGCAAAAGACATGAGTATTTTGTCTATTTTTTTTTGTGGATTCAAAATTAACAGAAGACAATACCAGGCAATTCGCATCAATACTTATTGAGAGTGTAAAATTGAAAACCTGCAAAGTGAAATATACATGCAAAAAGTGTAGTAAAATACATGCAAAAAGACCTCATAGTGCTCAAAAGTACTGACAGGAATACTACATGCAGGCTTTCAAGTGGGATAACGTAAAAAAGTAGGAATAAAGTAGGAACGAAATCTCTAAAAAAGTAGGAAAAAGTAGGACTTAAAGAGGGAAAAAGTAGGGCATTAAAGAAAAAAAAGTAGGAATAAGTCAGGACATGTGCAGGCTTTTTGGAGTAGTTTTCGTCGACACTCACCAGAACTCTTGATGGTACATGTAAATCTTAATTTGTACTCACAACCCTGCTGCCTCAGCCTCACTTTTGCTCCTGGGAGAGCCTGGTAATTTTAATGGTGAGAGCTGGTTGAGCACTGCTCCAAGTCCTAGGCTGCAATATCAGTGGGATCAATCACATCTGCACAGGAGCAAAAGCTGAGGCTGGCAGCAGTCTTGTGGTTGATTGGTGTGTGTTATCCCTCTTTCATGCTGAAGAGGCTCTCCCCAACAGTGAGAATCTGCAACTAGAGTCTACTCATCATTTCTGAATATAAATTATTCAAGTAGCCTTGCACATTTTTTTTTGCGGGGTTTTTCACCAAAAAAGTAGGAAAAAGTAGGAAAAAGTAGGATTTTGAGCAAAAAAGTAGGAAAAGTAGGGACAGCAGTAAAAAAGTAGGAAAAAGTAGGAAAAGTAGGGCCACTTGAAAGCCTGTACATGTGGGTCAATCCACATCAAATCAACCAATGCTGTTAACCCGTCCCCTTCAATTTTCTTAAAACTCGCACCAAATGTGCCCCCAAGTGTCAGACGGAAGATTCTGAAATATTTTGCCCCAAGGTCAAACGGTTACTAAGATACAGCCTCCCTTAGCAACCAATGCGTGGCCCCCACAACTGAGTTTAAATAAAATTTACTATTTTTGATTGACTGCTGCAGCCAGGTTAGATGAGATACATTGCTCATTTTCTGTAAATTGGAAGAACTTTATGACCTTAAAATGCACAATATATTATGGCGCGGATCTGACAATCCGTTATTGCGCAAGAGGTCACCGAAAATGGTGTTAAGTGTCAAAGTTAATGTTTTTGGGTGCATGTTTGGAAGCTGATAACTTCAAAATTCAATTAGCTGAGACCCTATTGAAATATTATGCGTATTTGGAGACTCTCACTTGCTCTACACACCTACCAAAAATCGGCCAAAAAGTATGTGTCGTTTTCTTGTAGGGCGCCCTCAGAATTGGATTTTTTTCAAAAAGTCGCCAAGTTCAAGGTCACAAACCACCCCTCGTCCCATCGAGGAGTGACACCAATTTTTGTGTATTGATAGATATTCACCTATATTTTCATTGGTTACCAAAAACTTTTGTGACCGGAATGTTTGATAGCTGGTTTACGCATGGTCATAAACACCCCAAAATCAACGTAAAATGACACCTGGGGTTTTCAGCACATTTCATATTGTGATAAATCAGAGATGAAGTGCCAAGACACAATGGTATCTTCTGTGATGATAGTCTGTAATTAGGACCAAAAGGATATACATCACAAATTGTTTTGAATTATTGGCAATGACCTTGAAAATGTAGCTGAAAACCGCAAAACACTTAACACCACTTTCGGTGTCCTCTTACGCAAGAACTGATTGTCAGATCCGCGCCATAATATATTGTGCATTTTAAGGTCATAAAAGTTCTTCCAATTTACAGAAAATGAGCAATGTATCTCATCTAACCTGGCTGCAGCAGTCAATCAAAAATAGTAAATTTTATTTAAACTCAGTTGTGGGGGCCACGCATTGGTTGCTAAGGGAGGCTGTATCTTAGCAACCATTTGACCTTGGGGCAAAATATTTCAGAATCTTCCATCAGACACTTGGGGGCACATTTGGTGCGAGTTTTAAAAAAAAAATTGAAGGGGGTCGGGTTACAAATTGTCTGAAAATTGGTTGATTTGACGTGGATTGACCCATGTATGTTGATTGGACTGTGCACTAAATGCTGATGTGTTAGAAAATGTCCAAAGTGAGGGGCAATGAAGAGAAACTAATATTTCATGAATACACCCAAAGGCCCATAACGTACAAGATGGAGTGTGAAGTCACATGTCAGTGCTTGTCAACACCTCGTATAAAAACATCTATCAGAGAATGATGCAAAGATGTATTTAGATACTGGCCACACTATTAACACATATTCTGATTTCACTCATGAACCAACTGAGTTGTTTTCAACTGCAGTTGGTTCTGTTCTCTTTATCCTATCTCAAGTTTGTGATGATGAACACATTTCTATTTTCTTCTCTATTCATCTGCTGCACAATGAGCTCCTGACTAGGCAACAGACTTCACTATGCCCATGCTCATTACACACAATTTTTTCTACTGACTACAGACTTCAATGTGAATGGTTTTGGCACCAGAACTTTATCTAATCTGAATGTTGTAGTAACCATGACTATGTCATAGAAAGTGCACTGTGTCTCCAAGTTATTCTCAAGTTATTACATGACATACTCATCTCAAACTTTGGCATTATGTTTGGATTAGGTTTTAGTGACATCAAGCTCACAGTTATTTACACTCTGACTAATCATTTTGATCTTGATACCAACAGTTTAATTAAATTCTGAGAACTACCTTCAGTGATGCATGAAATCTAGAGAATTAAAATTCAAACCAAACATGATTTCTAAATTCTGTAAAGATCTGTAAAGATCACAGAAGTAAACTCTTCTCACAACTTCAAGTATTTTGAGAATTGCAGCAAAGATTCCTGATATTTCATGAACATTAGATTGTTAATTTTTTCTTTTGGTGTCTGCTATCATAATTTGGTCCAACCTCCACCCATAATCAATGTCTACCCTTGGCCCACTTGAATGACTCAATGTCCCACCTTTCCCTGGCTATCAACTCAGTCATCTGATTTAAGTACATGTACTGGATTTATAAGCTAGAGAAACCTTACATTTTCTTACAAAATGCATCCATCCTGGGTCTAGCTTTAAATCTAATTGTCCACTAGGCAAAGTATTAGCATTTTAATCAATCTTCTCTCCATTAAAAGTGTTGTATGAACTTTACCTTTGATTGGTTGACTCTCAAACATGTTCTTTCATGCAATTCTACTTTGGTATTAAACTGGAAAAAAAAAAAAATTAATGAATACACAAGACACCTGGTGGGACTTGCACTCACCTGAGCATCGCACGTTCATCTACCACATACAAACTGTATTCTTGCAAACTATTACCCAAGAAGAATATATCAAACTTAGGGGGCTTTGGGGGTATGGTGTCCATTGGCATAGTCTCTCATACTGGCAATAACCTTCTAGAAGGTTTGACCATGCATTCCCCAAATGTGAAATCTGGTCCCTAATTTGGTCCCAGGCCCAAGGGGAACAGCTGCAGATCTGTCATGAACAAACTTGAAAGTACACTCTCTCATGTACATTGCACAGTATTTCAAGAGCATTTCTGGTTTAGGGTGACAGCCTCCTCCCCCCCCCCCCCCCCCTTCATCGACATCTAATTATTATGCTAGCCTATTTGAGCCAGTCTTTATAGTAACATTTCTGAAGAGATTCCATATAAATTAAATAGTAGTTCACTCAAATGCACTGATGACAATGAGATTACACCAAGTTCAATCCCAATTACATGATGGTAAATATGTCACAAATCTGCAGATGCTCTGTACACTGACCATCGAAAATCAGTCTAAAAAGGGGAAATAAAATGATCAAATGGATTATGACAAAAAAATGTGCTTGGTTCACAGGTGCACTTTTTCTAAATCTGTATACTAAGTGGCAACTGTCCCATGAAATACATAGACTTAAGGAAAGTCAGGAAATGCAACAGAGTTTACTCGAGTACAAATGCAAAATGATATGAGGCATGCATAATTTGCTGTTTTAAGCCAACCTGGAGCATTACATCGTACTGCTGCTGCATTTGCATCTCTTGCATATGCATGAGCTGCATCTGCTCCCACTGATACTGCTGCTGCTGCATTGTGGGTAGGGGTACCTTCAAGTTTGGTGCAAGAGGTAGGGTGCACGGGGTTGTGGGATAGCATGGTTTGGGTTATAAGGATTGGATGTGGGGTGCAGGGGAAGTTAAGGACAAAGCAAAGTACAGTGTAAGACAACCAAAATGTAAAGACCATACAACAAGGATATATCACATACACAAGATACAATTGACATTAACTTTAGATTAACCCATTGCTCACCAAGTCTCATGTTCGGCTCAAATATGATGCCAATATACAATAATTATTATAATATGTACAGAAAGCTGTCTACAGGCATGAAAATACAACGTACATAGCAAACATCCCAACAAATCCCAACTCCCTAGTCATCTGAGTGTCAATAGTGATTGAAAGGATTACACAAAGAATCTAGCAAAGGCAGGAGGCAGGCTTTGAAGCATGATACGTGATGCAATGACAAACTTAGTTGTGCTCTGAATAATTATCATGTCTTCTTCATGACAAGGCCTTTTTTTTTCTTCGTGTGCACTGCTTGTATCATTACAAACATCCAATCCCATATTTCAACAGAAATTTCTGAATTATGAACTAAAAGATACAGTCTCACTGTCAACAAAATGATGTCCTAGATATCTATGAATATCTACTGTATGGAGCATGTGAGTCAATATTACACATTAAAACTATGAATATCTACTGTATGGAGCATGTGAGTCAATATTACACACTAAAACTTCCCTGCATGCACTAAACATCTTGCAGACATGCATTCTGTTTTGCCAATTTCACATATCAACTTATATTCTAAAAATCAACATTTGGAAACTATTGCATCACATATCAAAATTTTAATGCTTGTCTCCTCCACAGAGGGACATTATTTTATTAAACCGACTACATAAAAAAGTTTACTCCATCAGCATGGTTCTCCATTGCAAATTTACCCATTCATCAAATTGTCTTTAGATACTATTTCAAATTCATGAAATATACATGGCATTATAATATAGAATACAGTGTACATGTAGGAATGACAGCAAATGTACTGCTGCTCTACTCCATTCAAATTGGTTGTTTCAAAGGTTAATCTGGCAGGGTGAGCTTTCAATGTACTGGGAGCAATGGGTTATGGTACAGATAACTAACAAAATAAGTCTACACAATGAAAATCTGAGAATGTTAATAAAAAAAATTGGAACGTTACTATTCTCATTATCAACCTCATACCACACAATAGACAGTGTAAACCCTACGTCAACATTGACAATGCATAACTGTCTATTTTTGTCTTTTCAAAGGTTTTCCCAGATTCAATTAGTATCACAATACACAGTTCATATGGTAAGACTCTCAACATATTCTGACAATACCAAAGAGACTTACTGGAAACATGCAAGACGAGAAAGCCTACAACAGTATGGTATATGTACATAGCTATGGGAATACGATGGATACGACAACATAAATAATGAGGGATGTGTTAGCTTGCAAACCTGTTGGAGAGCTTGGGCCTGAGCTTGTTGCTGTTGATGTTGTTGCTGCAATTGAGTGGTGATAACATTTTGTGAAAATTAAGATGTGGTTAATAGTTTGGCACTCTTTAGTGATGAGAAATAGAAAAGATAATGTCTCATCATATTACATGCGGCCACTTCACACAGCACTGCAATATTAATGGTGTGAATGAGAACTGGTGTCAAACAGATAGCAAGAGTTCTGTTATCATGGAATATATTTACATTATGTTTATGTGAGAAAAATAAATTGTGGTGCTGCTTCCTCCACTGCTCATTGATTATGAGGTTTGAAAAAAAAAAGTACTGTGCATATCCAATGGTGACAAATTACACAGCTAAGGAAAAGAAAAACAGTTTTATAAATGGCATGGTCTATTGGCCCTACAACTGTATGGCTTTCTGCACAGCACTGGACCAGGTATAAATTTAAGCAATTCTAGTCTTAGACACAAACACATTTTTATTTGGGAGTTTCTGCACAGGGTGCTTCAAAACATACTCTATGGCACACTATTTGCACTATCACTACATTTTGTGTCATGTTAAGGTAGAAGAATTATATGCTTTTTAATCCCAGAATTTAATTATTACGCGAGATTTTAGATCTTATCTGTGTGACTTAACCCTATTTACGCAGGGTTATTTAGGTAGATGATAGAGCTAGGGGGACCTTCCAGGCCTCGGAGCCCCCCCCCCCCCCCCCCCCACCCACCCAGCCTCGTTAGGGTTAATTTGTTAAACAAACTACTCTTGCTCCGTTTTGCATCATTGGATTTTGTTTATCAACACAATGATGAAGGCAAGGTAGAAAAAAAGAAATAACAAATCAATCTTTCTTCATGAAAGCTGACGTTAGCACCAAATAGTCATGAATATGAATGAAGTGAGGAAAAATAATGGCATGTAATTAATTCTGATTCAAGGAGTACTACCTTTATGTTGCATGGAAGAAACCACGTTTGTATTTCACGTTACTGCATTTATTCACAATCTTGCTTTTTTTTCTTTTTTTTCCCCACAATAAAGAGATCATTCTCAAGAAAAGTTATAAATTCACTTTTTCCCAGCAGAGAAGTGAGTGTAATTAACATTAAATTTCATGACCTTGGCAACAAATTGACTTAGTTCTTTTTTTATCATCAATAAAAACAAAAAACAACAAGGAAATTAATAGTTGTCTTAATGGATAATGTGATGTCACTCCTCATATAGCTCAGAGGCATTGGTGATAATGATAAAGCAGAGTTAATTTATGTTGGTGGTCATATGACATGATGTGATTACGATGACTAATCATATCACTAGCCGAGCTTGACTCATGAAAGCTTGAGACCATCTACACCTAGTGTACAGCACATTTCATATCACATGTCTTGCTTGAAGGGATACGACGTGTATAACAGCAAAGCAGTTTGATAATGTATGATGAATTGACAAATAATATAAAAAAATCATGTACATGACACATTGTTGTCTAGTAGGAAAATACAAAAAGTGGGTATGAGCTTTTTTTCATAAGCACAGCAGGATCACCATCTGTCCTTGAATGATTTTTGTTGTAGTAGAGAAGTGTGTCCTAATGACTGCAGTGAATGTAGTGAAAGGAGCCACACCCAATTTAACCATTTTATTTAACAAAATCTGTAAACTTTAAAACCTGCAAACAGCTAAAAGAAAATCATGTGAGAAAAAAAAAATAAGTTGCTGACAAGCTGCTGACTATAGAAAGCAAAGAATGTTGAGACTGTTAATTAAACATTCTACCAGTCATTGATATCGTGGAAGTTTGATACACAGAAACATGAATTCTATGGGAAACGTGTCTTTCACTATTTCTGCAGCCTGTCAATCAGCTAAGGTCTTGCATCCCTCTTCAAATGCTGGGGATGAGTGACAGAAGAACAAGCAAAGGAAGAAGGAGAAGCCAAGAAGAAAGAGAGAGAGAGAGAGAGAGCGGAGCTGCTGATGGTAACAGTAAATGTACAATGTAGCCTTTTTTATTTTTACTCAGTTACCATAACCCTAAGCTGGAGATAAAGACATGACTTTGCATCAGGAGCACAGAACAAGTCACACACTAACTTTCTCTTTTCTTGAACTTTGGGATTCACCTCATACACGACATTTTACAGAATCACCATGTGATATCATTATAAGTTATGCCAACTTCTAATCAGAGATGCATTGTCTATGGCAAATTATATATCTAATATGAAGAAACACAGCTACTTTCACACACCTGTTGTAAGTACATGTTCTGTTGTTGCTGCTGTAAGTGTCCCTGGTTAGGGTTGTACATTCCCATCATGCCACTTGGATTACCCATCATTCCTTGCCCTGCCATCATGCCTTGGTGTGGGGGTGGTGCCATCATGCCCATACCACCAAAGTTGTTGGCCTGTGGGTATCCTGTATTAGACTGCTGCATGGCCATTTGTTGTGGCATGCCTGTCTGCTGTGGTATACCACCTTGTGGTATGCCACCCTGTTGCTGTATTGCACCTGTGGCTGGGTAGCCATTCACCATTTGATTCTGCTGTGATGGAATGTACATGCCTCCTGTAAAATGGAAACCAAGGGTTCGTAAGATATCTGCCTCCATCATTTATTCCATGCCATACCTCCATAATATTTGATAACACAAATGTGACTGGCCTTGTTGCAAGACTATCAGAGTACAGGACCTGACATGATCCATGTGTATGTTTATCATACTTCACTTCATTAAAGAAAGATAGTTGCTTGTGGTGAGACTACCAAGATGAAGGGTGCACAGACATTTGCTTTCTTCATCATCTTCTTTAACACACAGCATTTATAGAGACTGCAGGTGGTGAAGTGACATCATTTAACTAGAAGCACTCGCAATCGAGCACATGCATTCCCCAAACCCGTCTCCCATACTCCATCTGGATTACTTTTAAGGCCAGAATTTTGTATGATATGGCAACTGTTGCAGGATACAATAAATTCCAAATAGGTGTAGAAGTATAGATTTGACTATGATACATTTACATACCAAATTTGAAAAAAATCGGTCAAGAAACAAGGCAGGGTCGCACACACAAGCAGACCCTGTAAAATTTACCTATTCATGTATAAAGACGGAACAAGCGAGGGCGCCACCACCAAAAACAATATGGGCATCTTCATTTCACTATAATGCACCTTTTTGCCAAATTTGAAGAAAATCTTTAATAAGAAATGTGGCTGATAGAGCACACACAAAAAATGAGCATTGGCATCCAAAGTCGGAACACAGAGGGCGCCGTCACCACAAACTGTTGTGTCCTTCATGTAGAATGATCACCCATACTCCTCCCTAGCAAGTCTGAATAAAATCTGTTACGTAACAATCAAGTTATTGCATAAATAAGCATTTTTGCAAATTTTGACATGATCAAGATGACCTTTGACCCTGTAAAAGGTGGAACAGTGAGGGCAGCATTATCAATAGGTATAGATGTATAGATTTGACTATGATATATTTGCATACCATATTTGAAAAAAATTGGTCTAGAAACAAGGCCAGCGTCACACACACAAGCAGACCCTTTAAAAGTTACCTTTTCATGTATAAAGACGGAACAAGCGAGGGCGCCATCAACAAAAACAATAGGCATCTTCGTCTTACCACAATACACCTTCATGCCAAATTTGAAGATGATCGAAGAAAAACTGCAGCCAGTAGAGCGCTCACAAGCAGACCCTATTGAATTTACCTTTTCATGTATAAAGACGGAACAAGCGAGGGTGCCATCACCAAAAATGATAGGCCTCTTCATCTTTAATACCATAATACACCTTAATGCTAAATTTGAAGATGATCGAAGAAGAACTGCAGCCAGTAGAGCGCTCACAAGCAGACCCTATTGAATTTACCTTTTCATATTGAAAGACAGAACAAGCGAGGGCGCCATCACCAAAAACAATAGGCGTCTTCGTTTATCCATAATACACCTTTATGCCAAATTTGAAGATGATCGGAAAAGAAACGCAGCTGGTAGAGCGCTCACAAAGAAATCTCTGTGGCGGCGGCGGCGGACGCGGCGCGACGAGGCCAAATCCATAGTATCCCCTGAACTCTGTTCGGGGGATGAACTTCATATGTATTATCACTGGTTTGCAAACATATCTAGAACACAAACAATTCACACAATAGCATCCAAGGATAAATACCCAGTACAGCGGGTATAAATAGTCTGATTGATACATACCTGGAACACCATAAATAGGTTGGCTGGACTGGCCAGATGAACCATAGAGAGCTAGGATAGACTCCTTGGAGGCTTTGGATGAAGTAGACTTTGTCTCTGTGCCAAATAATGACTCTTCTATTGCATTGTCAGCTGGGGCAGGATTGGCATTGTGGATAGGTGAGATTTGGTTGGAAGGTGGCTTTTGAGGTGTGTGCATACCAAGAAGGTCTCCATTTCCTACTGAAGCTGGCGCATCTGTTGTTCATTGAAGAAGTGGAAGATATCATGCATGAAAGCATCATTTTATAGGGGGAAAAAAATTGGGATAGGCTTGAACACATAGAAGCCCTTCAAAATTAAACCCATTTTCAACTGGGCTACTTGAAACCAAGTTTCATGGTGACCGATGATCTGGTTCATGCAAAAGTTTGAATTAAAGGTACACTGAAGTATTAGTGACACATTCATGTTTTCATTTTAATGAGCAAATGTAAAATATGCAAATGGTGCCCATATCAGTTACATTGTACCAAGAACAGTAATTTTTGCTGTTTTTTTTTTAATTTTCCCAAGAAAAAGAGTGAAGAGTTTTGTAATATTCAAAACTAACCACACTTTACTTTTCAACATGGATGATACATAAAGCAACAGAGAAGATATCGACAATAATTCTCAAGTATAAATAGTATTTCCAGGATTTTGTTGGAATTTATTATGTATTCTTTTGTTTACATTTCTTTTGTAATCTATTGTTGTTTATTTTCTATGTTTTGTATTATTTTGACAATGATACTGGAAATGACAACCACAAAGACAATGCAAATATACTATTATATGGGGGAAATGGATTATTTTTCACAATGTTTATGAAATGTCCATTGCGTAATACACACATCCATGTGTGGAAAAGTAACTACTTTTGGATGACCTTTGACCCTTGATTTTCATGTGACCTTATACTGCTTGATCTGATCTTCAAAAATTTAGTGCCAAAAGTTGCGCAAGATTTCAAATAAAAAAGTCATGAAACGATAATATCAAATTACCTCGTATGCCAGTGCCCTTGGGAGTACTTGTTAATCCATGTGTTAAAATATATATCTACTGCATTTCCACAGCAAAATTGGCATTCAACTCAAATGTTAGTTTATACATGTGTACATCAGATTATAACTAGCTGAGAGTCTCTTGTGGTAACTTTCCTCTAAAGGTATGACACTATGATACAAAATTATTTTTTTGCATATGAGTGATTGCAAATAGCTCACATTAGCTTGCAAATAAATTAGTAATTTACCTGACAGAACTGTTCCAAATATGGATTATCCAGACAAGGCAAGGGGAGGTATTCTTAACACACTGAAATCTTCTCTTAATCATGCATAAGACATTTCTGATACAATGATTGGTTCATCTGAAGTATTCTCTTTCTGTTATAAATGCAATTATTAATCAAGAAATTATCATCCATATTTATAACCAGTGAGTGCATACCCCACAATAGAGTTGACTTCCATGGCATAGAGTGTAAAGAAAGGAAAGACAAGGGTGGTTACCAAGCCCAAAAAGGTCAAGCTGATTTGAGGAGGGGGCTGCAGCCCTCGGCTCAGATGGTGGTGGAGCAGCAGCAGTAGGAGCACTCTGTACCGCCGTCACTGTGGCAGCTTGGGCTGCGAGAGTTTGTACCCCAGGTGACTGGTGTTTCCTTACTGGAGCCAGGTTCTGTAAACAGACAGTGTACATGTAACCAGTCTAGATTAGAAGCAACCAATGACTAGCATTTAAATAGTCATGATTTTCACTCTAACATCTTTTTGATTTCCTGAAAGTATGCAGTCCATGCCAGGTAAAGTGATTTAATTGGCAAGGTACCTTTAAGTAAATTTACACTTACACTGTAATTCTATTCTACACTTTTCCTGTAGTTTCATGCACTGAATTTTCAAAATAAAAAATCTAATGTCTTCACTTTTTGCTTGATAACTCAGAAATGTCCTAGTAACTAAAACTATGAATGAAAGACACTGACAAATACTGAAATATAATTCCAATATAAGACAAGCATTGGTGGAGTCATTTCATAAAGAAATGAGGAGAAAATTGGAATAAGAGCAATCATACATAGAATGTAAGCCCACTTCATCCCTAATGAGTGTGCACTTTCATAAAAAGTCTGTGTACTATTCAGCTTTTAATAATGTGTCTGTGACATTTCTGGTCTGTTAAACCATCTCATAAACTTTGAAATATATTGCATCAATGGAACTGTACTCTATATAATTAAATGTACAGTAGACCAACATTTTTTTTTTCCACTCATCTAATCACTTTGTGCCACCAAAGAGAGGTAAACAAAATTCTTGAACACACTTTTCATTCTTTTTTTTTTCAAAGTGCACAGCCTTCTGTTCTCAGATAATCTATCACATCTGGCAATGATGTACATTATAGCAGTAATCAGGAGAAGAGAAATAATTTTGTTTTCACTGCATACATCTAAGAGACATACAGGTACTATAATCTACAAGCAGGACTCAACAAGCATTAGTCCAGATGGTTATCAGAAAGAAACATCTTGCCATTCTAATGCCATCCTCTTATCATTTCTGGCAAGCTCCTCACAGCCATCTCAGCATAAATTTGTACAATTTTGATCATTTTCGGGTGGAAACATCGAGTGCAACAACACTCAGTGTAACAAATTTTGTACATGATATTTTCTAAAACTAACTGAAACTACAAACTGACATATTTGGGCTGACGCACTTCCATTGAGCCCCATTGATGCTTAAAAATGATATCTAAATCCATAAGAATAATCAAATGGATATGATAGAAGAATGATTACTTTTTTTAAATTAGCTCTTTGTGTGCCAAGTTCGCACGCCCGACTCAGTCTACGGCGTGCCAAGTTCGCATATTCTACTCATACGCACAAACCCGCCCAAACCGATCAATAAATCGCTAAATGGCACAGTACAATGAAAGCGTTTCTCAAGATTCTGTTCCTCTCAAGCATATACTTGTAGCTTGCATTTTATGCGTGTGATCGAGTAGCAAGCACTGTTCACTACTGGATTTGATTATAGATTTTACAGTCCTGCCACAGGTTTGTTTGCAGAAGTTATGCCTTTCAGTAATGTAGCTACTGGTCATTTGAAAGAAAAACAGTCATAGATTTGCCATACAATTTGAATCAAAGCAAAGCTTGGCATTTTCTCTACAACTTTGTGCACAATATTCCCATCTTAACTGAAGTCTATAAAAGTTAAATAGATTTGGGCAGTATACATTTATATTTGCAAGACTACACAGCACAGTGACATTATGCTGGCAGCTATATTGAGCACTCTCAGCTCCCCTCCCCCCCCCCCCCATTCATACATATATTCCACTAGTGTGAGTACAGAGAGTCACCTTGCCCACATACAGTCTATACCAATGATACATTGTACTCTCCCTCTATAGGCCTATTCATCACTAGCTATGATATGTACCGGCATGTAATGTGTGTATAAAGTGGATGTGTGTGGGTGTGGGTGTGGGTGTGTGTGTGTGTGTGTGTGTGTGTGTGTGTGTTTGTGACAGACAGTGAACTTAGGAGTGATGATTGGACAAAGAATATGACAGACATTTTTCCTTTTTTTTTTAAAATTATGTACAAAGGTGTATACTGTGCATGGATTAGTGTGATGCCCACATATTGGGTTTCATGTGGGGGCCACTACTAACACAGGAGCCCTGCCATGACAGGAAAAAAGCTGTCGCCAAACCCATCCCAATCAAGCTTGGCCACTGTATAAACATTGAATGGAATTTTGTTATCAGTGAATTTGTTCAAAAGTTTTAAAACAACTGCTAGAATACTTGCCAAAAACATCAGAGACACCTCTCGGGTGCCATCTACAGACCACACAGAGAAAGTGACAGTTTCAATGATCAATGGATCTGGTTTCTTTAAGTTTGCAGTCCGAAGGTATTGTCATAAACCCACAATTGAACTTTGAATTATTTAAAAAGGAATAGTCTGAAGTTGTTGTTTTTTTATGTCTCAGCATGTATGGATATTTTGTAATGCACAATACCAGTATATAATGAACTCTCCAGTATCAGGCAATACTTAGCCACCAATTAACTACTAACTGTACTGAGATTTGATGGGTGGTATGTATGTTGGATATGTAGCTACTGTAAACACTGTCTATGGCACAGTAGTTTTCTGAAGGGATTTATATCAAAGTACATGACATGTACAGGGGCGGATCCAGAAATTCTGTAAAGGGGGGGGGGGGGGGGGCGTAACTAATATTTCTGGTGCCACTTCCGGGTTTCATTTCATTTTTTTTCTTTTTATTTCTTTTGTTTTTAACGAAAAATAAAGGGGGGGGGGGGGCGTGCGCTGGTTGCGCCCACCTCTGGATCCGCCACTGCATGTATGCTGTAAGCATGTGATTACCTTCAAAGCCTTGCTAACGGTAAATAATTGTGAATTTAATTACATTTGTCTGAAGAAGTATAGACTGAAATATATGATAATAATCTGCACTACATGTATATACTTACTTCTGATGGCCTTGGGATGGAAATATTATTTTTCTCTGCCTTCTTTACTTTTCTCTTTTCCTTGTCACTGTCTCGACTGTTTTCCTTGTCTTCTCTCTTCACCTAGAAATGATAGAACACAAATATTTGAAGCATTCTTCATCCACAGAAATAATACATCCTACAAGTTTTACACCTTCCAGTAGTCAAATAACCATGGCTTTGAATGGTACTAGGGAAAAGTGGTACCTTACTAAAATTTGAAGTACCCCCCCCCCCCATACAATGATACTCTCTTGCATTAATAAGACAAACTAAAACTAAAGGATAACTTTACATGAAAGTGTAGTTAATAGCAAGAAGTAGAAAGCAGAAATGTGCCCGAGTATAAAGTGGGATTAATACATCTTTTATTGCAAAATCTGTCAGAAAAGATACTCAATTAAAGCTGGTGTCACTTACTTCCTTGTTTAAAGACAAAAAGGGCTCAAAGACCCCTGCTCTAACATTTCTTCTCTTTTGTCTTTTTTTTTTCTTGTTTTGGTCCCACTACAACTACAGCTGTTCCCATGTACACATGTCTTGATTTTTTTTTCTGCACATTTTGACACATTTCATTTGCTTAAAAAAAAAGAAGAACATACCAATACGAGAAAATAAAGAATACACACACATGGACTTTTGAGAGAGAGAGAGAGAGAGAGAGAGAGAGAGAGAAAAAAAAAAAAACCCACTTACCTTGGTGGCTCCAGGAGGGGCCATGTTCTTGTCAATGTATTTTTTGTGCTCATACTTTGCCCTGATGAAATTGTCCAGGGGACTGGTATAGAATCAGTCAAGAGAAATAGCATACTTTGAAAAAAGAAAGCAAAATATCACTTTCTTGAAGTCCTGTTTGACCATCTAATATCTTTCCAATATGCTCCCACTGGCTTTCACAGTTTAAACTGGGGCAGGTAGGCACGTCTGGGGACTTGTGTCTAAATACAAAATAAAAGCATGGTGCACTTTGACAGTGATTGATTACACTTTGTGGCATAGTTTGACTTTTAAAAGACAGTTCAAATGTAATGATTTTTTGAAATTTTCCACAGAAATTGATCGACTTCTGTGATAAGTCAATAACAACAACAACACTAGAAATGTCGCTTTGGCGACTGGTATGCCTCCGCCATAATGCATGATTTTCCCAATATGTCTAGATAGTACATGTGGACAATGCGTGATTACATTTTCACAAAATTGGCAAAATATTGAAATGACAAGTTTGTCACAAATGTGTTGAATGTTCACCTTCCTTGACCTAGGTTTAATTGGATGAATAGGAGAGCATGTATCTAGGGATTTAAGGACTTTAACTTGACTTTGACCCATTCATACATTTAGGCATCGAGTAATTCTCAAGGTACAGGTGTGGAGAAAAAGTGCAATTTCTGAATTGAATAGTAAATTGTTACCATTTTCATCTGGCCCTTGACCCTAAAATTCATAAGATAATCACTTTCAGGTAGAACATGCATAATGTGTACTAAGTTTCAAGATAACTTGAGCCACTTCCGAGATATGGAGGAAAAAGTTAGTTCAGCACTTTCACTTGATCTTTGACCTTTTGATCTTTGAGGCAAAAAAAGAAGAAAAAAAAAAACTTTCCAAAGAATTTCTATTTGGTTACACATGCATACACCAAGTGTAAAAAAAAAAATAACCCTGCTGGCATTGCATAAATATGAGGGAAATAGTAAAATTTTGAAGTGTTGCACTTGACCTTTGACCCCTGACCTTTGACCCCATGAACCCTACATTCTCTAGATAATCACTTCCAGTCAGTACATGTATATACTATGTTCCATGAAGATACCTTGAACAATTTTCCAAGGTACGGAAAAAAAAAAAAAGTTTTAATATTTTTACTTGACCTTTTGACCTTTGACCTCATGACCCAAACTTTCACCAGAGAATCTTAATTGGGTAATACATGTATACACTAAGTTTCAAGAAAATATCTTCAGGCATTCAATAGATATGGTGGAAATAGTGAAATTTTATGTATTTGACCCTGACCTTTTGACCTTTGACCTTTGACCTCATGACCCAAACTTTCACCAGAGAATCTTAATTGGGTAATACATGTATACACTAAGTTTCAAGAAAATATCTTCAGGCATGCAATAGATATGGTGGAAATACTGAAATTTTATGTATTTGACCTTGACCTTTTGACCTTTGACCTTGAGTATGTGCACCCAAAAGTTGATAGGCACAACTTCACCCCCTAATACACATACATGCCAAGTTTCATTAGGATACCTCAACAGGTTTTGATAGTTACCTTGTCCACAAAATTCATTACGGACGGACGGAAGGACGGACGGACGGACAACCCGAAAACATAATGCCTCCGGCACCACTTCGTGGCGGAGGCATAAAAATGACTTGTACAGAGGATTATATGCATATGAATGAAAACTTTTTATTTTTATTGATAGACATGAATATGCACATTTGACTTTTGCAGAGTTTACTGTATTATTTAGAATGCAGCAGAGCTTTTGTAAGATGACTCTATCACACATTCTGTCTCAGTTTCACAAAAAGTACCTCACAGTCTAAATACACTTCTTTACATTTCATCCAGAGTTTGCACGAAGAAGACCCCCCCCCCCCAAAAAAAAAAAAAAAAAAATGTATTTGTACATCTTCTATACAACAATAATCCTATTTATAAATGAGCAAAAAATTTGGACAAACATTGAAAAAGAGTATAGAACATTCAGCTGTCATTATTTGACCTCATCATGCCTTATTTGTACCGACAGTTTCCCAGATTTGATCTACTGAAGGATACGAGTCTGTCTGCGGCCTCCTAAAGCTGGATGGGAGATTGGCTTCGTAGTATTTCCTGGCCAGTGTATTTCCCACACTCTCCATACTCTAATGCAAAAGAAGAGAAATGAAAAGACAATGACACTGGTCAAATAATACTGGACAAATGTGTCACTTGTATTAAAAGCAATTTAAATGCCATGTGCCATCTTCTGAAGTAATCAGTCAGCATACTGGTATTATGAGATCATTCACCATGAGACCCACAAAGGTCACATGGGCTATTTCAAGTTGGCCTTAAGATACATACAGGTACTCTGAGAATCTGGTAACTTCTGAGAAAGTAACCCTTTTCCTACAAATATCTGCTGATTTTAAGAAAAAGTTAAAAATTCCAATTCCATCCTTTATTTGAGACTTTTATCCTCCCCCCCCCCCCCCCCCCCCCCCATAAGAACAACACACACATACACACTCACAAACACACAAATATGGGGGGGGGGGGGAGTTGCTGGAAAACACGGACAGGTAATAAGCCTACAGAATACTTCGTAGAAGATGACTACGACCTACTTCCCGACATCTCAACATACTTGTATTTGCTCCTCCGTCCATGAATCCAGGTTGACTGACTTGACTTTTGATATGTGCACTCCTAGATTGCGATGTATTCCTGCACACCGTATGCAAAGGAAAATACCCAGGTTCCACGAGGCCCATCTTGGTCCTACAGTACGAGATGAAATGTAGAAAATCAAAGGGTAAATAACTGCTGGGCAAGTCCCAAGATAAGGTCCCCTCAGAAGGCAAAATTTCATCTTTGCTGAATATTGACGTGTTTGGTATCATTTTGAAGCTTATTAGTTGAAGTTTTGATTTCCAGGGAGGAATATATATTATGTAAATTTATGCAAATTTCAAGGGCTTCACTTGCATAAATGTAAAATACAGCATTACATACACATGTATGGGACATTCATAAAATTTCATATTTATTCAAAGGAAAGCAAGTTATATTTGATTAATATGTGGACATAAGAAGTTCATCAAATAGTTAACTTGGTACAGAATTATGCAATGATTAAAATGCAAATTAGCTTGTGTCCTATCATAAGATGCCTCATACGTAACAAATTGAGGTCATTTTTTTTAGGTTTTTTCTGAAATTTCTAAGGTTATTTGAACGCCCTTTTGGGAAGTTCTAATTTATTGTTTAAAGAAGTTAAATACCACAGAAAGAAGAAAAAATAGTAAAAGAAATATTTTTTATTAGGCAATTAAATAATGTTATGTATGGGACAAATGCGTTACGTATGGGACATCATCATACATATTGCATGTGAATGCATGAAGCTAGCTGGGAAGGTCTCCCAGTATGGTACACAAATCGTCAATCATCCTGCATAAAGTATCCCAACTTTGCAGAGCTACTTTTGAGTTATAGACACTTAAAACAATACATGTACTTGATTGAACAATTTTCAGAAAGGGGGAGGGGGAGATGCCAAAATACACAATGAAAATCAGCATTAAAGGGAAGGTATAATTTTCGTACAAATGGGGCTTCAGTTTTCAACATTTTACAAGATGATTGGAAACAACTTATATTAATCATTAAAGAGGAATTCAAAGTTTATTTGATGAAGATCCAATTTGACATGGCTGAGATATAAAAAAACAAACAAATACAAAGTAAAACGAAGTGGTCCTAATGAAAAATGTGACCCACCTTTTATTAGGACACCACGTTTCTGGATATCTCAATTATTCAGTTATTCAGTTTTTAGTAGTAGCCACGATAAAATCATGGGTAGACATTGAGGTGTGACTCGAATCAACAACCTGATTGCTAGACAGACATCATACAGTTGTACATCTACTCGATCACTGGGGTTCCACGCAGCAGGTATTGCATATTTATTAAAATTACTATTCTTTGTGTCAAGTTGTTTTTTATTGAAACTGAATGGCAAACTGCCCTTCATCAAAGGAAGTAAACACTTTACTATTCAATTTTTTAGTAGTAACTATTCTGATAAAAATACAGGGCATGCATATTCAGGTTGGTCATAAAAATATAGAATATGATTAAATATGATTATGATGGTAAATATTTGGGGAATACTGATTCCCTTGACAATCTGGATCAGTATTTGAGTAATTTCAACTGATTCTACTTCAATAATTATGCAAAATACCCATAAACATGGTTCTCCACACACTAAACGATTGGAGGACAAAGTGTCCCATACGTAACACGTCATGTCTGTCTTTACAATGTAGAACCTGTAATTAGTGCTTTTTGCCTCATGATTTGAAACTTACCTCTGATAATCTTGAGTGTTGTGACTTTCATCACAGTGAGTTACAAGTTGTAGAATGAAATATTTTCAGTGAGTTTTGAGGTTGAAAAAAATGTTTAAAAAAAAATGTCTGGTGTCATACGTAACGGCACATATTTTCTCTTCTAGAATATAATTGTCAAGGTCATTTTTCTCCATTTTTTACATGATTATATACATGTACTTCTCCTAGATATCAATGACTATGATAAAGTTCAATATGATCAAAGGCCAGAAACACTATTTTTCAGGTCATAAAAGTCTCTGAATGTCCCATACACTTGTACGTAACGCGCACGTTATCTTGGACTTGCCCTGCTCCATAATATCTGACTGAAAGAAAAAGCACAATTGATATCAATCTCAGAATAATTTTGACATCTTCTGTTCTATGATCCTAGGGTGGTGTTGCAATACATACATGTAATTGTCCTGTTAGATGTTTGGTCTGTACAGGGTGATTCTACATGCAGGTTATTTGCTTAAATACACCAAGGCAATCACTCTAAGTCCATTCAATTTCAATTAAATTCAATTTCAATTTGTTTTCACAAATCAGTAAAACACAAACCCCTTGTGGGGACATGTACACTTGTACATTGTTTCGCATATATACGTTGTAATCACAGGATTAAGAATTTTCATTCCTGACCAACAACATTTAATATGATTCACTAATTAACATATCAATCTCTTTTTCCTCAGGATGGGTGTAAAAGAAAATCATGTTCTGTGAGCAGTATTATAAAAATTGTGTTTAATTGGCATACATGTATATTGTTTTTTAGTATACTAGAATATCTACAATGTACATGTTATCGGTATCAAAAAGCAGCCTTTTTCAAATAATTCTTCATACAGAATAATGTTTTGTGTAGGCCACATACATGTATGTAACATTTGTAACTGAACTGCATATTCTGCAAATTCTTTCACCTTTACTAACTCATCCTAATTTTGAACAATTTACTATTGAGGTGCAATTCATTTGTTGGTTAAAAATGTAACATTTGGAAACATGAAATCATAGGCCTACAGTCAAACCTGTCTACAGCAGCCACCCACGGGAAACAAAAAAAGTGGCCGTCATAGACAGGTGGCCGCTGTACACAGATTACCTGACTTTTGTGTGAATTACCTGGTACCTACGTACATGTATACAATGTACATGTATGCATCATCGTTGTATACATTCTATTAAAGTACTTACATTTCAATAGAATGTCTGTACAGTGATGGGGCGATCGTTAACGGCCCGTTAATGATCGCCCCGTCACTGTACAGGCATGCTAAACCTGGAAACATTGAACTGCACATTTCTTGAATATGAGACCATTGAATGGTCCATTCTGAAGCAAATAATTTTCACATAACAATAGATATATAGACTATATACTCTTAAATGAATCCCACAAGGATTGGAACAATCATCCCCCAGCATTCCTACTACTGATTCCCACTGATCAGTTACCAGCCATCCCCTTTAAATTTGTGTTTGTGTTTTCATTGTATATTGTACAGAGACACCACTCTAATCTCTGTATTGTCAATGGAGGGTAGGACTAGGGGTGCTGGTTTCAAAATACGGCGCAACTGAGCTGAGCGCATCAAAACAACAACCCACACCTTCGAAGCAGTTAGTTACAGTATCTTGGAATGTATACCGCAAATCGCATAAATGAGTGCTGTGAATTCAGAGTATTTTTTTTTACATGTGAGTAAAATTTCAGGCAAATTGTGAGATATTTTAAGTATCATTGATAGAAAAACATTAGGGTGTCGATGACGATGTGTTGGACACCCAACTTGGCAACTAGATAGGTCTAGGGGCATAGCCCGGGCCATAGGCCCCTACACTTTTATTCACCACTGTTCACTTATTTGTCGACCAATACACTGGCTAATTTTGCTGTAAATTTAGGCCTACCACTAAGTGATGGTTCCCACATGTAACATATGCTTCAAATCTATCGTTACACCGCATTTCATTCTCACACCTCCGCCTCAAACGCATGACACATGGTCGGGGAATGCGATTCAACTGAGCTGAAGCCATGCATATTGCATGCATTCACTGTTGTTACCGCAGCCGCATTAACGTTTCAGTCTAAACCATGTTCACATAATGCCATTGCTGCAATGCAGTTACGGTACAGCCTACATGTAAATAGGGAAGTTCGTACACCTTACCTTTTGCATCGCAGTCTACACAATATTTATTGTCCTCCTCTCGCAGCAATCTCGATAAGATGGCCTGATATTTTTCTTGATGTTTTTTGTCTTTCTCAGAATGTGATCTTGACATCTTGCACTCCTTGCCTGAACAAATATCCTAACGAAATGAGAGGCCGGTGCGGCAGTTCGTCAGAATTGTGTACACCCACTTGCAACCGGAAGTAACGTGTGTCAATGTGTGAAAGGTTGCGTATTACACTAAGCCTGCCTGCCAACGTCACAAAACGCGCTGGCCGCTTCGACGCGGCCACTACAGGTACTTTAGTACTAGTACTCAGTCTGATTTTCTAACCCAACAAAATTGTGGACGTTTGCCACGAAAAGTGAACAACCCTCACAATGGGATTAAAATTTGTGCTCTTCTTTTTTCTTTTATTTCAAAATGTAATTTAGCTCAGAGCTGCTATCAGCAAATGAGCGCTCTACTAGTGGCAATTAAGCAAAACAAACAAATTCAGATCATGAGAGCAAATCCATATTGTGATTCCTATTAATTGCAAATGCGCAGTAAAATTAGATCTTTTTATTTTTTTTTTCTTTCTTTCTTAGTTCTCTTTATATACTGTGACGATTCATTTTCCATTGAGCATCTGTGGGGACTATTTTGTGTTTTTTTTTAAATCATTTATATATAGTGGACGCAGATTTCATTCTTTTTTTGGGGGGGGGGGGGGGGGAGGGGGATATGACGGAATTGTGTAAAATTGCAATGAAACGAGCAACATTTATATCATCATACAGGGCCTAAACACTGATGTTGATGATGATGATGTTGATGATGATGATGATGATGATGACGATGTCAATCATTATCAATGATTAGACCCCTATACAATAGTGTCACATAAGTTTTGTAAGCATGATATAATAAAGAATTATTAGGCCTAATGTGTAATTTTTGTGGTGTATATGCCTACAAGCTTTAGTTTATAGGAATTACGATTATTCACATTTTTAATAATTTGTGCATGAGAATACAAATCCAGATAACTATAAAAGGAATTAAGTTGTTGAGTTGTCTTTGTAAACTTTAATTCTTGGTGAAAATTATCGGCCTATAGCTATATTTATATTAGGTGAGCAACAGCAAAAAGAAAAAAAAAAGAAACAGACACACACCCACACACCATCTATTTCCACCAGTAGACATGTAGAGAGTAATTAACTGCTTCCACAGTGAGGAGCCAAGGGAATATGTTTACTTTCATAATGAAGAAAATTTGTGAGTCAAGTTTTTATTTATTATCATGACATTACTATTCATTATTACAGCTGTATTTATCAATCAATATATTTATTCATGAATTATTCATTCATTTATTCATTCATTCATATATATATATATATATATTTATTTTTGGTCAGTATGAGAAAATATTCCTTTTTTAAGAAACCTCCTGTAGAAACAGGTACATGTATACTTGGCACGTCTTGTACACACAATGTATCATGTATACCAAGTTCCCCTCTCCTCTCTCTTTCTCTCTCCATCTCTCTGTCTCTCAATCTCACTCTTTACACAAACAAACACCCACACAACACACACAAACACATGCACACACACACACACACACATAGATACTTTAGTGTTTTGGCAGTTTTGTATTAAACAAAAGAGTGTGTATCAATACGTGGTTCAAGGGAGTTCCCTTTCTCATGCACTCTGGAGATCTTTCTTAAAGAACAAGTCCACCTTCATATACATATGGATTGTGTGAATGCAACAATATTAGTAGAACGAATCAGTGAAAGTTTGGGGGAAATCGGACAATCCATTCAAAAGTTATGAATTTTTGAAGTATCTGCGCAGTCACTGCTGGATGAGAAGACTACTATACAGTATATGATGTCATATGCGCACGATATAAAGAAAATAAAAAGAAAATTTCACAAAACCTCACTTTTTGAATAAAGCTGTGCACATTTCTTTGAATTGTTACTGACATAATATGTTAAGGGTAATATCATTCCCCCTGCCTTCTGAAAGAGAGAAGTCAAATGTTCTTTTGTTATATGCGAGAAAAGTGAAAATATGTTGAATTTTCTTTATTCTTTCTTTATATCGTTGTACACATGTGACATCACAAGCTATAGTAGTCTTCTCATCCAGCCTTGAGTGAGCAGAAACTTTAAAAATTCATAACTTTCAAACGAATTGTCGAATTTTCCTCAAACTCTCACTGATGTGTTCTACTAATATTGCTGCATTCACTCAACCTACATGTCTATGAAAGTGAACTTGTCCTATAATTTCTCTCTCTCTACTAATTATACTAATGTTTATTGAGAGGGGGAGAGTGTGTGTACTCGTTTGAGTGTGTTTGTGTGTGATGTGTGCATGTGTATGATTTAAGCAACATGAACATATGCATATAAATCAAAGTTAAATCCATGAATATCTTCCAAAAGGTGTATTTATATTGTGGGGGAGGGGGAGAACAGCAAGAATTTGGAAAAATGTGAGCAAAAAGTGAAGAGTTTTTGAAAACATGTGCATCTGTATGACAGTTCTTCTATATATTCATATTGTACAATAATGCACCTTTTCATTTAATTTATACTCTTGGTGACCCAAGTAGGGCATATACATTGTAGGCAAGATGGTACCTCCATTCAAACACACAATATTATATATCACATCATAATGGGGCTGTCCACTCTGCTTCCAATATTTTCATATACTGTACATAATTATATGTGACCCTGCACCAAATGGGGGCAAACCAAAAAAAAAGTAGCCAGACATGGATTTTTAGTTAAGGACAGATTCTGAAAGAAAAGACTTCAAGCTTTAAAATGACATATTGGCCAATTCAGTTGGACTCCACTAACCTATACAAATATTGCAAAAAAAAGAAAAAAAAAAAGAAAAAACACATATACTCTGGAAAAGTATTTACTGAGAAAATAAGCTCTACAATCTAGTCATATATATAGGTTTTATATATAGGAGGTGGGCCTCCCTGGGAACCCCAGGTGGGACATGGTGCCCATTAGAAGGAATTGAGATTCTATCTCCCTAGGAATGCTACATGCTAAGTTTGGTAAAAATTAATCACAGGGTTTTTCAAAAAGATGAAAATGTGTACTTTAGGCCCCATTAGGACCCCTCCCCTGGGTCCCAAGGGGGGGGGGGGGGGCACCCCTGATTCCATCCTGAACAAACTTGAAACTACAGTGATCAATGCACTAACTCATATAAAGTAGCTCTATCACTTTTGGTTCTAGAGAAGAAGAGTTTTAAAGATTCCTTAATTTTGGGGGGTTTGGGCCCCCTGGGGGCCCCACAGATGGGGCATGGAGCCCATTTGAACAACTTACAATGCACGACGCACGCCGGATGCCAGACGAGGAGCGATCGCAATAGCTCACTTGTGCCTTTGGCTTGGGTGAGCTGAAAAATGGAGTCAAAAGGGGCCTGAGCTTTTGATCCTATAGCACAATCTTTGTCAGAGGCAAAATAAAAAACAGCAGGGAAAGCAATCACATAAGGATTACATTTGTACACACAACAAGAGCAATCAAGGGGAGGGCTAGGGGAACAGAAGAAAGAAAACAAAAGGGAAGGATTGGAGGTCATGGGCAAGGAGCAAGAAGATTAAAGCAGGAGGGTGGATAGACAAAAGGCAGAGGAGGGGCAGTGATGATCCCAAGGACCATGGGGGGCAACCTGTGAAGGATAAGGATGAATAGGGAGGCAACATCAAACAAGAAATCAAAGGAAGAAGGGAGGGATAAAGAAAGGAAGAGTGAAATAGCAAAAGCATGAGTGTGTGTGCATGTGTGTGTGTGTGGGGGGGGGGGGGGGGGGCTTTGAGCAAGCAGCGAGCTCTATCCTGGTGTACCGCTGGTGTATACTGCTGGGTGTACCAAGTAGGGGCAACAAAATGAAAGGGAGAGTCAACCAACAAATGCAAGTTATCAAACATATCAAGGTAAAGTTATAAAATAATAACAGTAACAATAATGATGATACTGAAAATAGTAATGATAATGATATGAATAATTATGAAAAAACCAAAAGGGGGGAAAAACACATATTAATCCAAAGAGAGAGAAATATGCATATGTTGATGTGCATGCATGTATCACGTATAATGCATATATGTGTACAGTGGACTCCCGTTATAACTTAAAGTCCTCGGGACTGGCAGTTTTCTTTCATTGTATCAAAATTTTGTAATAAGCAAACAAATAAACAATAAAATACAAAGAGCCGATAATCTTGCGGCCTGAATTATTATGTTTTAACCAGAATTTCGTTATAACCGTGTTCGTTATAACGAGAGTGCACTGTATGCACATATACAAACAAACTAATACAAGTGTGTCTATGTGTAGGACTGGTGGAAAAGGCTGTATTTAAAAAAAAAAAAAAATGCTATAAAAAAAATGCTAAAACAAAACTTCCCATTCTTTTTATGATCCGACACCTTATCATAATGAAGATGGTCTTGCTCTTTCATAAAACATGAAAAACTCACGATTGACTACATTGAACCATATCACCTGTTTTGAGTCCTCACACAAAATCAGTGTGTGTGACATTTTGTTGGTTTTGTTATGTACGGTCCAGATATGTTATTATAAAACTACCAGTTTTTGCATTTTATGATTTAATGGATGACTGTAAAATACATGTACAATGCTATGCAATGCATGAGTTAAAAATACAAAAGTCTTTGCCTCATTTAGAGATAAATCAGACCCCAGCACAACAGCAAAACATATTGAAACAGTGCATATTTAATCTTTGCCATTATGATGCACAGCTTAGTTTATACTTGTGCAATACAGCTGTACATACGTACACGTTTGTATACTAACAATTGATTACCTCTAGTAGGGTAGAAACACAGACTTTGTCTTTTTTATCATGCACAGTGCAGTGATGGCATGAAGAAACAGAAAAATAATTCTAACTTCATTATTAATTTTAATTTTCAATTTACTTTATACACACATGAACAAACACAAACACACACACACACACACACACACACACACCATTATTCAGTCCACTCTGCAGAGGATGAGGGGTCAACATCACAAAGTACATGTCGTTAATACATACCGACTACTCTGGCTTACTCTAAATGCACAACTATGGCATCACACTGGCAATCACAAGACCTGATAAAACAGGGCAACAAGACAAGATTTCCTGCAACCATTTCATTATTCACCAAAGTGATTGATTTTGCAATGCATTTTGATCTAAATTAAAATCTGTAAATGTCAACTTGAACAACAAAAGACCTTTCAAGACAGATGTAGGAATGTGGAATAATGTATATTTCATAGTGTTTGATGACAGAAGCAATTCAACTGTTGTGCAGTCCACTGGGAGGCCTCCATTTTTCACTACATTGTTAACAACAACATCTGCCAGGAGAAGATAGCCCTTCATTTAAATTTGGAATACATTTGAAGTTCATTAATCCTGACCACTGACCAAGGATTGTTTCCAATTCATTTCTATCATTACACCAAATAACAAAAATGGAATAACACCCAGCAGAAAAATACATTGACAAATAAATAGCAGGTTTGATCCTCATACACTTGTCGAAGGCCAGCCCCCCCCCCCCCCAAAAAAAAAAGTGCTATAGAAAAAGAATTGGTGGGCTGTTTATCTTTAAGTCTGATATCCATGCTTACACATTGACAGAAAGACCAAGGACAAAGATAAGGCTATACACTATTCTTTTTAACAAGATCAGAATAACAACATTTGTGCAATTTCTTTTTATATATACATATTCATACGATAGGCCTACATGGTGTAAAGTTAGTTTTGGAGATACACCGTACAATTATCATAAAGGTACTGAATTAAGTCTTCACAAATGCTGCTGATATGTGTACATGAGTAAAAGGAGTTTAAAGTAGGACACAAGAGAGAAGTTTTTTTAACTCAAAATTAAACTGCCTTTACACCATGTTCTAGGCGGCCACAGCAGCCCATTTGCCCGAACGGTGAGTCCCATGGATAGATGAGACATTCTCTTGTTTTTCCCCTTCACACTCTAGTCTTGTTCATTCAGTCCTCGCCCCAGTGAACATTTAGCTATCATACGCTGTTCTTACTGTGTCTGGTCAGGCTAGACTATCAATATCTTTAGTCACGTCCTGCTATGGGCAGCTTCCAAGTTTTGTTACGGCTATCACCTGTTGCCCCATTTTCATGCATTCCTCCCGTTTTATCACTTCATGACAGTTTGAAAACCTGACACCGCATCCACGGCAACCACGGCCTGTCACATTTGACAATCCCGTATCACTGTGTTGTTTCAAGTCCATCCCATTTTCTCCACGGTGGCCTGAAACGGGGTTGTCGTGGTTGCCGGAAACATGGTGTAAACGCAGCTTATAACTTTTTAAACAATGCATAAATGATACTTTTTTCTTCTACTAAAGCAAAAAACAAAAACAAAAGCACTCGCAGACAGCAGCACTGTGCAAACTTAGTTTAGTTTTTGCTTTAATACTGACATAAATAGCCAATAGTGTTTTTAAAACCAACAACTTAAACAGTTTTCCTAACACTCATTTCAGGCTGACTGACAAATATAATCTAATAATAAACATCAACACAAGAGCCTGACATATATCAACAGCAGAGGAGTTGAAGTTCAATGAAAGTTGCAACTTGGTCAGTTTGAATAAAAGACATACACAATTTTGTATCACAGCCATTTGTGCAGTTTTAACAAACAGTATCAGATAAAGCCTTGAAGGTACAAACTGGTGGCTCTTGTGTGTAAATGCCATCTGTAAATTGCGGCTGACACATAATCATCAAGATTTGTACGGAAGGCCAACAATCTCTTGTTCAAGAAGTAAGGTATTACTTGAATATGGGTCTTTCTCTTTTCCTCCTTCAAAGTTATTTAAAATATACAGCAGACAAATACACTCATGCAAGATAGTCTGTGTTCAACAATATGACCAAACAGTATCATGAAATGACTGTTTGCTGATGAACAACTTTCAAGTGACAGCAGCATTTTGTTAAAACACAATGCTTACCAAAATGAACGCTATCACAGTGCAACAAACATGAGATAAGTGGGTATTGCACTGCCAGTATCAATGAAAGACAAAAGCCACTACAATAAATTGTAAAGAGAAGCTTGATTGTGAACAGTCATATGTGTGTCCCAGTCCCACTGTCTCTACTGCTTGCCTCTGATACTTCCTTTACGCTTTCTCGTCTTGGTCTGTCTCTACGCTGAAGCCAGTCAAATGCCCAATCATACTGACATGTATAAGAAGGTGGGTTGGGAGAGATGTGTGTGTGAGAGGGAGAAAGAGAAAGAGAGTGAACTTAGGGAGATTAAACACATATACACTGTATTCTAATAGAAGTCAAAGAATACAGTCAATCTCACTTGCACTGAACTAAAAAAAAAAAATCAGTTATTGAAAAGTAAAGGCGTCATTACAATTGAGCCACACACCTGATATGGAAAGGTTTAAACATGTTACCACAAAAACTGAAAACAATGGATGATGGACGGATATTTTTGTTGCCAATCTTTAAACACACACACACACACACACACAAGTAGTACAGTATCATGTTTTCAAAATAACTGTACAGAATGAAAGAGTTCTCTGGTTACAAAATAAAAACATAGAAAGTGTTTTCAAATGCAGTCTAAACCAGCTCAGCTTTGACATCTGTTAAGCCCTTTTTACACTTGTGTTTCTTAACCCCGTACTTTTTCTGATCCAGGACTATCGTTAATCCCGTACCAATTTTTTCAGCTTTTTGCACTCGCCAATAAATCCCGTACTATGCTCTTGTCCTGGGCTAAAGAGAAAACTGACCTTTTTACACTCGTATTTCTTAGTCCCGTACTTTCCAAACCACATGAATATTCATGATTACGCTGTGCACTGTACAAGTACACGCACGCACCGGCAGCACTTGATTACCTCGTTTCTGATTGGTCAATGGGGTTCGGACTTCATCTCTGTCGCTTAGCCCTGGATTATTTCTTCGTTCTGTTTACACTCGCTTGCTTGGCAACGCAATTGCGGGGTTAGCACTGCAATTACGGTGCAAACCCTGTTTTTTTGCAGGGCCAGATAGTACGGGATTATCGGTGGGGCTAGCCCACTTTGGCAAAAACAAGTGTAAACAGAAAGTGGGCTAAGGAAAGTCCGGTACCAACGGTGGGGCTAAGGCCCCCCCCCCCCCCCCCCCCCTTAGCCCCACTGTTGGTACGGGACTAAGTAAAAATTTGCAAGTGTAAAAGCCCTTTAGAAATGACTCTAATGAAGCAAAGCACGTTTTGATAATGAAAATACAAATACAAAAGAAATCTAGATAAATCTCAAGCTCCTATACCAACTACAATGTACAAACTAATTGTACTTCTACACCAAAAAAAAAAACAAGAAAGAAAACTCAAACTTAGTGATGATACATTGTACCTGAAGTAGAATACTCTTTTCATGTATTACACAAAACAATAATCGTACTTGTTGTAATACTAATCTTGCAAGATTTGTGTGACATTTATTAAACATTTAGTGTGAATTGGAGACTCCACTGTATTTTGGGAATATTAGAATGTAATTCACCAATACTCACTGACACAAACCAGTATGTGTTTGGCTTGAAGATGAGACGGGCAAGAAATCCCATTTGTTTCTCTGGATAGATGACATGCAGATGTAGATGTTCTACACTGTAAAATGGAGGCCAATGAAACCCAACTCTGCAATAGGAACAGAAACACGTTTCAGTTGGTAGACTTCTCTATGAAAATCCTTTATACATTCTATAATCAATGTTAATTGGAATTGGAGTCTACAAGTGAAATGCTTCTATACAGGGCTGAACACTAAACCCACTTTTCTACTGGTCCAGCCTGTTCCTGTCAGATCAGCAGACAGACCAGATGCTCAGTTTTTCCATGACTCACTTTTCTGAACCTGAAATTTACTGGTCCTGTTCTTTCTTCTTCTATTTTTCTGACTTGCCCAGTCAATGTTTTTTGTTGTTGGAGGTGTTTTTTTTTTCTCTCTCTTTTTTGATTTGTTTTCTTTTTCCAGTCATGTCAGCAGACAGTAAATTTGGCAAGAAAAATGGAATTTGCAAACTTCCTGCTTTTCCTTTTTTTTTTTTGTGGGGGAGGGGGTGGATGGGCAGGTGTTTGTTTTGCTTGTTTGTTTTTATATTCCCCTATGGCATTTGATTGATCTGGAATTTTATGAGAAACTGAAAACCAGATGGAATGGATTTGTTTATAATATAATGTAAGGATTGCTTTGTTGGAGAGGAAATATGATGTGATTGTGTTTGTACAGCATACAGTTTTGGAAAGCCAAAGAGCCTACAATCTGCTCAAATACTTGCTTCTTGACAGTAATAAACTCGTATCTTTTGAGTTAATTATCATCCTGCATGAAGTACACCAAAAGTCTAATGTTATTACTCTGTGCTAGCATACAATGTACCTGGATTCCTCCAGAATTCCACCTCTTGCTTCGATGACAGCCTTGCCAACTTGTCTGAGGTAGTCCACTTTGTCATGAAAGGCAAGTTTAATACAGAGAGAAACAAGGAAAAGTAGAAATTACGCGGTGCGTAACATATGTCCCCGCCGGAAGTAGCATTTTGTAACAAAATGTGCAATATAGGTAAAAAATCAAGGTCAAAGGTCAAAGAAGTCAAAGGTCAAAATTCTGTGTAGAAGTTTTGAAGCCCTCACCTAGTGCCATCACATAAAGCAAATGGAATCGAAATTGGGTTAGAAATGGCGAAGGAGTAGCATTTTGTAGCCAATGTACAATATAGGTCAAAAATCAAGGTCAAAGGTCAACGAAGACAAAGGTCAAAATTCTGTGTAGAAGTTTTGAAGCCCTCACCTAGTGCTATCACATAAAGCAAACGGAATCGAAATCGGGTTAGAAATGGCGAAGGAGTAGCATTTCGTAGCAAAATGTACAATATAGGTCAAAAATCAAGGTCAAAGGTCAAAGAAGTCAAAGGTCAAAATTCTGTGTAGAAGTTTTGAAGCCCTCAACTAGTGCCATCATATAAAGCAAACGGAATCGAAATCGGGTTAAAAATGGCGAAGGAGTAGCATTTCGTAGCAAAATGTACAATATAGGTCAAAAATCAAGGTCAAAGGTCAAAGAAGTCAAAGGTCAAAATTCTGTGTAGAAGTTTTGAAGCCCTCACCTAGTGCCATCACATAAAGCAAACGGAATCGAAATCGGGTTAGAAATGGCGAAGGAGTAGCATTTTGTAGCAAAATGTACAATATAGGTCAAAAAATCAAGGTCAAAGGTCAAAGAAGTCAAAGGTCAAAATTCTGTGTAGAAGTTTTGAAGCCCTCACCTAGTGCCATCACATAAAGCAAACGGAATCGAAATCGGGTTAGAAATGGCGAAGGAGTAGCATTTTGTAGCAAAATGTACAATATAGGTCAAAGGTCAAGGTCAAAGGTCACGACTGAAATTCTGTGTAGAAGTTTCAAAGCTCCCATGTAGTGCTATCATATAAAGCAAACAGAATCAAAATTGGCTCATAAATGACAGAGAAGTAGCAAATTGAAGATTTTGATCACACACGGACGCACACACGGACACACGGACGGACACACGGACGGACGGACACACGGACGGACGGACACACGGACACACACACGTACGGAGCCCGTTTCATAGTCCCCTGCTCGAACTCGTTCGGCGGGGACAACAAAACTTATGGTATATCATCCAAGGCTTTTTAATACATACAGTACTCGGTAATGCTGCAAAGGTCTACAAATGTGCCCATGACACTGTGCTTTCAAATGCCTTAATGACACGTCTATGGCAGTGTTTATAAACCATTATCTGAACAATGCTGCCCTACTTTGGCAAAAGGAAGCAAGTGACATCGAGTACAAATGCTACGAATGAAAAAAATGTGTTTTTTGGTATGCAGTTCTATATAAATTTGTGATGAGAAATATTGTCAGTATTCATGCAAGTCATATGGTGATGCATTTATGACAATCGAAGAATTTTGATATTCCCATTGAAACTCATTATTATGTAACTTGCTTCCTTTTGCCAAAGTATTATAGATTTGTGGCAAACATGAAAAATCTAGCAAAAGGAAGCAAGTGACAATCATACAGCGTACTGTATCATAAGGAAAATTTGTTTTTTTATTCAATTAAAGAGATATGTTTATATTGACATATTTTGGCATTCACAGCATGTTTTTTATGATGATTAAAGAAGAACACATGATCTTTTAAAGAAAATAATTTGCTGCCATGGCAAAAGCCAAAGAAGTAATTCAGAAAAATTTCAACAGGTGAATTCCTGTTCAGCATTCCCAAAATAGAGGAAAGAGCACAAAAATTTAAACTCTACAGAAATTTATTGTTTATTTTATTCTTTCTTTCATTTTTAATGAAATACCTTTTCTTTGTACAAAAAGTTTTCCTCATGTTGTTAGTTGCCATAGCAACAATAATAATGTGGGATGAACATACAGTTGTAGTAAACAAAAAGCTGATAATCATCATAGTAAACTAATAATCAACGTTGGTGAAGGTGATGGGACAAACTATCACTTCCGAGGCGATCTGGATGTAGCTATCTTTCTGAAGGGCAGCTGAGGAAAGATAGCGTACACATTCAGGGTATCGCCGAGGAAGTGATAGTTTGTCTCATTGCCTGAAACTAAAAGTTGATTATTTGCCTTGTATTCCACATCTAAGGTCCTAGAAATTCCCATTTTATTCCACATCTGAAACTGTTTTAGCTGTCTTTTTTAGGTATCCTTAATAGGGCTTGCCTTAGGCTACGTGTGCGCATAGATGACAAAACAATGAATTTGCTGCGCGCACTGCGCGGCACCGAAGTGAAAGCGCGTTGCACTGTGTACTATCAAGTGACCTAGGTCACATGATAGTCCACAGTGCAACGCACTTTTATTTCGCGCGCACTCATCTTGCGTTAGGACTGTGTGAACTGTGTGGAGATCAGCGAAACAAAAGGGACTATCAACATAGAGTGTAACGAACTTTTCTTCGCAGGTGATGTGATGGGCAAAACTACACTTGTACGCTTCATCACGTGATCAGCTCTGGACCAATCCTATTGCAACATTCTTAGTATGTGGAATATAATAATTTCTAATGAATATACATGTAGGCCCCCTATGCTACCCAATCTTGGCCCCCTATGCTACGCGATCTTTTCATGTTTTCATAAATGCTTTTCATGAAAATATTGTTATTTTCTTTTTAAAACAGTTGTTACCATGGCAACCGTCATTGCTATGAGGTAACCGTGACATTCTGAAATTGTGATTTTTCAACTTATTAAAGAAATACGTTTATATTGATATATTTTGGAAATTACAGCATGTTTTTATGATGTTTAATGAAGAATACATATCATGCATGCATTGTGTCACTGATCCACTATATCAGTGCACTGATCACTGTGAATGTGCATGTAATTGCTGTTCACGACGATTGGCTGCTGAAGCATTAGGAGGGCCTGAGCAGTAGGAGTGGTGGATTGTGATTGGTCAATTTAGTTTGCAGTTACTTGCTTCCTTTTGCCAATTTTTTTCATGCAATTTTGTGCACTTGCTTCCTTTTGCCACCCAAATATCTCAGAAATGGGCCAAAATTGTAACTTTGGGATTTTTCAGTTAAATAGAGCATGTCTCAAATATGCCAAATCAATAAAAAAAAAGTCAATATTCATAAAAATGTCACTTGCTTCCTTTCGCCATAGGGCAGAATGAATTACGGGAACTACATGCACACACACACACACACAATCATTACACCATTTAAACAAATCACACACACACACACACACACACGCAATTAAAAAACAAATATTAGACATAAAATCTGAAATGCATTGTACCTGTAGGTTACAAACACACTACATATGTATCAAGACCTCAAGACCTTCAACAGGGATTTTGTCCCCAGAATCACTGCACCTGGGTTGGTCAGTCCCTCAACACATACTAATCCATACACAAACACACACACCCATGTCTGTAGCTGCTAACTTTGAATGACATACTCCTCACATGTCTCTGTCTCAGATGTTCACACTGCCTAGTTTTCCCACTAGGAAAAAAAAATATATATACATGTATATATACAAGTACACTGTAATTGTGATACAAAAAGTGAAAAATTTTAAATGTCTCTAGTACTTTGCCTCCCTAGATTACTTATTGCACAATATAAGGCTGATTTTAATAGGTCTGCAGGTAACAGAATGGTTGAGGTTGGAACAATGTCTTTGCCACTTTCAAACAAAGCTGCAATGTTTTTAAGGTCAGAATGGTTTTATGTAGGAATCTTTGTCAGATAAAGCTCCAGTTACAGTCAAACCTGTCAATAGCGACCACCTGCCTATGCAACCACTATACACAATGCCCCCCAAGAGAAAAGCCATGTTAATGACCCTGTCTATGGCAGCCACCTGTCTACAACAGCCACTTTTTTGGTCTCCCTTGGGTGGCCGCTTTAGGCAGGTTTGACTGTAATGCCATCAATCCACATATATGTGAAATATGACAAAATAAAGTTGGAAGATTTAGATCTTCTATCAAGTTTTCTTTTTTTCTTTTTTTTTCTTTTTTTTTTTGGTGGCCTAACTCTCATCCCTGAAGACATACCAGTATTACTAAAGTACATCAGAAGTACATCAAGCTTTATATGGACAGCACTACTGTGAAGACCTGAATCCACTTACTGAGAGGGAGATCTGTTGCAGATAGAGACTTGACGGGACCATGGTGTGACTTGGGAATGATGAGGAGATGCTCCTTGGTTGCTGGTCGTATATCATGAAAAACTGTCACAGCTTCATTCTACAGCAATGCAAAGAAACATTAGAATAGTACGCCAGTTTCCATGCAATAATATAGAATAATGAGAATCAGAGCATTGGTAATGGTATTTAATGTAACATAATAATAATGAATGGGAGGGTAGATTGTGGGCTACACAGAACAGTTATCAAGTTAAATTCTAGTATACACAAAACAAATATCTAGTATAAGTACAGACCTATTAGAAATCTACAGACTCTCTACTGTGCACACTTTGTCAACTTTTGCGTACTAACATGGACGAGCATGTCCCATTTGCACCAAACAAACTAAACACAAGTCACTGTCAAATGAGAGGAAAGGTAGCATACATGTACAATTGTGAGCTGATCTTTCATCCTTTCACTTGAAAGACTTCCTTCACATTATTGTATGTCCCCTACCTATCCCCTCCCAATTTATTCTGTCATATCACCACTCTATAACGGGTAGGTACATACATGTGGTCTATGACTACCCTTGGTCTGTATACCATATTGTTAGCTTTATATAAATACTCATGCATGCACACTGTCGCCAAATGTGCATGTACTGTACATGAGAGCATCCATGCATTTCAACTATTAACAATAAGGGATGGGTAGGGTTAGGTTACTGTTAGTTATATGCCAAATATTTCGCAAGGTTTTTATTTTCATGAATTTCACGCGTCAGGTGCTATTCGCAAAATTAAAGACACCCGAAAATATTGACTCTGATCCCGATGTAAATGTGACTTACATCCTGTTTGCGTGTACGTTTCTCTGTTCAGTACAGGACTCCACGATTGCGAATATAACCACTCGCGAAATTGTCCGGAATTCCCGATTCGCGAAAATTTAGACTCGCGAAATATATGGCATACATACAGTACAGTGAGCAGAGTTGTAATCTGGTACCATGGTACAACTACTACATGGCAAAATTAGTGGGGGAGACATATTAAAATCATATGGTCACAAGATGCATGTATGGAAATTTTTCATTGACAGAACCCGAGGTCGAGGCCGTGTTAACGTTGAGTATATATGATACACGTACAATTGTAAGAGTTTATTCTCACCTGAAATAGAATATTTGTTCTTGGCTCTTTACCCTGCGCTATCTTGCAAAATATGCAGCCATCCTTGAATACAGGTTCTCCAAGAGTAGACAGGAAGTCTGTGTGTAATGCACTATCCAAATCCTCCATGTCCAATTGGTTTAAACCAGTCTCTTTCACGTTAGCTGCCGCCAGCTAGCTGCAATGTCAAATGATCAGACAGTCATGCTACTTTAATATTGCTAGCTAAAACTGAAGTCTTTTCAAGCAAGGAACTATCTCCTTGATTAAACTACTTTTATTCAAAGTAGATCATCTATATTATGTACATTTTAGACCTACAGTGTATATGTGACCCTGCACCTCAAAACAAACAAAAAGTCGCCAGACATGAATTTTCAGTTAAGATCATATTCTGAAAGAGTAGACTTTAAACTTTAAAATGATGTATAACTCAAATCAAATGGACTCTCCTATCCTATCTAAATATTGGAAAGAAAGCACAAACTCAGGAAAAGTGTGAACTGAGAAAAGAGGCTCTGAAGTACAGTGTCTATTCAAGCACTTAATCTTTACCAAACCGTGCTGGCTGTGTGATGAATGGGACAAAAAACAGGAAGTAAACCACCAGAGTAACAGCAATGAAGAGATTATTAGATAAAACTGAAATTAAGCATGCCTCATTAACACATTCTGTCCATAATCAATGCCAACTTTCAAAGCAGTAGCACTATCCTTTCAAAAGTTATTAGAGTTGAAAGTGAAGAGTGTGGACAAGGTTTTTCAGAAATGAAAAAGGGATTCTATAGACACACCTAATCACACTATTCTACCAAAAATGTTCGAGATAAACTGCTAAAAAAACACACTTTCCTGCCCGTTTTATGATACCAAATTTTAGCATAATGTAAAAGAAGACCCGCTCTTTCAGAAAATATGAAAAAGTCAAGTTCGGCTAAATTGACCCATTTCACTTATTTTCAGTCCTTACGCAAAATCAGTGTGTGCGACTTTATGTTCGTTTTGAGGTGCACGGTCACATATTGTGTACCAATCAAGCCTCACACCCTGATGCCAGTCCCACTCCCCAACGTGGATTCAAGTTGGAAACTAGACTCTTCCACATTACTGGTACTTACAATGACAATGTAGTATGATATTGTACTCTCAGCAATCACTTTCTCACACCTCCTTCTCAGAGCGGGGGGGGGGGGGGGGGGGGGGGGGGCACAGATCAATAATCGAACGGGAAGCACACCACTGGCACTAGCACTATCAACCCTATGGCATGCTGAACCAGTAGGCCCCTAGATAATTTTTTTCATAATTGTTTTTTTCTTCTTCTTCCATTAAAGTGCAGGTTTCATGCTTGAAGATACACACACTGTTTTTGTTTGTTAATTTGCTTGTGTTTTTGTTTGTTGTTGTTTTTTTGTGTGTGTACGTGCACGGGTACCAAAAAGTGTAACGTTAGCTCACTAGCTGTTGACCACTTGCACTTCTACTACTAGGATCCTCTAGCACCCCGACATGTCCCTGTCCCTACTCTTCCATAATATTTTTAGACTTTGCGATGAATGAATGAAGCGGCAGGTACCATGTACGTGCATGAATTGTGACTTTTGACTCTCTCACAAACAGAATCTCCATAACAACATTTTAAATTTATATCCTATCCAAGGGACAGTTGCCAGGGGAACGATAGGCCCTATGATTTTTGTTGGATAGAGCCTTCCTAACGTTAGAGGATACCGGTACAAAAGGCCTAAAATTTCATGTTTAGTACCGGTAATCAGTTACTGAGACTGAGTTAGTTTAGCCTAGGCCAGGGTAATATAATTCTTTTTACAAAAAATAACAATATAGGGTCTAATAATAACTAGTCCCCAAAAAGAGGTGAGGGATAGTTGAAAATAGGGCCATAAACGTTTATATGTTACACGTAACGTTTGATTGTTAGGCGCCTACTGCCAAATTGTGTTGTTGACGTTCAAGAACTCACACTCACACTATAGATCTAGAAAGTCACAGACTCATTCAATCAATGTCAATGATTCACCCATTCACCTTTCTGGAATTCTTGACCAAAATTTCGGGAACCACCACTACCGGAGTCACCTCACTGTCCTCAGTTCTCACTCCCAGTCATTTAAACAAACTTGGCATCTCTTTCTTTACCACTGCCCTGGCACCGATGACCCATCTGTAGGAGTACGGGAGAATAGGTAGGCCCCCTGTCTAAACGCTAGCTAGACAGCTGACTCGTCTAACATGCCCAACTACATGCGCTAGCTAGCCTAGCTAAACGTAAACAGCTGTTGCCCACTACACTAGCCGTAGTTGGCGTGTCTCATCGGAAGTGAGCATAAACGTAAAGATCGTACAATATGCATGTACACCAAAAATGTTCTATACTCAGTGCAGTGTACACTACGATCGATCTTTGGTAACGAACAGACGTCCGGAACGTCCTATGCGTAGACCCGTACCGATATTTACGTGTTGTCCAGTGAATTAAGGGGATCAACGTCTGCACCATTTCTTACCAGATTTGTGGAGGAAGACAGTAAATACAATGGGAGGGGACGGAGGAAGTATTCCTGGTCGTCAAGATCTTGTGAGGACAAGGAGGAAGCCCGAGAGAGTATGTGAACGTGAACATTTTGTATTTTGTTGATGAGGATTTGAAAAGTAGTCTAACGCTACAGCCCACTACCACTAGCACTAGAATCTACTCAACTGCTAAAAACGTTGTATATTGTATAGGTCTATTATGTTACTATCACCAGTGCCACCACTAAGGTTAGACTATCGTGTCTCCTAATCTGGCTATGCCCTATATCAACAGCCCGACCAGACGCCTTGCCTGTGCAGCTGCAGCTGTGCGCAGCTGCATTGTCCATAAAAATGCAATGGAGTTTATTCATTTACACAAGCCAAACAAGGCAGTCATGAACATAGGGCATAGAGTCGAACTTTAGAGAAGTCAAGATAAATGGCATCAAACTCACTAGACAGAAAGATCCGTCTGTCCGGAGGACTCTTTTATATTTTGCCATTAACGCTGTCCTCCGTAGACAGAGGGGATCCGTGAAGCCAGACGCAGTCTCCGCGGAACATTCCCCGACGGACAGATAGAGACCGATCTTTCGGTCAACAAACTCACAACCTTCATCGAGAGACGCATTCCACATTCCTTAAAGATTTCTTATTAGTGTGACACAAAATCTTGTATGGTAGCCCTACTACATATCGACCACCTTCTTTTAAACCGATCGTGTATAATTCGCGCACTAGACACTTATTAGTACGCACTTCTCTGCGCGCAAAGCACATAAAAATGGATTGGCTTTGAATGTAGATGAGGATGGTGTGGGAAAACGCGATGATTCACTGTTCATTAATGGTTTTAATCAAGGACAAAATTTCGAATGAATATTTTCACCAAATCGTAATGACAGCACAATGTAATGTCTATGGAAGTTTCTAAAAGGCTTCTAAAAAGCTTCGTACAACACGGTGTTCAGTACAACTCGTTTGCGTGCATTGTCAAAACAGCGGTCGATCCTAATAACGCAATTTACCGCGAGGAGCTGAAACGAGGCCACGCAAGTTCGTCTGCGATATTTTTGCACTGAAACTTCGAATTGAAAAGGGAACAACGGCATTTGATAGAGCTGGATTTTCTCAATCACGTAGGTCAAGTTTTTTATGTGAATTTCAGTGTTAAATATTCTTATCAAGCAAATAAACATTAGGCGGTCGATGAGTAGTAGGTCCAACCCTACTAGTAACACAGTTACTAACTGTTTTTTTAGGTAGAAATCCATGCTGAGCATCACATACTTTAAAGGGTGTGAACAGTTCTGGTCGAGGTGAAGATTTAACTTTTAACGTTTTGCGAGATATTCAGAAACCACTCTATGATATGTCAAAGAGCATGCAGTTCTAAGGGGTATCAAAAGTTTATTCGATGAAAATCGGTTTTGGAATGGCTGAGATATCCAAAAACAAGGTGAAACAAAGAGATCCTAATAAAGTTGTGGCATGTCGCCTTTTATTATTAACACTTTTTGGGATATCTCAGCCATTTGAAAACCAATTTTCATCAGATAAACGTTGAATCCTTCTTAAAATTGCATGCTCTTTCATATTTCATAAGAGACTTTTCATTATCTCACTTAGGAATGTTCAAAACATGAATCCCTACCTCAATCAGTACTGTACAGTCCCTTTAATAACAGGGCCGGTGCGGCGCCGGCGGAGCGTTTTCAAAAGTGGCGGGGGGGGGGGGGGGGGCACTTCAGGATTTCATGAGCTAAAAAGCAAAAAGAGGGGGCGGTCTTCAGCTCATCTTGATTCTTTCTCCTTCCGCTTCCCGATTCTTAAGTTCAGATGACAAGCAAAAAAAAAAAAAAAAAAAAGGGTCTTCACCTCATCTCTCCCAGCTTCAATTTCCAGTGTTGCGGTTTCTTCACCTGACAAGCAAAAAAAAAATCTTCAACTTCCAGGTTTCTTCAGCTCTAACGTTACAAGGAAAAAAAAAAAAGGTCTTCATTGCAAAAGCATAACCTAACCGGCCGCGCTCACACTTCAAGATTTCTCTCTATTTCTTTTTACTGCACTGCCACTTACGTACTTCCACTGTTGAAAAAAATGTGGGGGGGGGGGGGGGAGGGGGCCAAGTTGTATGGTGCACAAAAAGTTCTCATTCTCCATCATACATGTACCTGGTGCCATCCTGGTCATACAGTGTATTGCAAATGGGTTTTCTTTCTCTTTGCAGGCAGACCATAATATGGAGAGAGTTGCCAAGTGGCATCACTGTGCCATCACCCAGGAGAAGCTCCGACAGCCCATTGTATCTTGTGAACTTGGAAGGTAAAGAGTCTTCCTTACTACTAATACTAGAATGACTCTTCATTTCATGATGTATACATGACCGATATTATAATGTTATGAAACAGGATGAAAATAAATGAAAACCAAAATTGTATTATATTTATAATTAAACAAAAAACAAACAAAGAACAATCTAAGTCTGCATTGTAATTCCAATTCATGTATTCAGAGCTCTCGTACTGTAGTAGAACTAGTAGTTGTAATCAAAAATGTATTAAACTTGGGTTTCTATTATATTTTTAGTTAGGAGTAGTTCTAGTTTAAATTGTGTTTTTGTATATTTTCTTTACTTATCATTTGAAGATGTGGACATATAATGCTGTTTATAGAAACACAATTTCACCAGATTTTGCCTTGTATAAAACAAAAACGATAAGAGTCAGGAGAGAAAATGTTTGAGTTTGTTTAAACATTGACAGAAGAGATTTTCAGCCATAATAGAATGATATGTGACTCTTCCAAGTTGAACGTTTCAAATCCACTTAAAAGAGTAGATTGATGTTTGAATCTGTATTCAAAAAATGATAATGATGATGATAAAATGCTTGCCAGTAATTGAGCAAGTAGACTTTTAAGTAGACTGTTCTTCCCAAAAAACAATATCAAAGCCATGGTTTACATTAAATGTAGATAAAAGATAGAAGAACATTAACTTTTTTTCAGGAAATACTAGAAACTAGAAAAAGAACTTGTTGGCCCCCAAAACACATACATTTTGTATCAATATATGTGATTCTTTATTGTCTTTTTTATTATTATTTATGTATTCATTCATTCATATAATGTATAATAGATTATAGGTTTTTTGATGCATGGTCACACATTCATCATCAGAATGTGACATAACTGTTCTGTAATTGTGTTTGTCATTCCATGAATAGATTATATAACAAGGAGGCAGTACTGGAATATCTTCTTGATAAATCAAAGTGTGACTCTGCCCAGCATATAAAGAGTTTAAAGGTAAGATATACATTGTATGAATTAAAGCAACAAATTATGAAAATACATCTAAAAGTGACTTCCATAAATTATACATTGTAATCTTATGTTCAGCATTAATGTGATGGTAAATACAGTGCAGGAGTCCGTTGCATAAAAGTTACAATTATGGTAACTTTGCCATCCAATGGTAACTTCCATGGAATTCCTGATTTTGATTGGCTGTTGAGTATTGTTACCATAGTAGTTACCATTGGATGGCAAAGTTACCATAATTGTAACTTTTATGCAACGGGCCCCAGAGAGTAGAAACCTTTGAACTGAATGTTGTGAAAATTATCTGAAATTCAAACTTACATGTTACAGTCAAAGTTCTACATGTATCAACAGTTTGTGTAGCTGTATTGAAATGCAGGTTATTTACACCATACTTATCTGCCATGAGCAGTTTACCTGGCTTTTGGTGTACAGCTATAAAAGCTCCAGTCAGAATTGATTGTGCACCTTTGTGCATGTAAAGTTTTGTGTTGTTTCTACTTTTAAAGAACATGAGCCAATAGTTCAGAAATTTTAGACTTCTTTCCTTTCACAAAATGAATGAAAACATTTACAATGGTATTCCTATGAAATTATTTTGAAGCATTTCTTGGACCATTGGTGTAATGAAATTTGATTAGGCAGAGGATGTGTCATGACTCAGTGAATATAGAGGAATGATTTTGTTTCTGATATACATGTATAAGTTTTCCTTGCAGTTGTCTATGTGTCCATGGTGTCATACTCCTGTAACATGCCATGTTGTGTTTTGATTTGCTCTTTCTTTTCATAGGATATCCGTCAACTGAACCTCACTGACAACCCAGCATACAAAGGTGAGAAAGGAGACAAGGGTGATTCCTACGTGGATAGACACACAGCACCATACATCTGCCCTGTTACAGGACTTGAGATGAATGGAAAATATCGGTTAGTATTTCCCCTACCCTAAACATTTCTGGCATTTCACAGATTTATTGAACAAGAAATTGTTCAAGGAAAGGACATTGCAATTTGTAGATGAACACCGAATAATAAACACAGGTTCATACACTGTATTTTCCCATAATAATGGCTTACTAAGATGGTCACAAAAGTTCTTATGGTAAGAATGACTTGCAGATCATCTTGTTTGTATAACATTGTAGTCATTTGTGAGTTACATGTATGTTGTCTTATTCTGAGAATCCAAGGTCTCCATCTTGGATGGTGCCTGTGGTAATATGTTTTCAGGATGTGTATCCTGCCCATCCCAGATCTCGTTAATGCGCCATCTCATGTTCATTATCATACAGTCATGCAATGTTGTCATGGCGACTATTTTCTCTTAATCAGTGCCAGTAGAAGGATTGTGTTTCTTTTTTGTATGTAAGATGTTGTATGCTGTCAGTAAACAGTCTTGATCATTCATTCATTCACTCAATGCAAGAACATATTAATGAAAGAAACTGAAACTGTCTTTATGCAATGCTGCACACTGGCACTGGTCCGACAGTTCCTGACCAGTAAAAATCACTGTCGGACCAGTAACTTTTTCAGAAATACACCTGTAAAATATGGCAAAACTGGGTACCTACTGGTCCGACAGACAGGTCGAACCACTGGAAAAAATGGGTTAGTGTGCAGCCCTGCTTGATATCTTTCGTGATAATGTAATCTTGATTAATGGGAAAGGTAAAATATCTGGATAATTATTTAGGTTAAAAGTTATTGTACTTCAAGTTGTCACCACCTCAGCTCGGAACGTCTAATGCATTATTATTATCTGGTAAGGATAGAAATGAATAAAGACTTAAACCATAGTTGCCTGAAATGACAGGGTGAAGTGCCAAAGGCCAAGTCATCTTTGCATGGCAGTAGAATTGGCTTAGTTTTCCTGTTCTTCATTCCCTTGTAGTGTGCAGAGAGGGGCTTGAATTACTCCTTCTATTATATTTTGTACAGAGTGGTGAGGCTGCTTGGATTTTGATGAAGTGTCTCTTCACCTGTATACACATATCTTTATAGTGTGTTCTCTATTTCTTTTTACTGCTAGATTTTGCTTCATGTGGAACTGTGGCTGTGTAATGTCAGAAAAGGCTTTCAAAGAAGTCAAGTCAGACATTTGTCACAAGGTAAGATATGAGAAATCAAAATACCATGAAAATTTATTGTTTTTCATACTGTGATTGCTACTTTCGGGTAAGCAGTTTCTTTTGTGAATTCATTGCTTCTCCTTTTGAAAGTTAGCAATGTATGTGAGACAGAAACATTGGTAAAGTATTATACAATGGTTAGAATATCACATGTTTCGAACTGTGGAGAGAATGTTACTTCGAGGTGACAAGAGGACATCTATGGAAATGTATTTGCTGAACACACATGCACATACACACAAAAAAAAACCCAAACAAACATAAACAGTACATTTACAGTGCATGTTTCACAGAGTATGAAAGAGTTCAATATGTACGATAATCTGCTACAATCCAACATCCATACATACATGCATATTTACTGATCTCCAGACATTATATAACTTCCATTATTTGTCTTTGATGAAGTCTTTTGCTTGGCTCAAATACTGTAATTCATCTTAAATCTCTGAATAGTCTGGCTCTGGTGATAAACTTTTAGGGCACATGAATGGCTACAATATTAGCTGTTATTTCGGTGAAGATTTAATTTTCTGGTGATTTTTTTTTTTTATTACACTTAGATCAGGAGTGTAGCAACACCCGAAAATGTCTCCATGCGCTAGGGTAGTAGTGCATTTAGTACGCTAGCGCCGGTGTCAATTCGCCAAACATCTCATGAAAATTTCTATGACCTCCTCATTCATGAAAATAATTATGTGTACCCGAGAATAACAGCGTATACACTATTCACATAAAATGCAGTAGGGGCCTACATGGTATGTTTAATTGTAACATGCTTCTCAGGAAAGGGAATGTCAAGTTCCGAACATATTTGCAGACTTTTAAATTAAGCTTGGATGTAGTGAAGATATCAGACATCTATATCCTTTTTAAAATGTCTAATTTTGACTTGTCAGCCATATTAGCTCATTCTTTGGTTTCTCTGGTTTATTGTCTGTATGATGACAGGTTACAAACTTACAACAGCTGATTTGCATGAGTCTATGTATACTGGTACAACTTTTACCACTAGTTAGTATCACATGGGTAGGATGTCAATGGAGAGTTGAAAAAAGGAAATTCAAACTTGATATTTGAGAATTCTCTACATTACTCTTTTCTAACATGTTTAGTGTGGCCAGCCTTTCTCTAGTGATGATGGTATTATCATCCATGGAACAGAAGAGGACGTCAAACTACTGACTGTCCGCATGGAGCAGCGCAGGGCTCTAGCTAAAGCCCAGAAGGTATGTGTCATTGATGGACCTTAGGACTAGAAAAAAAAAAAGAGAGAGAGAGAGAGAGAGAAACAAAAGTAGAGACAGTAGTGTGTAAAAGAAAATGTTAGCACTGTCATGTTTGTAATAAATTCCTAAGTGTTTTCATGATATCTTTATTGATTTCCTCTGCCACAAAGTGTTGCTGGAGGCTTAATGTGTTTGGGTTTTCCGTCTAACCGTCCAACCATCGGTACGTCTGTAATGGAGTTCTAGGACAGCGTGACTTAAAAACCAATTGATGTATCCAATTTGACTTGGCGTATGTTTGTGTAAGTGGACAAAGTTGTGCCTACATGTATCAACTTTTGGGTGCACATGCTCAAGATGAAAGGTCACAGGTCAAGGTCAAATGCTAACATTTCACGATTTCACCCAATATCTCTACAATGCCTCAGTGTTTTCCCATGAAACTTTTTGTATGCATACTGAGCCATCTATTACCAAATTAGGAATTTCTAGGGGAAGTTTCGGACCATAAAACTAAAAGTCAAAGGCCAAAGGTCAAAGGCCAAGTGAAAATGCTTAATGTTACCTGTTTTCCATATTTTGAAAGTGACTTGTAGTATTGTCATGAAAATTGGTTTATAAAATGATTATTTGCCAACATAGGCGCCGGAAGTGGGGGGGCAGGGGGGGGGCGGCCGCCCCCCCAATCAAAAAAGTGGGGGGGGGGGCAAAACGCATTTTTGCCCCCCAAAAAGCCCCCCCCCCCAAAAAAAAAAAAATAATAGTAATAATAATAATAAAGATAAATGAATAAACAAAGAAAATAAAATTTATGTATATGAATAAAAGGGAAAAAATATGGCTACGAACGGCAGCTTTTGGACTGTAAAATGTCAAAATTTTCAAGCTTGCTCGCTTCGCTCGCTCGCATCCAGCAGTTGAGCCCGGTGCGCCTCCCCCTTAATTTCTAAAGCGAAAAACTTAGCTACGACGGCAGTTGTTGGACTCTAGAATGTCAAAATTTTCATGCTCGCTCACTTCGCTCGCTCGCATTGAATCGCTATGCCATTCTCCTAATGTTGCTGACAGTTATTGCCAGTAGTTGCGCCCGATGCCCCCACCCCTTAATTTCCAAAGCGAAAGATAAATATAGCTGCAAACGGGAGTTTTGGGACTGTATAAAATGTCAAAATTTTCAAGCTCGCATTGAATCGTTATGCCACTCTCCTAATGTTGCTGCCAGTAATTGCCAGCAGTTGCGCCCGATGCCCCCCTTAATTTCCAAAGCGAAAGGTATAGTTATGGTACAATCGGGAGTTTTTGGACTGTAACATGTCAAAATTTTCAAGCTCGCTCACTTCGCTCGCTCGCATTGAATCGTTATGCTATTCTCCTAATGTTGCTGCCAGTAATTGCCAGCAGTTGCGCCCGATGCGCCGCCCCATTAATTTCCAAAGTGAAAGATATAGCTACAAACCCCAGTGTGGGGACTGTAGAATGTCAAAATTTTCAAGCTTGCTCGCTTCGCTCGCTCCATTGAATCGTTATGCCATTCTCCTAATGTTGCTGCCAATAACTGCCAGCAGTTGTGCCCGATGCGCCCCCATCTATTTCCAAAGCGAAATATATAGCTACAATTAAAACTCCAGTTTTGGAACTGTAGAATATCAAAATTTTCATGCTCGCTCGCTTCGCTCGCTCGCATTTTATTGTTATGCCATTCACCTTATGTTGCTGACAGTATATAATTTGTCGATCGTTTCACACCGTCATTCCATAATCCATGTAAGGAAAACTTACAATGTTCCTCAATGACTGCGTTGTTGAATGTATTGTAGTCCCATTAATTCTCACGCACACATGCACAAGCATACAGACCGTCAAAATTACTTTATGGTTCCCCCCATGTTTCGACCCACCGTACGCCACTTTACATATATATTATATAATAGATGTGTTTGCGTGTGTGTGTGTGTGTGTGTGTGTGTGTGTGTGTGTGTATGTGTATATTGTGTAACATATGCATGGTCTAATCTTGAGCCCCCTCCAATGTTTGCCCCCCCAATCCAAAACTGCTTCCGGCGCGCCTGTTTGCCAATTGTGTGAAATTGTTGTCTCACATTGGCAATATGTACTGTAGACCTATTTGGAGAATATAAATGCGATATGGCAGAGGCATACTGGTCGCCATAGCAATGTTTCTAGTTCTAGTGGCAGCATTTGATGTTGCTTAAAGTGTTTGTTTTTTCTATGAAAATTGTTGACAGACAGGAGAGTTCTATAGCAAAGAAAACATTTCATTTCTTTGATTTTTTTTTTTATGTAAGTTATGTTCTGATCTCACAAGAGGCTGTTTTGTATTCAAACTGTAAGAAAATGTGTAAATGTTGCACTCTGTCGAAAACAAAAATAACGAATGATAATTTGCATCTTGTTTTTTCTTTGCATATTTCTTTTTTTTCTCATCTTTTCTTTCTCATCTTTTCTTTGTAGAAAGCTAAAAAAGCGCAGAAGAGAAAAGCAAATCCTGAGCTAGCTTCAGAGTCTACTCCTTCAACAAGTGGTGAGATGTGTTTCTATGCCTCCCTTGTCATGAATGTGTTCAGCTTTTATCAGCCTTCTATTGTATGTGTTACAAAGTTAATCATCATCATGGAAGGAAAAAATATATCTCCACATGTTTGATATGCATTATCAAATTGGATTTTTATACTGTTTGATCAGATGATATTTGTAACATAATACAGATGTCTCCCTGCTAGCTTTTCCCTCATCCATGCATCCTTAAGTGTTTTTGCACAATGGTTGACATTTTGATTTATTCTGTATTCAGTGTATGAGTATTTTTTTTAACTATTATGCCCATTCAGTTTCAAAATTACTTTCCAATAGCAAAAAAAAAAACAACAGTAGTTATTGTGATAGCACCATTCCCTTCGGCTAGTTCTCAATTGATACATGTAGTCTATTGATGAACCATTGTCAGTCGTGTGCTCTCCTTCTGTCCCATGTCACTTTTTATGTCAGTGAGGTAAGTCATGATTCTTAAAGCTTCCAAAGGCTAATCCCCTTAAAGGGACTACTCAGCAGATAGTATGGTCCTTTGTTTGAAGCAGTCTTAATTCATTGCACACCAGTCTTAACAAACACAAATAGGGCAGGCCTGCTAGTATAGACCTGACCATCAGAGAGTATGTGACTGTGCATCACAAAACCAACAAAAAGTTGCACCACTTGATTTTACGTGAGGATTCAAAAAGGTGAAACAGGTCAACCATTTCAATCTTGAGTTTTTCGTATTTCCTGAAAGAGCTGTCCTTCTACATTATTCTTAAGGTTGGGATCATAAAACGAATTGGAAAGTTTGATTTTGAATATTTTTCTACAACCTTTTTTTTTTTTTTTTTTGTAGAGTAGTGTGATTAGGTATATCTTAGAGGCCTCTTTTCATTTCTTAAAATCCTTTATACACACTCTTCACTTTCAACTCTAAAAACTTTTGAAATACATGCAGTACCATAATGCTACTGTTTTGAAAGTTGCTATTAATCATGGACAAAATGTGCTAATAAGCATGATCAATTTCAGCTTAATCTGATAATCCCTTCATTGTTGTTACTCCAGTGGCTTACATCATGTTTTTTGTCCCATTCATTACACAGCTAGCCCAGTTTGGTAAAGATTAAGTGCTTGAATAGACCCTGTACTTCAGAACCTCTTTTTTCTGTTCACACTTTCCGAAAGTGTGTGCTTTCCTTCCAATATTTAAATACGTTAGGAGGGTCAATTTGAATCAAGTTATACATCATTTTAAAGCTTAGAGTCTGTTCTTTCAGAATCTGCCCTTAACTTTAAAATCAATGTCTGGTGAATTTTTGTTGGTTTTGTGATGCAGGGTCACATATGCACCAAAGCAATAACAGAATAGATCCTTGGCATGGACTGGTGGGTTGAGTGAAGGAAGGTCTTATCTGATTGATAATTTTCTCTGATTTTTTTTTTAATTTGCAAAAGTCCATTGCCCAAGTGTTTTGTAAAGCATTACTTGGATTTCCTAAGATATTTTGTGACGGGCCAACCTTTTCATTATATGGTCTCCCCATAATAGTCCTCCAACTATGATGTAGAATAAGTGTTCACACATGGTCCATGTTACAATCTTGTTTAAACTCACACTTGCACTTTTTTATGAGATGTTACTTAGTGAGTTTTATGTCAGTGACTAATACAACAACCTTTCCATTTACAGGTATAAGGTTATAATGCTTGATTGTACATGTATATTATCTATCCCTTTGTATTTTATATACAGAAGATGCAGGTAGCAATGGTCTGAATCGCACAAGTTGTCTCAACAAAAAGTTTGTTGCAGCCAGGAAGGAGGATAACATAAAGGCAACGTCAGACAAGAAACCAGGACTTCCACAATCCCAGACACAGAAGACTACCTTAGACCCCAGCATTATGGCACCAGAGTATAACTCCAAGAATAGCAAAGTTTACAAATCACTCTTTCTCTCAAAGGATAGCAAGGAAGGTGAACAAGCGCACTGGGTAACATACAATCCCTACTATGCCATGAGACACTAGTGTGAACAAATGCACTGGGTAACATACAATCCCTGCTATGCCCTGATGCACCCGTATGAACACACTTTGGGTGACATACAATCCTTTTTTGTGATACAATGTATGAGGTACCCATGTGAACAAGCTCACTGGATGACATACGACCCTACTATGCTACGAGGCACCTGTAAGTTAATACGCTCACTGGGTAAAGTACAATCCCTTCTATGCTATGAGGCATCAGTGTGAACTTGCTCACAGGATGATATGTGTGTGTACTCGTCTGCGTTAAAAGTTGGCAGTGTGAACATACATATCGTCGCTGGGATGACAAGACCTTGTATCTCAAATTTTGGTCAAAATGACTTTTTTTAGAATGATGGTCTGATAATAGGTTAAGTGATGTCCTGTCCAAATTTTAGCTGTCTTACCCCAAAAATGAAGCCACCACGGCGTGTCAAAGGAAAGGCTATCCCATTCAGTATAGTACTTTGGCAACCATGTTTTTTGGCTCTCCTGAACATTTGACATTTTGTAGATACGAGGTCTTGTTGCCCCAGCGACGATATGGGTTGACATTATATTCCAGTTTTGCCATTAGAAATTATTTTTATACAATAATGTCACCATGTTCTACCTGTATCAGCAGACTTATTCCTTGTGTCTAATTCTACAATATAACTGCACTATTAAATTTCTTCCTTTTTTTTGGGGGGGGGGGGGGGTGTAAACGTAGCAGGGGCTGTAGCAAAGCAATAGAACCATCTGATATGTAAAGAAGACCATGTCATATCACAAGTACATTTGAAATTTGGCTCCGAAGCCCTGCCCCCCCCCCCAACCTTCGACGTTCTGTGCGATGTATCGCTATCGCAAAAAGCTATCGCTGCGATAATTCTTGACTTTTTTCTTTTGAGTCTCCCACATCTTTTGTCACCAAAATTGCGATGCCCGGAGGCGCGGTTCCGAAGTTATGCATAAATATGTACATGCATGTCAGACCAAAACTTGCTCAAAAACGTGAATTCATGTACAATTTCAATGCAAACTGTGCTTAAAGGCAAAACTCATAAAAGCATGATTATTTGGGGGGTTTATTGATTAAAATCAATTAATAACATACTTGCATGTCTGGAACAATGTTGTGGACAAATTTCATCGAAAAAGCAATGAAAAACAAAAAGTCGAAGAAACAGAAATACGTAAGAAATTAAAAAAACATTTAAATACTTAAGAAATGTTTCTGTTAGCACAATTTTTTTTCTTACATTTGCTAAGGACACTAAAAAGAATATTCACACAAAAAATGTGCCTGTTCTGAGCTTTATTTAGTGAGTTATACCAAATAGTCTGATTTCACATCATTATGCATAAATTAGCATAAATGGATAATTTTTTGAAAAATCAACATCACATTTTTTAAGATTATGTAACAGGCAATGTGTGTGCCAATTTTCGTTGCGATTGCACGGTCAACCGAGACCTGGAGAGCCCCCCAGCTCTATCATCTACCTTAATAGCGCAGCCTAGTTAGGGTTTAAACTCTTTACACTGTACAGTGAAAATTTAGTGCTTAGAATTCCATGAGACCAGGACATTATGTTGATGATAAAGAATACAAAAAGGAACCCATTCCTTCCCATTATGAAACTGCATGTAATTTGTTTATCAGTTAAAGTGTTTTTACAGCTGTCTTTGTACATGTAAAAGGATTACTCTGTATTCTGGCCAGTGCTGCTGTAAATGTTATATTGCTGTGTGTAAATCTGCATGACATGAATATGTGCCTAATTTTCCCATGTTTATTATTCTGTGTTTGTGTTTTAATGAGATGTAATGATAAACTTGAGTTTTAGCTCATTCAACTTGATGTCAGATCTCCATTAGATGTAAATCAATGAATTATGAACCAATACACCATCCTCCTGTCTGACCTATACACATGACATGGAAATCTTATAGACCATTGACAGATCACCTGCTGACCTCTTGTCCATGGTCTTTCCCTGCTCAGCTGGTCCTTAATATCTCTCACTTCCTGACATACCATGGTCTTCACACCACCTCACTTTGGTTACTGGTTTGCAAGAGGAGTGCATGCCTTGAGTTGTAGGCTTCAGTGTAAATCTTGTAATTCACTCCCCTCTCTTGCCCTCTTGAAATGTAAATCCAGTGTACATGTACATGCTTCTTTTCTTTTCTTTTCTTTCTGTGAGAAAAGTTTAGATTAAAAATGCTTTCCTTTTCATTAGGTAATGGAAGACTGTAAGTGTGTGTGTGTGTGGGGGGGGGGGGGGGGGTGAGTGTGTGTGTGTGTGTGTGCGTGCATATTTATGTGAATACTGTACCTCACGTGTTCCAACCTGTGAAGGATATTGTTTTAATTTGTAGGAATGATTATGTACACCAGAACAATGTGTATCAGGACAATGAATAAATGTCAATTCATTTAATGTACATGTATTGCATTGATTTCACTCCACTTGTTGTTTGTCAGATACATGCATTGACGTGAAAGGGAACATAGGCCTGCAGAATGTTCCATAAGCTGAATTGTAAGATGTAATTCACTGACTTGATGTCCCCTGCAGAGCATTACAAACCATAGATCAGTAGATTAGAACAATTTGTAACTTCACAGCAACAAAAGTCATGCAGAACATGTAGTCACACCCGATGCAAAACATGTGTACAAGATGTGTACATGGGTATACATGTAGGTCTACAGTATGGCCTGTTTCTCGTGTGTGTGAGTTACAAAAGACGCACATGTTATGTATCTACAGGAACTTGCAATGTAGTGTAAGGGGAAAACTTTGGGGAAAATTCGTTTTTATTTATTGTAATTATTTTTTGTTGGTTCTGAAATCACTAAAAATAACCACAATTACCAAATGCAAGTCCTGTATTGATTTAGGTACCAAGCTTAATGTGTGTATTAAGAAATTCCACCATTTTTGGTTGCCAAGATCACCATCTGGCAACGCTGATTGGACAACAGTGACTAAAATTGAAGTCATTATCCTAGGTCATTATGCACACTGTACTAGCTGATAACATTCTTTATGTGAATAAGCCGATAGGAATAATGCCATCGCAGTAACCACTTTTTTTCTCCCTCTTTTTTTTTTCTTTTTCTTTTTTTTTTTTACTTTGTTTTTTTTTTTTCGCTGTTCGAAAGTAATTTTGAAACCGGAGGGGCATAATAAGTAAAGAGTAAAATATCTCATATACTGAATAAAGATTTTTGAGAAAAAAAAAAAAACCATTATGCAAAAACACTTTTTAAGGGTACAAGTATACAAGGATGAGAGAAAAGGTAAGAGTGAGACATCTCCAGTAGGCCTATTAACCTATACAAAAACTCCAATTAAATATTCAATGCGTATCAGCATAATGTGGAGATATTTTTTTCCTTCCAGGATGATGATTAACTTTGTCACACATACAATAGAAGGCTGATAAAAGCTGAACACATTCATGACAAGGGAGGCATAGAAACACATCTCACCACTTGTTGAAGGAGTAGACTCTGAAGCTAGCTCAGGATTTGCTTTTATCTTCTGAGCTTCTTTTTTTTTTAAGCTTTCTGTAAAGAAATAATGAAGAAAGAAATACCTGTATGCAAAGGAAAAAATGAGCTGCCAGTTACAGCTGTAACATGTAACAGAGTGCAATACATTGTATTCACACATTTTCTCACAGTTGAAAATAAGAAACAGCCCCTTTTGAAATCAAAACATGACCTACGAAAAAAATCAATGAAATGGAATATTCAATTCAATTCAATAGTTTATTTATTTCCATCATCACAAAGAAAAGAAAAGAAAAAGTTGACATAATCCAAAGTGATACAATTTTTTTTCCATTTCTCTTACACTCGTCTAATAAAGGATTTTTTCAATACAATATAAAGTATATTATACACGAATGATGCCGTAAAAAAGAAACAATGCACTTTGCCATGGCAACAAAAATAGTAAATAATCACAATGATGGAAAACAGTGTTCCATTAAAAAAACCAAGCTTGTAAGACGTGGAACACTGGAACAAAAGAACAATTTAGCACCAATTTGTTATACCAATAAGACATAGTCATTTCAAATTCTTCTATATATTATTGTACATTTTACTCATTGATATATGATGCTGATACTATGAGCAATACTTACTAGGATTTTAGAATGCAAACGTATAAACTATGTAACATATCACATTTGTGGCACAGACACTATTAGTCCAGCAGATATAGAAAAAATCATGCACTTTATGGTAAAAGCACCATACTTGGTACACATGTACATGATGCCAATATAAGTCATTTCTGATATGGAAGCCACTCTGATTCTCCCTTTGGCGGCCGTGGCGGCCATTTTTCAAAATGGCCGCCATGTGATATAGCAATGGTGTGTATTTTGGAAACTATAAGTCCGATTGTCGTGATTCTTGTACCAAAGTATAGGTTTTGAGGGTCAAGGATTCCAATAAAATAATTTTTGAGAGGATAAAACCATGGCAACCTACTTATTGGCGGCCATTTTGAAAAAAAAATATGGCCACCATGTTAGATAAAAACATATCCTTACTAACGTATGGACAAAGGGTCATGACTCTGGTACCAACTTATATGTTTTTGGGGTCAAGGACTCCCATAAATTCAACTGTAAGTGAATATGAATCGCTTCATCCTACGTTTTGGCGGCCATTTTAATGCATATGGCTGCCATGCAACAAAAAAATGAATATTGTATACCTTCGAACTCAAAAGATATATAATCACGATTCAAGTGTAAAAGTATAGTTTTGGGGTGAAGGTTTTCAATTTAATGATGTTTTAGCAAAGTGAATAGGTTCATCACATCCTTTGTTTTGGCGGCCATTAAGCTTGATAAATATGGCCTCCCTCCAGTTATATAGCGTACGAGTGTTATGAAAGCGGGATGCCCATTGTGGATTGATTCTGGTGTAAACGTTTGTTTTAGAGTTCAACAATTACTTATTCACTCATTTTTAGTATTCTAATGTGGAACATCTGGGCATAGTCAACTTTGGAAGCATTTTGGAAAATATGCTCAACTTCCTTTATAGGATTTATGTGTGTACAGTGTATGTGAAAAACATGATCTTCACAATTTCATGTCTGAAGTACATATTTCTCACGATTATACAGTTTCTAGAAATATAGACTCTCGCTTTCTCTGGTCCCTGGACCATGGAATGAAAATCATAGTTTCCAACCAATATAGTACATCTGTTTCCTTTGGAAATATGACACTAAGTGTGAGAAAACTTCTAAAGCTTATTGGGTCACTTACATAAAATGTAAACACACTACAATTATGCCTGTGATCTTCACAATTTCATGTCTGAAGTACATATTTCTCACGATTATACAGTTTCTGGAAATATAGACTCTCGCTTTCTCTGGCCCCTGGACCATGGAATGAAAATCATAGTTTCCAACCAATATAGTACATCTGTTTCCTTTGGAAATATGACACTAAGTGTGAGAAAACTTCTAAAGCTTATTGGGTCACTTACATAAAATGTAAACACACTACAATTATGTATGCCTGTAAAATTCATAATTGACCAGGCTGTTCTGATACTTACAACTACACTGAATCTTGTACATCAAACGATAAAGTAAATACAATAGGTAGTATACAATACATCTTTATAGGTTTACATCCAATTGTGATTTGAAGCGTAGTGGGTAAAGAATCAGCCTCATGAAAACAAATCAGATCTTCTGCCAAAGTTTTGTATCCTATACCAACATCATTTCTTTTAGACAAAGCTGGACATGATAGGTTTTTTTGTGTCATCATTTTGATATATGAATATGATGTACTTGGTCCAATCTGTTTCTTTCCTGGGAGCTGGTTTGTCTCGGTTGAAATGAGCTTTGCTTTTGAAGCCATGTTATCCTACAAATAAACCCAATTACCAATTACTTAAAAAGATAACATTTTATGTAAATGTGCTTCACAGAGGTAAAGAAAAAAAATTATGTGTACATTTTTTCTAGAAATGTGACAAACATTTTCGTTAAATGGATTTGTGGTTGTGAATTTTACCTTTTGATGTACAGTAATTTGTAAAGAACAAGAACAAGGAAAAATCAAATCATCTGTTTCTGTGTGTAGTTCTACTCTGAATACATTACTTGTTATAGTTGATCTATATGCATTAATTTTTATCAATGATTTTAGCCTCTTGAACTGAATTTCACCCTACCCTAACCCAAAAGAAACTATACAAATATATATTTCATGCATTTGCCATTCTCATATGGAATAAGGATTAAGGTTTCATAATTCAAAAGCAACTTCTACAGGTAAATGGACAGTGGGCGTTTCAACGCAATTTTATAACGTAATAGCACCCATCCAAAATATAAACTACAAGAAAAATTATGCTAATTTATGAATTTAAGGAAAACCTAAAAGAAATACAAATGTTGGGGTTCATAATTATTGGAAGATAAAACTGCAGAATGAAATATTCAGTATATCGATCTTTCTACTTACCATCAGCACCAGTAGAAATACTGAAGACATTCTCCAAAGCGCACCTGCATCTACATAATTATGCATTAACGTTCATCACTGCTCATCAATGGATGATCAGGAACAATAATTGTTTTGGATTGTCAGAGCTCATTCGATTCCTTTATATGATTCATTATAATTTTGTAATAATGAAAAAGAACTGAGAACTTTAGAAATCAATAGGTCTTATAAGACTGCAATAATCATGTTTTTGTGGCTGGAAACTATGACATTACACTTATTGTGCTCTCCTGTCTATGCATCCAAAATTGGGGGGAAAGTCTTCTATTCCATTCTCACCATTTACTCTACCTAACTGATATTCAACATAATTATCTTTATAGTATTCCAGTTATGTAACAATTGTACTTCTGTGATGTTCAATACCTATACTTGAATAGTGAATGTGATAGAGGTATGATCAATCAACAACAATCAATGAACAATAAAGAACTAAACGCCGCAACAACAAAGGAGGTTCATTTACCAATAACAGGTGAACGATTCTTGTCAATGGGACACTACATATGGCAAGTGAGGGTATATATATATATATATATATATATATATATATAATAATTATATATGGTGGCCCCTCAGAAAACGGAAAGGAATATTTTTTTCGAAACCAAAACGAAATTGTCCAATTTGGTTGAGTTCTTTTCTTTCGAGACATGTTTTTGTTGATCATTAATTTTTTACTTTATTTTATCAAAGCTCAGCAACGGAGACTACCCAACAATTGAAGGTGAATTTTCGACAATAATCCTATTCAAGCATTCCACATTGTGATGTGCGGCCTCAATTCTTTGTTAGTCTCCCAAGGCAGTGGCTTTTGTTCGATGCTGAAATTTGTTGAATTGAGCTAAGAAATTTACGCTCAACCCGTCTTTACAAAAACATCTGTAGAATAAAAACTACTCAACCGAATCGGATGATTTTGGTGTCATTCTTCTTCTAGATAAATTCTCTATAACTTTATGTCATTCATTTTTGCATAAAGTAATGCAAATGTGCAAATTATTTGCGAAAACTCGCGTTTCCATTAATTCTATGCCACATTGTATATAATGCGTGTGTGTGTGTGCGTGTGTGTGTGTGTATATATATATACTCTATGTAGTGTCGCAGTCATATTTATCAAAATGGACCTGAAAACGAGATGTGTTAGTTCTATTCATCAGCAAATGCTCGTTTAAAATCATTGACCCAATTAGTTTCAAAGACGTACAGTATAGTAGGATTGCGGTGGCCATGTTTTAAAGGGTGTGTACAGTTCTGGTCGAGGTGAAGATTTAGCTTTTAACGTTTTGTGAGATATTCAGAAACCACTCTATGAGATGTCAAAGAGCATGCAGTTCTATGGGGTATCAAAAGTTTATTCAATGAAAATCGGTTTTGAAATGGCTGAGATATCCAAAAACAAGGTGAAACAAAGAGATACTAATAAAGTTGGGGCATGTCGCCTTTTATTATCAGCACTTTTTTTTTGGATATCTCAGCCATTTGAAAACCCATTTTCATCAAATAAACGTTGAATCCTTCTTAAAAATTACATGCTCTTTCATATTTCATAAGAGGCTTTTCATTATCTCACTTAGGAATGTTCAAAACATGAATCCCTACCTCAACCAGTACTGTACAGTCCCTTTAAAATGGCAGCCAAAACATATTGGATGTGATGGTTGTATACACGAAAAGATGTATCCATATAAATAATTGAACCTCAAAAACATATTTTTGTACCAGAATCATGAAGATGCATCCATTGGTTTTAAAGATATATGAATAGAATGAAGAGCGGCAGCCATGCTTTTTTTTTCAAAATGGCCGCTAATAAGTAGGTTACCATGGTTTTATCCTCTCAAAAATATTTTATTGGAATCCTTGACCCTCAAAACCTATACATTGGTACAATAATCACGACAATCGGACTTGAAGTTTCCAAAATACACATCATTGCTATATCACATGGCGGCCATTTTGAAAAATGGCCGCCACGGCCGCCACAGGCAGAATCAGAGTGGCTTCCATATCAGAAATGACTTGTATTGGCATCATGTACATGTGTACCAAGTATGGTGCTTTTACCATAATGTGCATGATTCACCCTATTATGTGCTCTATATCCGCTGGACTATATGGGGCCAGGTGTGCCAGGAAAATTGAACGGAAAGGAAGATATGCAATCGGCCACAAAAAAAACATAACGACGACAACAATAACAATAACACAATACACAGAAATAATAGAATTTGAGGAAATGCACTCAGACAGATACTGGACAACGAAGAACGAGGAAAATGGAGCAGGGAAGAATAGAGAAGGAAAAGGAGAGGGAAAAGGAGAGGGATGGAAAAGGTCTGTGGACACACTACAAAATCTCAAGGAAAAGTGAAACATGACGGGGTTTTTCATTGAACAGAATTAACTGGTATATTTAGAAAACAAATATTTTTTGAGTTTATACTGAAATGTAATTAACTTCACAGATTCTTTTAGATCATTATCTAAGCTTTTCCAAAATCTGGGTCCGGTATAAACAAATGTATTTTGAGTGTGTACAGTTCTCACCAAGGGAAGATGAAATTCTTTAGATTGTCTCGTGGGATAATTATGTACGTGGCTGTTACAGTGAAATAAAGAATAAAATATTTTGGGTAGATGGTTGCAGTTGTAATTAAACATAAATTGACCAAGTTGAAACAAATACAACTCTTTTATTTTCAGAATTTTGTGTTCAAGGAAAAGCTTGTCAGTATGTGCTCGGATATGAAGGTTAAAAACAATTCTGAACGCCATCTTTTGCAAAAGAAAAAGTTTAATGTCGAATATGTATTCCCCCAAGCAAGAATTCTGTAATTCAAGTACGGCAATACCAAACTTGAATAAAGCGTAATCAAAGCCGAAGAAGGAAGATAATATTTCAATCTATTCATTATGCCTATGTTACGTGCAATTACATTACAAATATCGTTTATGTGACACTTCCATGATAACTTATTATCAACACAAACACCTCCGAATTTAATAGACGAAACCTCTTCTAGGGGAGTAGTGTCAAATATAACATTACCTGGTAATCTATCTAAAGAATTACTGAAAAACATATACTTTGTCTTCTAAATATTCAGTGACAGTTTATTTGCATATATCCATTGTGAGACATTCTTCAATTCATAATTCACTGTACTTAAGTATTAGGGTCAGGGTGGGAATAAAAAAGATTGGAATCATCGGCGAATAATATGAAATAGAGTTTATCTGAAGATCTATAAAAATCATTAATGTACACTATAAATAACAGTGGGCCTAACAAATTTCCTTGCGGAACACCACATTCTATTTTCTTCATAGAACAATCAAAACTGTTTACATGTACATATTGAAATCTGTCAGATAAATAACTCGTAAACCATTGCAAGGCTTTTCCGCGAATACCATAATGGGATAACTCAGAGAGAAGTATACCGTGATTAATCGTATCAAAATCCTTGGTAAAGTCCAGGAAGATGCCTATTGTATGCGAAAATGTATCAAGTGTATGTGTAATCTTTTCCACAAAGGTAAGTAAAGCGTGGGTGGTGTTGTGACTTTCTCTGAATCCAAATTGAAAATTCGTGAATATATTACTCATATTAAAGCATTTTACAGTTCGGATATATACTATTCTTTCCAAAATTTTAGAAATTGAAGTTAATAACGATATTGGTCTGTAATTATTGAATATGTTTTCTTATCAAACAACACACAAGTTTTCTTTTTCATAAGAAAAGAACTCTCCTGTCCATCTACAATTTTCATTGGAGAAATATAAACTATATAGGCGACATCAAATGACATTAGAACTAGAAATGTTGCTATGGCGACTGGTATGCCATATTGAATTATACCTCCCGCATACACGAAGTGTACAAGGGGGAATAGGAATCGGCGTGTGGTTGGTCGGGCGGTTCGTTGCAAATCTTACGTTGCGAACTCCTACAATTTTGAAGCAATTTAGATGAAAACTTAGGTACATGATGACATTGGGGTGTAGATGTGCAAGACATGTTTTTTTTTTGGTGTTTGTCGGAGAAAGCGTTGCCATGGTAACCACATTTTTCCCAAAACCTTGTGGAGCGAACTACATGTACTCACACAGTACATACACTCTAATTGTATTGAATAAATTCATTTTAAACTTGGTACAGTGTATGTATAATGATCTAAGGCGTAGTTGTGAAGTGGATAACTCAAACGGTTGAGTTACGCTGTCCACTATCCTACTGACGGACTGAAGCACGGACACCCAACCCGAACACATAATGCCTCCGGTGACACTTCGTGGCGGAGGCACAAAAATATCACGAAAGCAATTGTATTCTAATCTGGTTTACAATTATTTGGATCGTCAAATAGGTTATGATTTTTTTTTTTTTTATTATGCTTCTAGGCTAAGTATGGTTAAAAAAAAACCAGAAAGAAAATTGAGAAATTCATGAAGATCACATTTGATGCATATGTGTAGGTCGGTTGTATCACAAAACATATAAACATGTCGCAATAAAGCTTAAGACATGTGGACATGTCACTGTTTTTCTCATTAAACCATTTAGTCTGGAAACATTTTCATTATAACTATTGTTCACATTTTGTATATTAACAAAATTTAACATTGATTATACTGACTCAAATTTTCACATTGGTTGTTTCTTTTCCTCACTCACATTTAAGAACTACATGTATTTTGAAGCACTAATGCTGAGTTTTTGCTTCATCTGCAAATAGTAAATTATGCCTTTAACATTATGCTACAGGCCATGCATATATCAAGACTGTAAAGTAAGGAGACTTGCACATCAAATGCATTGCGTCCTTACACGCTGAGTCGTAGTTAGATAGGCAGTTACTGAATTCTTGAAACTATTGGCTAGGGACAAAATGAAAGTGTACACCACAAATTCCTCTGAAATTATATTTGACTGTAATTTGCATCAATGCTCATTGTTTGAGCATATACATGTAATTCATTATGAACACACAGTGTAGTATCTATGCTCTAGTGGTGAATATAAAACATACAAAAGCTTTTACGCACTTTCAATTCTCTCACCCCATTCATGCTAAACAAAATGTATTACAGTACAACGTCGTATAATTCTCCTATACTCCCGTGTCACCACTCCCCCCCCCCCCATAGGTTTTCTGGACTCCCACGTGCAATAGGCAACCGCTTAAAGGGGTGGTATAGTATTGGTGGAGATGAGGATTGGGCTTTTCACTTTTTTTCGAGATACAAAAAAAAAACTTTGAAAAAATACAGAGCACACCATTCTCTAGGAATTCAAAGTTTATGAGATGGAAATCAGTTTTGGAATAGCTGTGACATCGAAAACAAAGTAAAACAAAGCGATCCGAAGAAAAGGTGGATCCCACCTTTTATTAGGGTTGTTCTGTTTTGGATATTTCGGCCATTTCAAAACCAATTTATCAAATAAGCGTTGAATCCCATTTGGAATTACATGCTATTTCATATTTTATATAGATGTTTCTCATTATCTAAAAAAAAAAAAAATGCTAGATACCTGAAGTTAGGTCTCAACCAAAACTATATGATCCCTTTAAGTGGCAGTCCTTAATCTTTTGTATAAATTTTTAGTTGACTATTTGCTAATTTGTCAATACAGAATAAATCTTGTTAATGAAATTCACTGTTTATTTATTAGCTTTCTTCGAATCATGTATTTTTTATGTTGATGTATTTGCTACATTATAAAGAAATCTTATTTCTATATAGATATGAAATTATGTTGAAAAAATTAAATCAAACAACCAAATGAAGACTGTTATCGCAAACGAGCTAACTCCATTCTTGTTAAGTTGAGATACATATGTATTTGTGATTAAGGCTGCTAAAAACAAGGAAAATGATAAGAAAATACAGGATATTTTTAATCATAACTTTTAGCATACCTTGTTATGTCACAAGTGAGATATTACTGGAAAGGTTTGATTTTGCTCTGTCTGATGATGGACTTTCTTTTAAAATGGCGCTTAGCTCATTTTGCAATAAAACTCTTCAATACATGCATACATGGCTACATTGATAATCAAGTTTATATGCCCAATTATGAAGCACACAAAATGCAGTTTAATAATGATTTATTTATTAGACAATGATCGAATAGGATGAGATTTATGGAACAAAAAAAAAATACACCACGAATGACATTGAAATCAAATCAAATTTGGTTGTGTAGTTTGCAGTAACAACGATCCTTGGTTGAACACATAACAGGCTTACACGGCTTTGTTTATAAACAGTTGATTAGGTTGTCATCACAATAACAACAATAATGAAAGAAGAATAATTGATTAATCTTTTACTTCGCCGAACAGCAAGATAAACGTAATGTTTAGTTTTGCTCTGGTTGTTTCATATGTAAGACTACCATTCGTATGTTTATATGAATAATCTGTATAAGTTAATCATCGTTAAAGATATGTTAAGAGTTAGTATTCCTGTCTGTCGATTTGTTTAGGTTATTTTTGTTCATTTTGTGTTTCAAATATTGTTATTACTGTATATGGTTGTATTGCCACACAAGACTTTTTTTTTAAATAAAAGAGATAATCACGAATTGGCTATGTTGACTTGCAGATATACTTACATATGTTTCATTCATTGAATCTGTGTGTAAATAGTGTTATTGGATGCTGCGCAAATGTTTTTATGGAGTTTGGTTGCGTGTGTTCTGAGGCTGCTCAAACCGTGTTTTCCATGTCTTTTTTTTTTCTGAACTGCCTGGAGCAAAAAGGCGGGCCTAGAGATCCGTTTTGTCACTTCCACTGGCCCGTCTTATACCCGAGGCATTGGGTAAAACTGCCAGTGGTATGAAAAAAAATAATGTTTGACTTTGCTCTTATGATGATTAGATATTTTGTTTGATTGAATCAACATATAGGTGAGTAGCAATATACGGCCACGCATAATATACACCAAAGAAAAATGTCCAAATTCCTTTAGGTTAAGAATGACGTGCCTCCAAAGTTACGGTCGTCTTAACCCATAAGGTGCTTGCAGAAGAAACCGATACTTGATATTGATCATGTATTGATACCAATGCTAAAGGTCTTGAGTTACAAATAAGAGAAATACGTAAATACGTAAATTTTACTCTGCTCGCATAGGTACCTTTCCCGTTCTAAATCTCCATTAATTCACCTGAATTCATCCTGCCAAAGGCTATAATACTTTTTTTTTTCTGCTGTGTGCATATCAATACTACAAATATCATACCATTCTTAAACATGAAATGATAGCTTAGTTCCCGTCCAAGCCGCCGTCACATAGAATATATGCTACAGTGTATATGTCTGTATAGCCACAGATTTTATACTGATCGAAACTAAAACCCATCATATTATATCAGCGTCTTCTTCAGTGCAGTGCGCCACGCGGCGGACTAGCGAAAGTCTGCATATCATTATAATAATAATAACACACGACACACCGTACGGCATTGCATAATGTTTCTCGGGTTGCATCTAATTACCGTAGTGTACTAGTATGCATGAACATGGACCCTACGTATGGGATCCACGGTATGAATAAACTGCGAAGGCGTTTGTGCGGCGTGGACGTTACATGGCCGGCCATCGAGCCATGTCCTGTGGGAAGAAATATACAGGACTGGAATTCATCTTCGTTAATATCTGCATGCTGGTCACGTTTCGATTGAGAAAGGTTGGTAAGAAATCATTATTGGGTTGAGACTGGCTCCTTGCTCACTGCTGTTAGTCTTATTTTATTATTATTTCACCTTCTTAAAGAGAAAGCGTGATATGAATATATTTAATATTTTTTTCATATTGTAGTTCATCATAGATAAAAGAATGCATGTAGACCATTTGATGTCACATAAGGAAGGTGACATGCTGCTACATCACAGCCTCTGCTATAGTTTTTGTAAACATCGTTCAAAGATAGGGTATCATCCAGTGATGAAATGAGCACTTGGCAGTCGTAAGAGGCTACATGCCACGGCTTTCCAAAGCACGTATAATCGTGTACAGTATTTGAACAGGCATTTTACTGTGTGTGTATCCTCTGATTTGGTGTATCATGTGGTGCAACGTATTACCATGTCATATCAGTGCACATAATTATGTTATTTCTTTTGAATACCCTTTACGGTTGCCGTATGACTTGAATGTCAAACTGCTTGCAATGACGACTGATTTACCATCAAGAGATGATTTTAACACAAAAACGGATCAGTTTCAGCTATTCATGCATGTGAACAGGTGACATGTTTTGCCACGAACTATATAGAAACATAATTATGTGCTGTTGAATTTTGAGTTTTGTGTTATATATATATATATATATATATATATATATATATTATTATTATTATTATTATTATTATTATATATTTGGTTATGCCTTACATACTAGTGTTTAAACAGGAACTAAAAAAATGAGATCGCTGTATCAGTTTAGTGTTGTTTTTTTAATGTAATGAGTGACTATAGTGTTATATCTGCCATTGAAATGCAATTACACAGACGTGAAAAAAAAGGACCAGCTTTTTTTTTTGCATATCTGAAATGGCAGCCACCCTATATACATACATACACCAGTGGAATAGGAGGTAGACGTAGATGACACCGCAGGACGTTAAAGCTTTCTTGGATCTCCCATTTTCTGGCTTTTAGACCAGCATAACCTTTCCAAAGAAATTCATATGCGCAGAGTGATCATGAATGTGTAATATGTATGGCATATGCACACAACCTACATTCACAATTGTATTAGGTATACACACGCAGGCACACACAGACACACACACTACACACACACACACACACACACACACACACTCATACACTTTATACATGTACAGATAGGTTGACAGGCATTCTGCGTTTTTAAACCTAAGACAAGTCACAAGAGTGTAATAGTAATAAAAAAGTATTAGAAAGCAATGTTAATTTCCATAAATAGTTTTGATATCAATTTAATTTGATTTAATTTTAATTGTGATATTATTTTAATTTTAATATCACGAGCATACATACATAATTTACGTATGTATGCATGTATGCATCGTTGTGTACACATTATTATATTGATATATCCATCTATTCACTCATAGTGCATATAACAGTCTTACCGTCAGGAATCTAGAACTACATAAAGCACCTGTTGGTCTAAACCAGGAGCATTAGAAGGAACTGTGATGAACTGGTTTCTCTCTCTCTCTCTCTCTCTCTCTCTCTCTCTCACTCTCACTCTCCCTCTCCATTTTTTCCATCAGGTGTCCCTCGTAACTGGTTGAAAGAAGGCGCAATGGCTGCTTTTGACTGCATTGAACGAGGACTTTCCAAGTCCTTCACAAGTTATGGAAAATTCATCGCCAGGTGGCCATTTACAGTACTCATCATTTCTTTAATGATGGCAGCAGTTCTAGGCGCTGGCATTGTGTTTATACGACTTGAGACAGACTCAGTTTTCCTCTTTGCACCGGATGAGAGCCAGGCTAGAGATGATGCAGATCTGATGGACGATGTCTTTCCCGTTCGCTATGACGAGTATCTCCCAAGTCGCGGGAAGGGAACTGCTGATTTCGGTGCGAACGTTATCGTCAGATCGAGAGTCAATAATAACGTTCTCGTTGAGGATATCATGGCTGAAATACTTAGGCTCGATAAAGCTGTACGAAACATTACGATTAAAACTCCAAACGGCACTGCACTCAGGTATAGCAATCTGTGCTCAAAATGGCAGGGGTCTTGCCAGGAAAATCCTGTATTGCAGGTTTTGCGGTACAATGCAAGTCGCATAAATGACATTGCACTGACACATCCAGTATTTCGTTTGCCTAACACTAGCACCGAACTTTTTATAGGAGCTTCCATCGGTGATGTTTCCCTAACAGATGAACATGATTCGAAGATTACGAGGGCAGGATATTTCGCCTTGAACTACTACTTACAGACGACTCCAGAGCTTGAGACTTCGTGCAGAACTTGGGAAAACACATTCATCGACTACATCAAAGACTTTGATTCCAATATCACCATGGTATCATACATAGTATCACAGTCGTTGGATAACGAAATGAAATCACTGACCTTGGCAGTTTTTCCATACTTCACAATCGCATACACCATTCTCTTCACCTTTGCCATCACATCTTGTGCCATGGCGGACTGGGTCTTCAGCAAGGCCGAGTTGGGCTCTCTTGGCATTTTGTCGGCGTCGCTAGCCATCGCCTCTTCTGTGGGTCTCCTTGGTTACGTGGGAGCCAGCTTCAATCTCGTTGTGGCATCAATGCCCTTTCTCATTATAGGTGAGGCTTTGACAGTCATCTTTGGTTTCTTATTATACTAATAGATAGCTTACTGTAAAGTCAACTATTTCGCACTAAACGACAATTTACTCTTCTCAACTGAAAACCTCTAAATTGTCACATCTTGCAATAATATTAATCATCCTCTTTAATTTCGTTGTGCGTGTGTGTGTGCGTGCATATTTGTGTGTGTGTGTTTTACTCCTTTTACATGCTGCTGTGCAAGCTTTGAGGAATGATTTGCGAGTATACAGCAGAAGATTTTGGTAAGCTTTTGCAGTGATGAAGGCTCTATCTTGTAGTCCTAATTATGAATAGATTTATATGACAGCTTGTATGATAAGTCAATTGACAACTAAATACAAATCAGCATGTAACCATGCATTATATATGGTAACCAGTTGATGAGGAAACACATATTTTTAAATTAAGCGTGCATGATTCATTAACAGATTTGGTGAAATGTAACAACGGGGTAGATTACTCACTGTCGAGTCAATTAATGCGGTTTAGTCATCTTCCCTTGATAGTCCTTTCAATGAAATTAGATGTTAAAAGACTTTGTCAATACAAATAAAAACTTTTTCTTCAGTTTGAGATAAGACTTTTGATCTGTCAGACAAAAGAAACCGAATGGTGTTCCATATCATTCATCACCATCCAATAAAATGCATTTCTTAGGAGTGATTGTTTACGCCACTATACGAGTTATCTTTCCAATTGTGTAACAGTTTATAGTTCAAGTTCAAGTTCAATTTGTTTCATACTTCTCATATACCAATATTACATTAAAAGTAATAACACATACAAGTTCTTGCACTTTGTCAATAATATACAAACAACAACAAAATACATACGTAATACACAATGATAACTGGTCGAAATCGAAGTCGGGTTGTACAAAGAGAAGTATGACTGCCGCCTTCTTCAAATAATCATACTGTGTAGTAATTATTCATAATCATGATAAACTTACAATATCAAATAACCAGATTGCTTAGTACAATATACTCTTAGCCGTATTGTATGCAGCAGGGCGTTTGCCCCCCCCCCCCCAAAAAAAAGAATAAATAAATAAATAAAAAAAAAATGTCTGTCCTCTCCTTCTTCCGACTCAGATATTATTACATTTTCAAACATGACCAAGAAAATGCAACAATTAAAGTATATATGTTCCTGCGTTGCACAATACACAGACTTTAGAATTGTATTGAAAGATTGATAGTAAGATAATAAGACGGATAGTAATTAATTTTTCATCTTGCTTTTTTTGCTAAAAATTTTCCAAACCTTCAACCAAAATTATCCTCTTTATTGTCCAATTTAGCTCCCCCATACCCTTCACCTGCTTAGTCGCTGCTCTTATAGATATTAAATATTTCACATAATTTGACCAGTAAATGAGAAAATTACGCAAAAAATGACAAAATTTAGTTATTGTTTTTTTTTTTGCAAATATACGAACGTGTCGCCTTACTTTTTAAATTTTCCGAATATTCCATCAACAGTGTACACCCGCACCTAGATTCATAACTATAATTCATAAAAGATGTTAGGATAGCAACTTTTGATAGAATAGAACTTCACGTAGCAACAGATAATCTGAATTCTTGCCATTACAATGACCCCAAAAAAAATGCTATTCCGGCAAGATTTTATTTTATAGCAACTTGTTTATATGAAATAGGGCATAGATCACTAAATTTTAATTCTAAAAACACAAAGCTTCCTCCTGTCAACGTAGCAGGGTGTGTCGGGGGAGGGATCCTTCGTACGGTCATTATCATGTTCCGCTCCGCACTGCATCTGCAATAACGCAATGTATGGGTTCATACGTAGATTGTTGGTTTGGATACATATGGGAGTCCGAAGAAGGGAAAATGATAATACACTGATACTACAAGGAATTGAATGATAAAAGTGAATCTAACGAGTAGGTTATGGATCCATTGCTTGTTGATGGCTTGTTTTGTTGGTTTCTTGTCAACAGCTAACCTGGCACAAAAACTGTACAGAAGGTATAAGTCATACCTCTTGTGATTCTTGTGAACTTACAAAGTAAGGCAGTATAGTCAGACAGAACTGTGTAAGCGTCAAACTATTGTACTTACAGAGTGTATAAGGCGTTGACTTAATTATTAAAACCAATTAATGGTTTTCTCCAAATCAGATATAATGCTCAAGTTGAAACATATTGCAATCAAACTCTTACTCGCCAATATATCCCCTCCCTTATAGTTTGCTACAACGTATGATCCTTGACAGTATGAACATTATACATAATTTCCATCTATAAGAACTTAGATTTTATGTTTATGCAAGGAAACACATTTCCTTTCCACCTTTGCTTTATACTGTAGGAGCCTCCGCTAGGAGGCATTAGATCAATTCATTATTTTGAACAAAGCCCAAGTAGGCCTAATTTGTGGGGTCATCCCAGTAGACCGACACCCACGAGTCATACAGCCCACGAGTTCGACATTGAAAACATGTCCATGAGTCATACAGCTCACGGGTTATACAGCTCATAAGTTCGACACTAGGCAAATAAAGCCCATGAGACCGTCACTATTAAAGTGAAAACAGCCCACGAGTTCGACAGATACAACACGGCGCGTAATGTGTCAGTCTCGTGGGCCTTATTGGCTTAGTGTCGAACTCATGGGCTGTATGACTTGTGAGCTGTATAACTCATGGGCTGTATGACTTATGAGCTGTGTGACTCTTGGGCTGTATGACTCGTGGGTGTCGGTCTCGTGAAGTCGCTCTTGTATAGACGGGGTCATCCCACTAGACAGACTCCCACGAGTCATACCGCCCACGAGTTCGACATTGAAAACAGGTCCATGAGTCATACAGCTCACGAGTCATACAGCTCATGAGTTCGACACTAGGCAAATAAAGCCCATGAGTTCGACACCAGGTAAAAACAGCCCACGAGTTCGACAGATACAACACGGCGCGTAATGTATCGGTCTCGTGGGCCTTGTTGGCTTAGTGTCGATTTCATGGGCTGTATGACTTGTGAGCTGTATGACTTGTGGGCTGTATGACTCGTGGGTGTCGGTCTCGTGACGTGCACCCGTATATACACGTACTGTACGTTCACAATATGTAATTTTTCCCTTCATAATATCATGCAAAATCAAACATTCAACTGCGTAACATCATAATTCAACGATGTTTTGGCAGCTTTTATCATATCATAATATGTTTGGGTTTTTTGTGATTCCTATTATTCTGAAGGTCTCGGTTTGGATGATATGTTTATCATGCTATCTGCTTGGAGGAAGACTAGTCCAGGAGAATCGGTAGAAGAAAGGATGGGAAAGACGTACTCGGAAGCAGCAGTCTCCATCACCATCACCAGCATCACCGATGCTCTAGCGTTTGGTATAGGGTCGATCACCCCTCTACCAGCAATCCGCATCTTCTGTCTCTACACCGGCGTTGCTGTTATCTTCGACTACATTTTCCAGATCACTTTCTTTGGGGCCTGCATGGTGTACAGCGGTCGCAGGGAGGCGGCGAATCGCCACTGTTTAACTCTAACTAGGGTGATTCCCCGGAAAGAAGCAAAATCAATGATGTATAAAATATTTTGTGCTGGTGGACTCACTCAAGATGAACGAGTTAGGAATGTTAAGCAGTCCTGCGAAACTGCAATCATGGCATTTTTCAGAGACAGCTACGGTCCAGCAATGATAAATCCTTTTGTTAAAGTGGCAACAATTTTGGCGTTTGGTCTGTATCTGGGAGGAGCTATTTACGGGTGTTTTAATATTACTGAGGGACTGGAACTGAAATTGCTGGCCAGTGATGGCTCCTCCGCCTATCGGTTTTTTGAAGAGCAGAGCAATTTTTTCTCAGAATACGGTCCATCTGTTTCAGTCGCGATTCATGATTCTTTGGATTACAGTGACGCGAATGTACAGAGAGATTTAGACAATATAGTTAAAACATTTGAAGATAGCCACTACGTGCATTCATCAAATTTTACAGAGTTCTGGCTAAGAGACTACGTAAGATATCTTAAAACCCTGAACCTACCAAGCCATGTAGTGCAAGAACAGTTTCATTCCATTCTTGTAGACCAGTTCTTAAAACACCCCGCATTCTTAAAATATAACCAAGACATAAAATTCAAGAACACAAGTGAAATTACGATTGAAGCCTCTCGCTTTATCATTTTGGGCGATAGCTTGGTGACCACCACTGAACAAATGAAAATGATGGCTGATGTTCGCGAGAAGGCTGACAATGCAAAGTATAATTTGTCAGCATTTACACAATTGTTTATTATCTATGAACAGTACGCGAGTGTGCGACCCCTCACTATCCAGAACTTGTCCATTGCTGTTGCCTGCATGTTTCTCGTGGCTCTCATTCTCATCCCGCACCCGTTTTGTGCTGTCATGGTAACAGTCTGCATCATTTCAATCCAGGCTGGAATTATCGGATATATGTCACTTTGGGATGTGCGTCTCGATGGCATTTCTATGATAAACATTATCCTCTGCATCGGATTCAGTGTAGACTTCTCCGCCCACATCACATATTCATTTCTTACTGGCACGGAGACGTACAATGGCAGGTACAGAGGAAGACTTTCCTTTCCCGAACAAAGAGCTGTGATGGCGCTCTACTCCTTAGGGATGCCGATCCTTCAGGGAGCAGTCTCTACCATTGTCGCAATGCTTGTCCTCGTCTGGTCGCCTAGTTACATCTTTCGGACATTCTTTAAAATCATGTTTATGGTAATGCTCTTCGGAATGCTTCACAGTCTTGTGTTCTTGCCTACACTTCTGTCTTGCCTGGGGGGATGCATCAAGGTACCACTCTCAACCTCAGAGTCTGCCACCCTAAACAATGGCCCCGGGGAAGGTAATGAATATAGCATAGTAATTATGTCACCTCGTCAAATATGAAATGTGTACACTCACTATTTTGTAAAGATGATGGATGGGATCCTTTGAACCAATGATAAGGCGCGGAGATTGTGTTAACGGTAAAATAACTGACAGCTTTGTTCACATCAGCAGACGGTGCCAAATTGATATCGCTAATTCGATAGCTACTTCTCATTGTGAGTGTTTTCTCGAAGGCAACCCAAAGCATCCTAAATTTCACAGTAAGCTTGACGTCCTGACCATCAAATCTTAGGACTTGATTTGCTTAATTTACGATGGAATTATCTTTGTTTTAAACCGAATTTTAAAAAATTAGAGATTACAACGATAAGTCAACAATCAATTATCAATTGCTGTTTTGAGTATGTAGACTTATGGAAACGGAGTTGGTAGGAGTAGAGAGGCACAGAAGAGACCTCAACAGAGGCTAGACAAATAAGAGCTATTCTGAGACGAATTTGAATAGATTTTTTTTCCATGTAGAGTGCAATGAACTGTCTACCAAGCATGCCAAATCTCGAACATATCGAATGTAAGACCGATGCAATTTGAGCAGTCAAGTCAAATAAAAATGAGAGAAATTCTACAGTTTTGACATTTCGCGACTTTTCACGAATAGTTCTTGAATTGTAGAAATGAGATATTATGCAGGTGAGTAGACCTAAGTTTATGATGCCATCGTCTCACAACTCGCCGTATATTTTGTCCAAAATCTTGAAATGTCCATTTCTCTCTTTTTTTAAAAATCTAATTCTCCCCCAGTTTCAGTTCCTACTTATAACTGACCATCGAATACGTGCAACCTATTGAGCAATGAAAAATACGTTGTTTTACATCTTAATAGTCGAAAGGTTTTTTTTTAAAACTCAATGGACAATTGGGATGTGGTGACATCATCAGTTCACTCCAATATCAATTCAAATCACGAATTGTTTGAGAACTTCTTTCTTCTTCTTTTTTTGTGCCAAAACCAGCTAATCTTTAAAATTTCATAACGTCCTTATTTCTTCTCCGATTTGATTGTTTTCATCGTTGTTCTCTGTAAATGATTTGGGTTTTTTATCCAATTAAAACTGCGGAACAATTTTGCCGTGTCTGTAGCCATTGACTTAATTACTTATAGATGGAGGGTGAATAAACGGGTTGATACTTATTTAGCTTGTGTTATTTTCTCTCACAGTGATGCTGGGAGGGCCTCGTGACATCCAGCAAACAGATGACAAGGAAAGCACATCGAATGGCACGCCTCTATAGAACACCCGACCATCCAGATCGGAGCGAGAGACATAGCCATGACAGACATGTTTTATGGAGTGTGCTCCTGATGAAAATTCTTCACTCTAGATGATTATGCTGCGTCGTTGGTGCTTTTATACGGCACTGGTCTTGATCAGTCTGTGCCATCCAGACTCCGTTATATTACGGTACATTGTTGATCCGACAACCAAGCTGTAGCCTCTCACTGTCCCGAAGGCGAAAATTCTTGTGAGCGAAGACGAATCGGGGCGCAATTGGACCGAGAGCCTCTTACCTGGTTATCTTCCCTCACCAGAGTTTTCACATGAATGCATGAATATAATCAGCTCTACGCTATTTATATGTGTCTGGCCTGTGCAAAGTTATGTTAGAAATGAGTTTGAGCTCAGCTAAAATGAGTGGTTGTAATCCATGAACCGTATTTCACAAAACACTCTTATGTTGTCTGAAGCGCCCTCTCTCAAGAAGACCAGTCCTTCATTGGAAGAATACCCTTGAGTGATTCGAGGAGAATGTTAGATGTTGATTGTGGACATCAAAGTTACTGACAAACGTAAAGACATGAGTCATCCTCATACATAGTGAAATTGATGTCAGCTTATAGCGTGACTACTCATGAGAATATTGCGAAGGTAGTAAATTGTGATTACAATACTTCAAAGCAGAATACGTTAGTACGGACAATAGCGTTAAAGCTGTATTTCCTATACAGACATCTTTGACATTTGACATGTATTAATAAGAAAATGACTTTACGTCATCTAACTACTTACGTCATCTACTTAGTCATCTACTAACTACTTACGTCATCTAAAGAGTTTGAATGCGAAACAGGCGAACGCCATTTTGATTTCTTAAGTAAGGTCATTACCATAATAGACAAGAATAACACATTCCCATGATAACGCATTCTTAACATAACAAGAAATAGTTTTGAAAATATTGCAAAATCATATATTTTGATTGTTTTCTTTGTTTGTAACAGCTTTAATCTAAAATATCTCTAATCAACTGTAACATTTCGTTCAGTATTGATAGGGCCTAAGCACGACGTATAAATCTATACTTCTTGTTTAAGGCATTATGGATATCACAAGCGCAAATTAAGTATACAGGTGTACTTTGTAGCAACGGGATTCAAAACAATATGGGCCTCCGTTGATCTTGCGAATTGATTTGGCTTGAAGACTGAGACGACGAGCCTTGCTCTCAAGCTGCTGGTGATTAATGTACACATGCAGTTTTCTGTGTATTGTAAGTAATTCAGATCCCTGATCATGTGAACAAAACGTGTAGCCCTTTTCGGTGGCAACTGTCTTTCTGTGCACAGTGTTTTAACCCCTCAGTTGTAATGAACGTAGTATAGTGAACGGGCAAATTAGCCGTTCTGGTTGTATCTGATCGTTTGCTTTGTCTTTCAGAAGTGTTTGTGACAAGCTGACGTGTATAGGCCTATAAGCATAATTAATGCTTATTCTAAGGGTAAAATAAGCGCGTTTGCTTTACCTGACTTCAACTTGTATCGGTAATCCAATGCTCCCATGTACTCACATGCAGCTTAAACAACTCTCCAGTACATGTTACATTTAAAATGATAATAATAATGATGATGATAATAATGATGATACTAATACTAATACTACTAATGACGATGATAATAATAATAATAATAATAATAATAATAATGCACTTTTATCCTCTTCTGAAAACCCGTTAACCATTATGCTCTTAAAATCAGGCATTCGAAGAAAAGATGATTGTTTTTTTTGTTACAATGTATTAGATATCAGGAATATGTCATCAAAGTGCCTTGTTTTCAGTACTTTTTTGTTTAATCGTTACTTGATATCACTGGGAGTGTTTGAGGCAAATGAGGGGGCGCTTTGACTGCATATGTGAGCATGCTTGTGATTTGCGTGTGACAAATAGTATTTCAGATTGTTTCGAGTGAGGAAATTACGGGTGCACGTCACGAGACCGAGACCCACGAGTCATACAGCCCAAGAGTCATACAGCTCACAAGTCATACAGCCCATGAGCTATACAGCTCACGAGTCATACAGCCCATTAGTTCGACACTAAGCTAGCGAGGCCCACGAGACCGACACATTAAGCCCCGTGCTGTATCTGTCGAATTCGTGGGCTGTTTATACCTATAGTGTCGAACTCATGGGCTTTATTTGCCTAGTGTCGAACTTATGAGCTGTATGACCCGTGACTCATGGACCTGTTTCCAATGTCGAACTCGTGGGCTGTATGACTCGTGGGTGTCGATCTAGTGGGATGACCCCGGAATTACATGTACATGTATGTCTTAATAACGTGTCTGTACTTATATTAATGGAGCCTGGTGTCTGTGGATGTGTGCTTTAAAAAGAAAGAAGAAAAAACCGGATTTAGTTGTTGGTCAAATGAGTCATAATGTAAGATTGATATATTTCTGTACAATGTTTGTGTATATCATAAATGCATTTTGTCTGTGTAAAATGTTCTGTTTTGCTTTTGTGAATGTCGATTTTTGTGGCATTGAACGAAATTCGAATAAAGAATTAAAAAATGGTTAAAGTACCAGCCTCGTCAACCTGTTTATAAGTGGTCAGGATGCCAACAAACCCCTGTCAGTACTCATAGGAACAGCTATTTGACTTTGGTCAAGCAACACTCAACGTTCATTCAGCTAATTAGGTACAGGCGGCCCGCACTCTTCTTTCCGTTCAACACTGTGTGTAATACCTTGAGCTGAAGTCATCCAGTAAACATCATGTTCATTAGAAGGAAAATTGTATTTTGCTTGCTGTGGAGTAAACCGAGAGAAGTTCTCTTCAAACAGAAATAAATAGAGACGTCTTACATCTCTATCTACTGACGATACGCTTAAATGTTTAGACTCAGTGTAACGATCACTTTTAGCAATTGTTTAGTACTAAAGTATGAATCTGCAACTTGAACTTCATAAAGGAATTTACTTGTATTTCTGTGTCAATGAGTCAAATGTCACACACAAACTTATAGACATATCATTAATGTGGCACGGAGAGGGATAAGGTGAAACAATGGAGATGCTTTCAGAACAGTAACTGTTGTCGATTGATGAACAAATCGATTAATCATCTTCAATAGCTAGATAGACGGCGGCTCCATTTTATATCACAAAAACAAGATACAAAATTGTGTACTTTGGCCTCTATCAGCTGTCTATAGAACACAAGTACTGAAATAGGTCATGTCCACGCAGTCAACGAATCGATCAACCACATCCATTACCAGAAATGAGACCTTCTTGTTTACTACAGCATTCTAAAGTCAGTACGGCGCCCCACGAGAAAAGCCTTTTTATGAACTACCGTGTCAAATATGCAGCTGAAAAAGAAAAGCTGCTTTGCGCTGTTGATTTTCAATGCTCATTGTTCACTAGAAATAATATGACCTTCCTGATGACAAAATTTTCTTATCTCACCATTTTAGTTGTGTGCTGTAGGAATTTTTGTGACGTCAGTGGTCTAGCGTGCTTAAAGGACAAGTCCACCTTCATATACATGTGGATCGAGTGAATGCAGCAATATTAGTAAAACACATCAGTGAAAGTTTGGGTAAAATCGGACGATCCGTTCAAAAGTAATGACATTTGCGGTTTCTGCGCAGTCACTTCTGGATGAGAAGACTAGTAGAGTGTATGATATCACATGCGTGGAACGATATAAGGAAAATATTAAGAGAATTTCACAAAATATAATTCATAGGAAAGGGCATATTTCATCCCCCTGCCTTCTGAAAGAGACAAGTCAAGTGTTCTTTCATTATGCGGAGAAGTGAATGATGAACGAATCTGTACAAAATTTGTTCACATGTCAAAGTATACGTGAGAGCTCTATTGATATCTATACCTGGAGTCAATATATCTTTAATGCATGCAGGTCAAGGCAAGCGAGAAGTGAACAGCATGCAAACTAGCATTGAGCGACGGAGTCCCTTAACAAAGCGAACTGGATTTGAAGGCTATTGGTACAATAGCTTCGACCAACCTGAATGCAGACAACACGTTTATTTCGCAGCGAACATTTTGTGCAGCCCATACAGTATGGGTGTGAAAATATCTTTTTTCTACAAAAGAGATCATATTTTTTGAGGTAAGGAGCATTTGCATTTCGTCTGATTTTTCTGCTTTCTATCGTTGTTATGCTGTTATGATTATACTTATTTTGATCATTATGATATATTTAAAGTACAGAAAAGAGTGGTGGCAATGCTGAAGATTCCAATGTTACGAAAAGAGAGCAAAAAAAAAAAAAAGGTGCATGACGAATTGTTATGTTTCCAATCACTTTTTGTTGTTCCTTTTGGTCTTTTGTTTTGTGGTTGCCATAAAATCGTCAACGAATTCAAGATGAGAACTCATGTCATGGGAGGGGAAAACATGTCACAATCAGTTTCTACTGTGTGGCCATTTTGCACACCTACTGGAATCTTCCTATCTCTCTCGTTTTTCTCTTTATCTTCTCATCTCCGTTTCAGTATTTGATCAGATCAGGTATGAATACACCCACATTTGAAAATGTCTGAATGTTTGTGGATATTGAAATTACAATTTTTTATCAGTCCGATTATTCATATTCATAGGTACGTTTACCAATTGATACAGATTGTGTCTCACAGCGCTCACTCAACCCTCGTATTTTACACAATGATTTGCGGTCAGCCATACTCGACGCGCATTCAGTGTGTATAAACTCTCTTCTATACCTCACGACTAGACTACAGCTATTGGGAGACATAAGTAGAATGATATCGGAAACGATTGATTCGTGTGTTGTGTTACAAGCTTTAGAAGAAAACTGAGTGGATCTAAAGAGAAGGTAACAATAATTTCAGAATCTCTGAATCTTTACGTATCATCCACAAAATTGCATTAGGCGGATTAAGCGCTTGGATGCCTTGTTGGTAATGACTTTCATTCACATGTGAGCTAACGTTGACTGTTTCCAATCACGTGTGTTCAAATACTGAGTGTCTGAGGTTAATTCAGTTTCTCTGTAGAAACTGTTATTTTCGTGCTTTTCGTTTGTACTGCTGTCAACGACCACACTCCCATATAATGCCTATTTTTGTTAGTTTTCTTGTGGTATATGTGTCAAACGAATGTTGTAAAATAGATTATTGCATGTGTGCATTTTAACGTGAAGACATAATGAATATGATATGATATACCATTTTCACAGGTATACTGACAGTACGAAAATTTATTTGCTCGATGATTTTGGTTTGCTTTAAGCCGTCACGTTTTTCGATTGAAAGTAGTTTCATTATCGTTCTTATATTGGAGTTGATTCACGCCTCGTATGAAGAAAACGGTTTTGCTATATGGTCGTTTGTCTTCCCTGTCCAAGTGACCAACATTGTTGGCAGCTTATTGATTTGATGAACATGTAATTGATTTGATATTTCATGTATTGACCCCTTAATGTTTTTCTCTTTCCTTTCCCTTTCTGTTCTTGTTTACCTTTTTTCAGAAGTCTTGGGTGGGACATCCAAGTTTAATCCATGAATAGTCCCCTGCGTCTCTGGACAGGGTTGAACGACTAATCAAAACTATCAAACTCGAAATTGTTCTACGAGTGAGGATGGCCGTTTGTGACTGTATTGACCGCGGGTTGGCGAAGGTCTTCTACAACTATGGGAAATTCATTTCGAGATGGCCTCTTATCTTCCTCCTTACCTCTTTGATTATGGCGGGATTTTTATCGACTGGAATTATTTTTCTTCGCGTAGACTCTGATGTCATCTTTCTCTTCACGCCCGATGTTAGCACGGCACGCGATGACGCGATCATTTTTGACGATCTTTTCCCAGTAGATTATGACCATTACTCAGCATCACGTGGGAATGGCACAAATGATTTATCAGCAAACATTATCGTGGAGCCAGCAGGTGGAGGAAACGTGCTGGTGGAGGAGGTGATTTCTGAAATAATTCGCTTCGATCGTGAATTAAAGAACGTGACAGTTATCAACACTAGTGGTGTACGACATACCTACGAGTCTCTTTGTGCTGTGGAGGGAAATAACTGTGTGGAGAATCCTGTTCTTGAGATTCTCAAGTACAACGAAAGTTATGTGAACAGCGTCACTCTCACGTATCCATTCTTCAAATCATCAGATGCAGAACTTTCCTTTTTGGGTGCCACTCTTGGGAATGTGGACTTAGCTGACGACAATTCCACAGTCGTGACAGCAGGACTACTTGCTCTGACGTATATCTTGCAAACAACTTCGACATTAGAGAGAGAGGGCGAGGACTGGGAAAACAAATTTGAGCAGTTCGCAGCAAACTTTGACTCAACAGTCATTTCTATCTCGTACATCCATTCCCATTCACTTGATAGCGAAGTAGGACATTCAACACAGGACGTTATCCCACTCTTTTCCATCTCATATACTCTTCTTTTCACCTTTGCAATCACATCTTGTGTGGTAGCAGATTGGGTTTTCAGTAAACCCTGGCTTGGTATTTTGGGAACAATTTCTGCATCTTTAGCTGTCGCCTCATCTTTGGGTCTACTCTCCTACGCTGGTGTCAACTTTAACATTGTGGCCACGTCAATGCCGTTCCTAATCGTTGGTAAAGGTTCCGATTGCATTCACTGAAAAGTCTTGATCTAGAAATATTATACTACAACTGTATTATACTAGCATAATGCGTCCCTGTCCTGAACTGCTAAAGTGCACAAGAGGTTTCGACTTATCGCTGTCTGTATATACGACAGACTATATAGGGCAACAATGTATCATTATGGTTTCTTATAATTTACTATAACAAAATGTTCTTATAATATAATAAAGTGAAATTTACATTAGAAGGAAATTAAATTATTCGTCCTTTACATTTCTGTGATCTGTGATATTTTGCTTGTGATAAAAACACGCGCTAAAAACCTAATTATCTTGTTGTGTCATGTTTCTAAGTGCTGGTAAAAAAAAATACTGGCAAAAAACAAACAAACGAACAAACAAACAAACAAACAAAAACAAGAAGATTGAGCTTTTACCCCGCCCAAGCAGAGTTTGTTCAGTAAAAGAAGGAAGTTGTCATTTCCAAATTATCTCTTCTTTACTTTATTTGATTTGGAGAGTGAGACAGAAAAGGAAGACAGAGAGTAAAGTTTGGCGTAACCTGGTAAACCATTTATACCATTTGAGTAGTATTCACATCTAAATTCAGCCACAGTGACGTCTAGGCCAATCTAATATCTATGAACATGATGAATATAAACAACATTTTGTCACCGAAGGTTCCTTCTTTTTACTTGATACGAGCCGGGGGGGGGGGGGGGAAGAACCTTCTTAAACTGTCGTGCATTTTCGAATCCTATGCAGAAATACTTATCAACCAGGAACGGAAACCCTCATTTGATTTCCATTTTGATCTTTTTTAAGGTATTGGGATTGATGACATGTTCATCATGCTTGCTGCTTGGCGGAAGACCAGTCCATGTGAGAGTGTAGAGGAGCGAATGGGGAAGGCCTTCTCCGAGGCGGCAGTCTCCATCACCATTACCAGCATCACCGACGCTCTCGCCTTCGGTATAGGGTCGATCAACCCACTTCCGGCAGTCCGCGTCTTCTGTCTCTACACCGGCGTCGCTGTCATCTTCGACTACATTTTCCAGATCACTTTCTTCGGAGCCTGCATGGCGCTCACTGGTCGCAGGGAGGCAGCAAATCGTCACGTGTGGACTCTGATAAAAGTGATACCTCGCGAGGAAGCGCCCTCTACGGCATACAAGCTATGCTGTGCGGGCGGTCTGTCGGAGGAGGACCGCCGTGACAATAAAAAGAAGACATGTGAGACTGGTCTCATGATGTTCTTCAAAGAATACTACGGACCGATACTACTGACGCCCTTCTCAAAGATCCTCACCTTGATAGTTTTCTGTGCCTATCTGGCCGGTGCAATCTACGGATGCTTGAATATTACCGAGGGTCTGGAGCTGAAGCTGTTAGCCCGAACCGGTTCCAAGGCTTACGAATTCTTTGAGCGTCAGTCTGCTTATTTTTCAGATTATGGACCGTTCGTGTCAGTCTTAATCCAAGAAACTCTTAATTACAGCGACCCTACTGTACAACAAGAGTTAGAAAGCATCGTAGAAGAATTTGAAAGCAGTGAATACATATTTCCTTCTATGTATACCGAATTCTGGCTTCGAGAGTTTCTAAGCTTCCTCGACAGAGCAAACATTTCTACCAGTGCAAGGACAGATCCTGGACAATTTTCTAGCCTCCTTGTTGACCACTTCCTGGCAAACCCCTCCTTCTCGAAGTTCAACCAAGATATTGTTTTTAGAAATGACTCGAACAAAAGTGAGATAGCGGCTTCTCGATTCATAATCACTGCAGGCGGTTTGTCGACTACGAACCAGCAAGTACAGATGATGGAGGACGTGCGTCAAAAGGCAAGGGATGCCGACATAACTTTGATTGCATTTTCACCATTTTTCATTATTTACGAGCAGTATTCTAGGATTCGTCCCGTCACGATCCAAAATCTTTGCATTGCCGTAGCAAGCATGTTCGTCGTGGCTTTCTTCCTGATTCCAAACCCCACCTGCTCCCTGGTGGTCATAATCTGCATAGCATCTATCGAGATTGGTATCATCGGCTACATGTCACTCTGGGATGTCAACCTTGACAGCATCTCTATGATCAACCTCATCCTCTGCATAGGATTTAGTGTTGACTTCTCTGCCCACATCACTTACTCTTTTCGGACTGGTAGGGAGAATTACGATGGCAGGCATCAAAATAAACTCTCCGTCTCCTCTCAGCACGCTGTGATGGCGCTCTACTCTCTCGGAATGCCCATCCTCCAAGGAGCCCTTTCAACAATCATTGCCATCATCGTCCTCTACTGGTCGCCTAGCTACATCTTCCGAGCTTTCTTCAAGATCATGCTCCTAGTGATGGTCTTCGGAATGCTGCACAGTCTGGTCTTTCTACCGGTCCTTTTTTCTTCTATTGGCTGCTGCTTCAGCTGGTCGTCTCACCCGACCAGATCTGCGGTAGAGCAGGGACTGGGTAGAGGCAGGTAACTCAGAAGGTACGTTCGTGAACATCATAACTCAGCTACGATGTTTTTCTTTTCTAACAAAAAAAAAAAGCCAAAACACACACACACACACGCGCGCGCGCACATACACACACGAGCATATGACATTCGATGTTTCTTTTTCAAACTTGTATTTGCATTATATGTCAAAATTGTTGTCAATTAATAAAAATGCTATTTTAGATTATATTCGTTCTGTTACTTGCACAAAATTAATCAAACTCGTGTGGACATGATCTCAATTATCGAATACTTTGTAACCCAAATCCAAATTTTGATTAGAGCACTGCGGAAATGGGACATGATTCTTGGTTTTGTTAGAGGTTCCCCTACATGATCTTGTGGATTTAATGAATGCAGCAACATTAACATATCTGTGAAATTTGAGGAAAATCATTCGTCGTTGTCTGTTCAGAAGTTACATTTTTTAAAGTTTTGGTGCCGCCATATCAAGAAGACAACAGTTACGCCAGTGCAGAACAAAAATATACAGAAACATTCCATGATCGAGTGTACGTGTGTCTATTTGAACTGTATATAGATTTCTTCGTTTTATCGATAACATCTTACCTTCTTGTCGTGTAAAATGTATTTGAAACATTCATTGCCACTCGTATTCTTCTCCCCCTCCCCCTACCCCTCCCGTGTCTTAGATGGTCTCATCGGTTACCAACTCTCCCAACGGAAAGGCAGAGATAATCCCGCCTTCGCACCACCTCAAGAGAGAACTTGAGAGAACTATACACGTCTCTGGAAGAGACAATCACTCTGGAAAACATGAATAAAATTCCATTGATTGATCACTCGAGAGAGATGAACAAGCTCTCATGAAGAATTTATATATATGATGGTATTCAATTACTCGGACAGAAGACCTCTGTCTCAAGATGTTTGAGTTACTATGTGATATCCTTTAAGTTTAAGTTAGAAGGTGAGCCGAATATTTTCATATCTTTTCAGCTCTATAGTGAAATCACAGAATTCTTCCTTCAGGACAAGGTCGTAAACCACATCTCTGCAAATGCACTTTTTGTAAGTTACGTTTGTTCGTTTGGACTTTAGTTTCATAGACTTTGTCAATCTCATTTCATTCATTATCTCTGTGTCTTGAGCACAAAGAAAGAAAACAAAGAATACCAAAAGCTGGTATCGGCGGACTGTGACTTCTTTTTTTTCTTCTCATATTCCAATTATTCTATAAGAAACAGTAACACCCTAAAAAATGTTATATTATCTAATTATGATATACTCCTATGTATGATATTCTATTCTTATGCAAGACTTAATAACTGAAGAAGATTATTTTTTGTGAATGTACAACGTTTACACTGCTAAGAAGAGAATGTCAAGTCAAGTCAAGTCAAACCAAGTCGACATGACTCTCTTCTGTTCCTCTTTCTCTTCCGCACTCCATAGTTGTAAGCTTCTCATCGTCTTTTCTTTCTTTCAGAGAGACCCATTATTACAACCATCCTTTTGAGTACCGTCTGTTCTTTTATGTTTTTCGGGGGAGGGAGGAGGGGACAGATTATAGGTGTGGGGTATTTTTTAAGTTGATTGTATAGATGAAACATTATGAACATCGTTATTTTTGCATTTTGTATACTTTCAAATGCATGTCCAATCTGAATAAATATGTTAAAATAATTACTCAGCGATACCTGTATAGTTTGATTTCGATTCATTGTACATTTCTCTTCTTTTACAACAAAACATAAATCAATTTCATAACTTCGGTGACAATTGAACATAATCGTGCAAGTTTACATTCGTTATCAACACAGAAAGAATTTTATTTTTAATTGTGAAACTTGATTAAAGCCAGTTGATAACATTGAAGTCACTGTTGGCAAAATTTTTAACTGGAACTAAATTCCCTTTTGAAATTCTGTGTTGGCAAACAAATCACTGAGAAATAAAATCTCCTCTCGAAAAAGACATTTCAGCATCGTTAACGAACTACTATGCGCATACTCATTTCATCACAAAAATATTGATAAACGTTGTTAATGGTATGCTATTAGATTTTCCTAATATTGTAAGGAGATACAAGGATACAGAGTGTAAGGAGAGAGAGAGAGAAAGAAGGTGAGGAAAGAGGCGATGATTAGTGGAAGGAGAGATGAGAAAGAAGGTGAGGAAAGAGGCGATAATTGATGGAAGGAGAGAGAGAAAGAAGGTGAGGAAAGAGGCGATAATTGGTGGAAGGAGAGAGAGAAAGAAGGTGAGGAAAGAGGCAATGATTGGTGGAAGGAGAGAGAGAAAGAAGGTGAGGAAAGAGGCGATAATTGGTGGAAGGAGAGAGAGAAAGAAGGTGAGGAAAGAGGCGATAATTGATGGAAGGAGAGAGAGAAAGAAGGTGAGGAAAGAGGCGATAATTGGTGGAAGGAGAGAGAGAAAGAAAGTGAGGAAAGAGGCGATAATTGGTGGAAGGAGAGAGAGAAAGAAGGTGAGGAAAGAGGCGATAATTGGTGGAAGGAGAGAGAGAGAAAGACGACTGAACATGAGGAGTGAGAAAGATGGAATGCATATTTGGGTGAAAGGAGACAGAGTATTAGCAGACAGGAGTACAAATGGAGTTAGGTTGTATGGTCGAGGAAAATGAGTGAGGAGAATCGAATGTCGGAAGAGGAGGTCGAGTGGCAGAAGGGAGAGTCATTCGACATAATACACATTGTAGGTACCTGGACAGGTACAGAAGGGCACCTAAATATAAATCCTATGTACTCCGTGTCTGTACTCCTGCACAGCATTAAAGTCTGGTCTGGTCGCCGCTGACGTACACTGATACAGTATACAGTGGCGGATCTAGAGGGGGCGCACCGGGCGCGCGCGCCCTCTTTATTTGTTGTTAAAACACAAGAAATAAAAAGAAAAAATGAGATGAAACCGGAAGTAGCACCAGGGCCCTGTTTTATGAACAGTTAAAATTGATTATATAATTGATTTCAGCTGTAAGTCTATGGCAGCCTGTGTGGTAAGGAAATTTAAAATCGATTTTATCTTTTGATAAAACGGGGCCCACAAATATTGTTTGCGCCCCCCCCCCTTTACGGATTCCTGGATCCGCATCTGATAATAGGTAGGGCCTGCACAAGAGTACCTTACCGTAAACATTAAATCTATAGCGACATAGAACCATCCATAAAATAGTACATAATCCCTATGAGAAGTCATATCGTAGTGTCATTATTACTCAGCAAATGAATTATAATGATGACAGAGTTCTCATCAGTCCAAAATGCCTCATTACAATTAGACTTCAAAAGTACCGTACGTTAATGGTAGTTGTGGTAGGGGTTCCGTCTGTCAATGACCCCGAGGGGGCGGGGTGGTCGCTATCAGCTACCAGGGAGGTGAGGTTTTGTCTCACCTCCCTGCAGCTACCCACCTCCAATCCCCCTCAAAAATAGATCCAAAATGACGTATTACGGCACACGAAAGCACATTGCCTGGTCATCAGCTCAGAAACTTTTGACCGGTTTACTATGAACATGATTCAAATTGTATGCATTTCTCAATAACTAGCTTTCCTGGCAACCTATGAGCTTGCCAAATGCTTCCCCGAGGCTCGCTAAACATACCATTTGTAGCAATACATGTAGCTAATGCATACCATGATTATTCCAGGTGTTGACATGTATTGTAACAAAAGTTTGAGTATAGAGCAGAATGATGTGATTTTCTAGCTTCTAGGAAGCAGTGACATTTGGAAAGGGAGCATTGCGTGGAATCTTCTTGGAGTTTCTTCCTAACATTTTGTGCAGCAGCATTCTCGGCGGTTGTCATTAAGTAAGGTCAAGGTGAAAGACGTTATGCAAGCAAGCTTTACCAAAGCCCAGTCTAGTCAATGGATGTACTTACCAAAGCATTTAGTAGCCTATAGTGCATGGTGATGATATTACGAATCGGAAATACCCGCTATTATGAGTCAAGAACGGCAGACATGTCATTGACAAACTATGGATGCGTAGGGTAAAGAACAAGCAATTCGAATACTTTGTACCAGTTTGATGCATATTTAGGAAAAGTCAACCAAATGAAACAAAAAAAGCCATGCTCCATTAGTATGTCTTACCAAAGAGATTAGAGAGGAGTAACAAGCCCCTTTGAACCCATGTCTTTAATACCACTCAAAAGTATCAATTTGAAGTATGTGCTTAACTGGATCTGCCACACAGATAGGAAGACAGTTGATTCATGTCTCTTATTAGCATAATAACCAACCACTAAGGAAAGTACGTCTTATAATGATAATATTTATAACAATAATAATAATAACAATGATAATAATAGTAATAGTAATAGTAATAATAATAATAATAGTAACTATTTTTATTGAGCGTGATCAAAGCGCTGTACAATCAACATACAACATTCACAAAAAATAGAAACAACATAATTACATAACAACATAAGTTCTTAAGGATTGTTATTACTTATTTGATCAAAACCAGTTAGAGAAATGCAGAAACAAGTAGACATATCCCCTGCTCATTTAAGACGATCCAAGTTCAAGTTCAAGTTCAAGTCCTTTTATTTAACACTTGGCATAAAACATACAAAGATACATCGCAAAATAAAACAATACAAAGGTCATGACAATTGTACAAGGAGAAATTATGCAAGTGTAAGGAATCAGCAGAAAGGCCGAGGCCTTACATAAAAGCTAAGACCCTGAGATAATCATAACAATTATACACTAAACACAATACACACACACACACACATGATGTAATTTCCTATGAAAATTATGACACATTATTCAACAAAAATATTGTTTATATCTCCTTTTAAAACAGTTTAAACATTTTGGTGATAATTTATATTAGTATTACTAAGAAGATATAGTTGTGTCATAGGCCCATCCAACCAAAATTTGAGATAAATTTAAAATCGATCGCTTTCGTAATGCACTAAAATATCTTGCATGGTAACCCCCCCCCCCCCCCAAAAAAAAAAAAAAAAAAATATATATATATATATGTATATATATATATATAATATATATATATATATGTGTGTGTGTGTATATATATATATATATAAATATATATCATATCCAGGGCATCTCTAAGGCTGCGTTCACATAGAAGTATTCGGTATTCGCTATTCGCTATTCGCTATTCGCTATTCGGGCACCGAGGACACCATCACCCGCACCGTCAACTCACCATCCCATGCAGTGAGGATTTCTTCCCCCTACATCCCAGCAAATCTTATTAACAATTTCTAAACTGCATCAGAATGTCAGTCTACATGCTTATTTTTGCTATAGGGAAAGTCCAGACCAAATTGTCATTATTTCATAAACGAGAGACGGTATACGCTGCAAGGAAATCGAACAAGCTCGATTCCCACTTTGCGATACTATTCGCAGCTATTCGGTACTTTCGAATAGGGCCCTCTTATGTGAACCGGTGTGAGGAAATCCTATCGTTACATTCAAGCTATTCGCGTGCCCTCGAAAACGAGCCCCGAATACCCGAATAGCTAGTATACTTCTATGTGAACGCAGCCTAAACGAGAGACGGTATACGCTGCAAGAAAATCGAACAAGCTCGATTCCCACTTTGCTATACTATATGCAGCTATTCGGCACTTTCGAATAGTGCCCTCTTATGTGAACCGGTGTGAGGAAATCCTATCGTTCGATTCAAGCTATTCGCGTGCCCTCGAAAACGAGCCCCGAATACCCGAATAGTATATACTTCTATGTGAACGCAGCCTAAAGCTTGCAGAGGGCATACCCGACTTAGTATTTTTTTTCTTTTTTTTTCCATGTACACAGCAGACATTCCAGTACATTTAGACCAGAGGAGCTTCTGTAAGGCTGCGTTCACATAGAAGTATTCGGTATTCGGTATTCGGTGTTCGGTGTTCGGTATTCGGTATTCGCTATTCGCTATTCGGGCACCGAGGACACCATCACCCGCACCGTCAACTCACCATCCCATGCAGTGAGGATTTCTTCCTCCTACATCCCAGCAAATCTTATTAACAATTTCTAAACTGCATCAGAATGTCAGTCTACATGCTTATTTTTGCTAAAGGGCAAATCCAGACCAAAAGTGTCATTATTTCATAAACGAGAGACGGTATACGCTGCAAGAAAATCGAACAAGTTCGATTCCCACTTTGCTATACTTTTCGCAGCTATTCGGTACTTTCGAATAGTGCCCTCCTATGTGAACCGGTGTGAGGAAATCCTATCGTTCGATTCAAGCTATTCGCGTGCCCTCGAAAAACGAGCCCGAATACCCGAATAGTATACTTCTATGTGAACGCAGCCTATTGAACAGAGAACAGTCATTGGCTACATTGTCCAGATGAAGCAAACCCATACTCAAATACATTATGACTAGGGTATTGCACTGTAAAGAGAACGCAACGTAAATCATCAATCAGCTGCCGCAGGTATTCAACCAGTGAAGTCATTTTATTTGCTTCCATTGTATACCGAGTTTCGCGAAACTGAATAATGTGTATAGAATAGCTGTCTTCTTGCTATTTAACATTGTGAATTGTACAGAGCGAATGCTCCTCTATGGAGGCAAATAGTGAATTGGTCGTGACTGGACAGTTTGAAACAAACCCAGTAATTCCATGCCGTAGACACCAATTCATGTCAGCTATCAGTTAAGGCCGTGTCACACCAGCCTTGCGTGCGACTTGCAAAGAACAATTTTGACTACCCGGAGGTCCCCGTAGATATCCGCACATGACAGTACCTAGCATGTATCTCGAAAGTAGACGCCCGGAGGTGCGCACGCATATTTTTTTTACCCGCAACCGTGTTTAGGCCCTGTCACACCTTTCCGGGCAAGCTACGCGGCTTGTTACGTGTAGGGATTTTCTAGCATACCGGACATTCCTGAGGGCGGAAAAGGATTTGTGCGAGTCAGCGCATGTGTCTTACTTGCTGGACGCGTTATATACTTGCGAGTATACTGTGTGACCTTTGTACCAGTCGCGTGGGGGCTGACAACTTATATATACACTCAGCGAAAAAAAGTAAGTTCCCCCTAGCATTTGTGGACATAATCTCAAAAAGTATTCAACCGATTTTCATAATTCAAACGGAAATGGATAAGGAATTTTATTACTCATAACATGAGTGGCAAATCATGGCCACCAGATATCATTATTGCTGTGAAAAAATGCATTTTATGTCAAAATGCATGGAAACAAAAGTTGCACTTTAGTGACTTGCAATGACTTTTACACAAATAATCAAACAATCACTCATGATTCTGAACATTTAAGTATGGGTTATTGCATATTTCTCCATCTCTTTCTTTTCATGAGCATATAGTGAAGTATTTGATAATTGATATGTCCACCACCCGCAATGACCAGCCGCCATCTCCTCCTCATACTGTTAACTAAAGTTTGTACTTGGCGCTGCTCAATGTTGGCCCATGCTCTCTTCAAGATGCGCTGAAATTCTTGCAGTGAAGTGTCATCTTTCAACTTCTTGCTCGCTTTCCCCTTAATGATATCCAAAGATTCTCTACTGGATTACAGTCAGGGGATCTTGCAGGCCACTCCATACGTTCGATGCCATTTCCCTCAGCAAACTGATCTACAACTTGAGGGCATGATGCAAAATGCCCACAGGCACATTAATGTGATCAACCTAAATTGGAATTGCAAATCACATGGCTTCTACCAATATTTTCATATTGAGAAGGCCTATTGTTCAAAAAGTATACATAAGATCTGTTTAATAGGGAAGGGCATTGTACCTGAAGAAATTCCTAAGTATTACACAAGTTAAAAAGATCATTTGATAACTTACATAGGAAATGTATACAATATGCTTCCTATGGCCTAAAGTGCAACTTGTTTCCCATGCATTTTGACATAAAATGCGATTTTTTTACACCAATAATGATATCTGGTGACAATGATATGCCATTCATATTATGAGTAATGAAATTCCCTATCCATTCCAGTTCGAATTATGAACATCCGTAAAATACTTTTTTGAGATATATCCAAAAATGTTAGGGGGGAACTTACTTTTTTTTGCTGAGTGTATATATATGTATATATATATATATATATATATATATATATATATATATATATATATATATATAGTGAAGGAATTCCTCTAATGGAATGGCTGAAATCTCACAGAATTTCGTTATCTTGGCTGCATACGGGACTGCGAAGTACCTGCGTGGGAATTGCCTGGGAAGTACTGCCGCTAAGGGTCTCCTACTGGCGTTCTGCGTGGACCTCTACGGGCATTCCCGTGACTCACCCGGAAAAAGTTTTGGTCATGCTCAAAACTTGGCTGCGGTTAAATCGGACTTGCGTGAGCACCTCCGGGCAACTACGCGCTAGATACTGTCAGGTGCGGACCAACTGCGGAGAGCTACTTGAGGGCTTTTTAAGGGCTTTTTACACTTGTAAATTTGTGCTTAGCCCCGGACCAACGGTGGGGCTAAGGCCCCCCCCCCCTTAGCCCCACCGTTGGTCCGGGGCTATCCTTAGCCCACTTTCTGTCTACACTCGTTTTTGCCAAAGTGGGCTAGCCCCACCGATAGTACGGTACTGTCTGGCCCTGCAAAATAGCAGGGGTTAGCACCGCAATTGCGGTGCCAAGCAAGTGAGTGTAAACAGAACGAAAAAATAATCCTGGGCTAAGCGACGGAGACGAAGTCCGACCCTCACTGACCAATCAGAAACGAGGTAATCAAGTGCTGCCGGTGCGTGCGTGTACGTGTACAGTACACAGCGTAATTATGAATATTCATGTAGTTTGGAAAGTCCGGGGCTAAGAAATACGAGTGTTAAAAGGTCAGTTTTCTCCTTAGCCCCGGACAAGAGATAGTACGGGACTAATTGGCGAGTGTAAAAAGCTGAAAAAATTGGTACGGGACTAACGATAGTCCTGGGTCAGAGAAAGTCCGGGGTTAAGAAACACAAGTGTAAAAAGCCCTTTACACTTGTAAATTTTTGCTTAGCCCCGGACCAACGGTGGGGCTAAGGGGGGGGGGGGCCTTAGCCCCACCGTTGGTACGGGACTATCCTTAGCCCACTTTCTGTTTACACTCGTTTTTGCCAAAGTGGGCTAGCCCCACCGATAGTACGGTACTATCTGGCCCTGCAAAATAGCAGGGGTTAGCACCGCAATTGCGGTGCCAAGCAAGTGAGTGTAAACAGAACGAAAAAATAATCCTGGGCTAAGCGACGGAGACGAAGTCCGACCCTCACTGACCAATCAGAAACGAGGTAATCAAGTGCTGCCGGTGCGTGCGTGTACGTGTACAGTACACAGCGTAATTATGAATATTCATGTAGTTTGGAAAGTCCGGGGCTAAGAAATACGAGTGTTAAAAGGTCAGTTTTCTCCTTAGCCCCGGACAAGAGATAGTACGGGACTAATTGGCGAGTGTAAAAAGCTGAAAAAATTGGTACGGGACTAACGATAGTCCTGGGTCAGAGAAAGTCCGGGGTTAAGAAACACAAGTGTAAAAAGCCCTTTACACTTGTAAATTTTTGCTTAGCCCCGGACCAACGGTGGGGCTAAGGGGGGGGGGGCCTTAGCCCCACCGTTGGTACGGGACTATCCTTAGCCCACTTTCTGTTTACACTCGTTTTTGCCAAAGTGGGCTAGCCCCACCGATAGTACGGTACTATCTGGCCCTGCAAAATAGCAGGGGTTAGCACCGCAATTGCGGTGCCAAGCAAGTGAGTGTAAACAGAACGAAAAAATAATCCTGGGCTAAGCGACGGAGACGAAGTCCGACCCTCACTGACCAATCAGAAACGAGGTAATCAAGTGCTGCCGGTGCGTGCGTGTACGTGTACAGTACACAGCGTAATTATGAATATTCATGTAGTTTGGAAAGCCCGGGGCTAAGAAATACGAGTGTTAAAAGGTCAATTTTCTCCTTAGCCCCGGACAAGAGATAGTACGGGACTAATTGGCGAGTGTAAAAAGCTGAAAAAATTGGTACGGGACTAACGATAGTCCTGGGTCAGAGAAAGTCCGGGGTTAAGAAACACAAGTGTAAAAAGCCCTTTGGAGTAAATTTGTTTCCCCGCAAGTCAAGCCGCAGAAGTTCCCCCGTACGGTATGTAAAGGCATGAATGAAAATTGCAAACATTCTTGTTCGCCCGCTGAAAATCTTCTACGTGCTGGAAACTACCTCCTCGCCAAAAGCCCGCGTTATGGTGTGACACGGCCTTTAACAATGGTAAGTCATGCACCTTGTGCACCAGGGAGATGCCACCTGCCCCTCCCTGGTTTACATACTTGAAGCTTGAAGCTTTCATTAGCTTCTTTGTCTTGCCATAAAGGGGCATCTGTTACGATACGAGTGAATATCCCTTGGAACGGGGGACAGGAACTATTCATCCTTCCAGGACCTCGTCGCACAAGACAATGTTTCGCACTTTCGAACTAGCGCTACAAATTTCGCAAGTGAGCTATGTGCTTTCTTTGAACGACCTTCGTGCACTGTAGCTGACAGGAAGTATGCAAGTTGCCTCAATCGAGGAGAAGTTGGGAGTTCACAACCAGTCAAATCGAAGCGTCTACCTGGCAGCGAGAGACCGGAGCTCGGGTGTCTAACCTGTAACTGGTAATATTCGCGTCAGTAAGGCTGAGACAGTAGTCATTACAGCAACTCCACGAGTTGTGGGCCAGACTTGATTGGGCCAAATTTTAGCGGCAGTGAGCGTAATGGCGCGAAAGCTTTCCCATGCCTTCTGTGGAGTGGTCACCTACTCAATGCTCCTTTTAGCTCTGGTTGTCATCGTGTATATGGTGAAAAGAGGTGAGCTTATTATCGACATGTCACGTACTGAAAGTTTGATTTTCTCCACATTTTATTCATTCTTATGGTAAGGTGTTCCCAGTTTGTCAACGTTTATCTAATAATAAGATTTGATTCAATAGTTAACAGTTATTGAGATTTAGACAGTGAATAGTGACGCAGCTCTCTGTTAGCGTATAAATTTAGATTTGTACGTTATTGATAAAGTAGGCAACATTCAAGATTTCATTCCAATAATTGTTGGACCATCCGTTCTAGATGACCAGGTGACCATTACTTGAATCATAGCATGGATGTTCTTGGTCAGAGGAGTGGATATGGTTAACCGAAAAGAACCACGAACTCTCTGGAGGCCCTGAGTTCGGTTCGGCAGCAGCGGCAGTAAGGGCACTGCTCAACGACACTTAAAGACCAATCCATGATAATAAGCCAGTTCGGAGATAGCTCATGTGCACATGGGTACAAATGACCTTTCATTTTTCTCAGTTGGTTAGGCACTTTACTCAATTCAAAGCGACATAATGCAGCAGCTTGTCCAACATAGCAATTTATGGAACTCGTATTCTAACAAAGAATGAACATGTGCAGATGAAGTGACCGGAATGGTTCGTCAATCAACACTTTGGGAGGCATCTATTTCATTGTGCTGTTTTGAATACATTAACAAACTTTTGCCGATAACAATGCCAAATACCAGGCTTGCTGTCAGGTGGATGTGCTGGCAGGCACCATTTATAAGGATTCCATGAATAATCAAAGCATTACAGATGCTTATCTCAGTGAAATTAAAATCCAACCTGTCTCTCGGTACAAATGACCTTTTTCTGCTCATGCTCAAACTGGAACCCCGAACTGGCTTATTAGATAGAGCCTAGAGTGAAACAATGAAATCTTACCCGTGTAACAGTGAAAGTTTGATCAAAGCGGCATGAAGTCTAAGGAAGTTATGAAATTGTGATGTTTCGCTAATTTTCAGGAAAAGGCTCTTGAACATTCATAAGAATAGTGAATTGATGTCAGCCCCTCACAGTGTGCCTGACGCCAATGAATATGTACATACATTGTACAATCATAAAATCTCCATTTTGTTGTAATCGTACGTAATTACGCACCCGACTCAAATCGATCCTGCTTAAAACAAAATACATAATTACATGACTTATCATTTTAAAGTTATTCAACCGGGAATAACGTGGCGTTTCATAATTCTAAAGCGGAAAATTGAATTTTCAACATTTTTTTTTTTTCACGATCAGTGGAAATTTGTGAGGTGATGGCTTCATCAGCCCACTCATTAACCGACTGTTCAAGAACTATTATAAAAGAAAATTAGGGAATGTTTCGTAATTGCCTTATACCTTTGATTCGATTGTGATCAAATTTTCACTGCTGGGCTTACCATATATTACATTTTATTCTTCCTTTTCTGACAAACTTTCAGCTGGTGTGGAATTCCTTTTTAAAGCAGGAGGTTACGCATTTAAGTTCTTTGTTTCTTAGAGGTTTCGTAACATAACTCTGGAATCCATATATGGCATACATGTATAAGAATACGAATATCTCACACAATTTATATATATATATATATATATATATATATATATATACATATATATATATATATATATATATATATATATATATGCCTCAACCGTCAACAAGAGCTTAAAGCTATAATTTGTATAATTCGATATTTTTACATCGAAACTCGAATGATCCAATGGAGTTCATGCAGTATGCAATATATGTGAATTGCCTATCACATGTCACATCATCCTTGATAAAAGTGAGTCCATCAAAACGCATACAATCAACAATTTAGTTTACTCGTGTGCTCTGTTGGTATTTGATGTTTTGGTGTATAAATGTAGAAAGCATTACAAAACATCAGCTCAACATTCAGACTGGTTCAGAGAGAAATGCAAGTGTTCTCCCAATCTATTAATTTTAGGCCGGTTCTGTGGTGTAATTTATTCGGATTTTATGCATGTTTTGTTCACAAAAGTTACCCTAAGGCTGCGTTCACATAGAAGTATACTATTCGGGTATTCGGGGCTCGTTTTCGAGGGCACGCGAATAGCTTGAATTGAACGATAGGATTTCCTCACACCGGTTCACATAAGAGGGCACTATTCGAAAGTACCGAATAGCTGCGAATAGTATAGCAAAGTGGGAATCGAGCTTGTTCGATTTTCTTGCAGCGTATACCGTCTCTCGTTTATGAAATAATGACAATTTTGGTCTGGATTTGCCCTTTAGCAAAAATAAGCATGTAGACTGACAGTCTGATGCAGTTTAGAAATTGTTAATAAGATTTGCTGGGATGTAGGAGGAAGAAATCCTCACTGCATGGGATGGTGAGTTGACGGTGCGGGCGATGGTGTACTCGGTGCCCGAATAGCGAATAGCGAATACGAATACCGAATACTTCTATGTGAACGCAGCCTTAAGTTAACAACCACAAAGCTTGTCGGAGGCTTGCCCGACCTAGCAACAGCTAAGTGAATTCCTGTCTTTGGAACGTATGCCTAATGGGAGGGAGCAGGTGAATGAAACTCTTCGTTACTAGGCTGTTGGCATGGTTGGGAAAGTTGACTCACTTTCATTTTGTTGCCTCTTCTTGGTTCACCAGGTTTAAGGCTCGCTGCATGTTCAGCCCCCCCCCCCCACACACACACACTATGCTGTTGCTATTTCACTATATTCCTTTCTTTCTTTATCTCTCTGTTGTTCCTTTATGTTTGATGTTGCCTCCCCATCTTTCATAGGTTGCCCCCCCCCCCCCATGGTCCTCAGGATCATCACTGACCCTCCTCTGCCTTCTGTCTGTCCACCCTCCTGCTAATACCCCCCTCTTTAAAGTTGAGCTCCTTGCCCATGACTTCCAACCCTCACCTTTGTTTTCTTTGTTCTGTGTCCCACCTCCCCGGACTGATGTTCTTGTTGTGTGTAGTATCTATGTGATTTGACGAAGATTCTGCTATTTAGGATCGAAAGCTCACGCCCATTTTAACTCCATTCCTTTTTTTTTTCATTGACGTAGGCATCAAACCGTAGATATGATATAGATGATTGGGAAAAAACAGTATTTACCATACCAAAGACTAACATCTCATTTTGTGCTGTTTTGAATTTTTCACACAAGTTTTGCTGGTAGTATCATTTTGTTTATCATATCAGTCTTCAAACTCAATATTCCAGTGCCGCCGCGATACCTATGTGCTTCTCCCAAACAATACATTACAGGTCTCAAATATTTCTTTATATTGTAATGAATAGTGCCCTCAATGAATGACCTTGAGAAAGTTTAAATGTAGGTCATGTGGACTATGTTGAGTTTTTCTACTCATGTGCCAAATTTGTATAACGTTAATATACATCAAATAATAAAGGCGTTCTATAGGGGCACAAAATGCCCCCACCCCCAGCCTGGAAGGGGTCAAAACAGCTTGGGCTTTATAGGGTTTGTTGTTTGCTTACGCACGGATGCACTCACGCACATTTTGACTAGTGGTGAGGTATGAGTTAGGGTGGATTATGAAGTCTTGCTCATGACTGTTAATTTCCTGTGCATCATAGAAATAGAGTAACATTGTCGTCTTTACCAAAACAGAAAGTGTGACGAAAGCAGTGACAACGCAAGCTCACAAAATAACGGCAGGAAAGAAGAGAGAGAGAGAGAGGGAGAGAGATACAATACTATTTTCTACATTATAAGCGCTTTTTCGAGTCGACAGATTAGAATTAAATGAAGAAGAGTTGCATGATTCGTATCAAATTACGCCATTTAACAATTCATCATTATATGTGCTGAGAAGCAAATGGATATCATACAGCGAATATATGTCGTGATGAATAGGGTTTACTTCTTTCAAAATAACAATGCCTATAAATGCAGACGCATCCTTGCACCGGGGCGACAGCGCACTCACCGACAGGAAGCTATCACGACGCACCGCCGAGCAGGAGGAAGCTGCGCGGCCCTCAACGGCAAACAAGAAACCAAAGGTAAAACCATCTCCGTCATCTAGTCTCCTAATTCCTTTACTCGATGAGCATTTTACCATATTGACCATCCATTTAATGAGTCTGGAACGATGATAACCGCGGAAAGGGCTTGCAAATTAATACAGTTACTGTTGAGTATAGGCAGATGTGAATTGAAGCCGACAATGAGCAGTTATTGCCAAGTTTTTGTCGACAGCATTTTACGCAGTGGATTTCTGGAGTGGCAACCCGGGGCTCCTAAAATAACAAGAACACATGCATGTTTCTCCCTCAGGCGATCAAAGGGGATTTAATTCAATTCAGTGGATTCAGTGAACGCAGGGAAATTATAAGAACACATCAGTGAAGATAATCAGACAATCTGTAAATACAAAATAAATCATTTACAACTCTCAATGCTTGGGAAAATATAACTAGAAATTCATGATATTTCTTTTTTTTTCGCAAAGCAAACACTATCTCGACTTAAAATTTTACTGTTGTGCTAAGAGTAATATCCCCCGGTCTTTTTAAGAAGGTACTTTTCCTGCATGAGCTCTATAATTGTTCTAGATAAAATGAAAATATATGGAATTTGTTATAGGCCTATATATCTTTCCGATATCAATTTGCTATGACGTCATTATTTCTGTTTATCAAATAATGACGGCATAAGTAATGACGTCATAAGTATGGCTTAATCTGCGTTTTAAATATTCAAAGATTCTGAGTGGACACAGTAGTCGATTTGTCCTCTTCACTATTGCGTTCTGTTTATATTTCTACACTCCCTGAATATATTGATATTACGCAGATGAAGGCGCAAACACTCAAATATGAATGACACAAACAAAACAACAACATATTGAGGGACAATAATCACACTGAGACATTATCTCATCGAATCTCCTGGTCGTAAAGAGTAATTGAAAGTTATTCATAGATGATTTCTACTAAACCCATCCACTCTCTTTGTCGCCATCATGTTGTGGCACCAAAAATTTTACTAATACAAAGTATTAAAAATAATACAAGTGGAATGAACACAAATGAATATAAAATGGAAGTAAACAGCGTCGTCCTATGACAGCATTCTAAGCCATGGGAATTGACATCGTTGTGTGATTCGTTGACCATTTGCAGGTTGATACGAAAACGCCGTACGACTACCGTCGTATTCAGGGAGAACGACGCACTCGAGTTCGGCAGACTTGCTCTGCAATGGGCTTCGACATGACCTACAACATTTCCACTGACCTGGACTCAGCTACTTTGAAAAAGTTCGACTTTCTACTTGCCATTCCTGACATGAAATTGATCTATTGCTACGTACCAAAGGTGAGCTGTACAAGCTGGAAACGTCTTCTTCTATCACTCAATGGCTACACATGTTTCCTTAACGACACATGTGGTGCCGATGCTCACATGTTGGCGAGGAGACGTTTTGTGCGGATGTCGAGAATGACGGTGGCAGCTGCTCAGGAGATTTTCACATCTTACACCAGCTTCTTTTTCGTGCGAAACCCGTATTCCCGCGTGCTGTCGGCATATCTTGAAAAGGTTCTCTATCATCCTGAATCGAAGATTCAGAACGAGCTCACTGAGTGGTTCAAGGAACATCATCCTGGTCAGACGCATGAAAACCAAAGCCAGCCGTTTACATACCGAGAGTTCGTCACTCATTACATGAAAGCCGGTGAAAAGAACCAACATTGGGAGGACATGAACAAGTTGTGTTTTCCATGCCACGTCAATTATGATTTCATTGGTCACTACGAAACGCTGAAACCGGATTCGGATTTCATTCTCGATCTCGCCAATGCGCCAGCAAATGTCCGATTCCCCACACCACAAAAGAAACCGACCTACAGTTCAGATGAAGAAACTCTTGCGAAATTTTACTCGCAGCTTACCGACCAAGATCTAGATCATTTGACAGTTAGCCGTGGTTTTGCAACAGATGCCACAATGTTTGGGTACCAAATGCCAGATTGTATAAGGCGAGACTAGACTAAAGTTAAACGTCTCCATGAAATCAGCTGACACTCCGTTTAATTATCATACACAGCAAACAGGAAACATCCCAGACAAAAAATGGTGTTGTGGCATTATTCAAGATGTCAGTTCGTCTTGCCGAGAATAAAATTAAATAAACTTGCGACAGACATCGAGTGACGACTGAAACAATGTTCAGCTTTCTACACTGTATTTTTAGAGGGGCACAAAAGAAGTTATACACAGCAAACTAATGAATACGAGTGCTCACACGACATAATTTTGATCTTAATACAGCTGCAATCCAAGAAAGTAGAAACTGGTATGTTCACACAGCTGTCACTTGAAGATCGCCACTGCTTGTCTCTCATCTGTCATGTTACATTAATAAAATCAAGTGATGTATGTCTCCCGCCTACCTTCCTGGTTGTATCCCTTTGTTCATAGGATTGTTTGTTTGTTTGTTTGTTTGTTTATTTATTTATTTGTTTGTTTGTTTGTTTGTTTGTTTGTTTGTTTGTTTGTTTTTTCCCAATAATGGGAAGTCTCACATAGAGATAACTTTTATTCTCAGCAAAAAGAGATTTTTTTTTCTTTTATCCTTGCAAGTGTTCTTTTGACACTGTGCTTGAACTCGTGGCTAATATCGTATCATGGTTAATGTCAAAAACATGTGGAAAAAATGTGCAGTTGACAGATTCGTTAAATATTTATAACAATGTAAATGTCAGAGCAATAATTTTGTATATAGTAATACAATGACTAGAAAATGGCAGTCTGCACGACATTGACTAATTTTATTAGTATTATGAATTTTTCTGTAGCTAAAAAGTCTTGTATTCTCAGAAAAATGTCTTAGATATGCCGTGTTGCACATATCAAGATGACAAGATTTCAAGTATAGTAACGATCCTTCTACCTCATGTTATTAGATGACAGTGAATGACGTATGAATTCACTTAGTCTATCCATGCAATGTTATTCAATGCATAACCTTATTTTCGTTTGGAAATACAAGGCGAGGACGCTCTGGCTCATTAGGTTCAAGTGAAAACCAAAATGTAACTTTCCTTTTAGCCGAGTGGGATAGTCAGCTTTCATACCAGTTTACATTGTAACTTTGAATAAGCTGTAATCGATACTGGTAGTGATTGCTTTTCTGTTAAAGCTATAGCGTCAGTGTGACATCCGTTATTTAATTTTGTTAATTTAGAGTTTAGAGTGTAACTTTGGATGTTTAGCTATTCCGAAATAACGAGGAGTATTGGTTCCTATGCTGACTCAAGCAGATGTGAAGTTTAAGTCTTTAGAATACGTACGGGATAATGACGTTTTGCTTCTGCCAAGCAAAGGAGTTGAATTTTTCTTTGAAATGTTGATATGCAATAAATGCAAATTTCACAACACAGTCGTGTGATATACACCTGTAAAGGGTGTGATATATGTGTACATTTACAGTGTCTGTTATGCAATTCCTGAAACGCATAATCTTTTATAAAAGACAATTCCACAGCAAACCCACTCAAAATAATTCATCAATTTCATAAGAAAGAAAAATATCCCTGCAAAATAGTGCAAAACTGATCAAAATCGGATACGAAATAAGGAGATTATCGACATAAATCTGAAATTTCTTTTTTTTTTTCGGAAAACACTTCTTCACCACTCGTTATGAATAATCATTCAAATCAGCAGGTTGATGATGTCATACTCTCACAATTTCGTATTCACTATACATAATTGATTATACCGAAATGACAAGGTTTCATATTTTAGCTGTACGAATGTAAAACTTGGCTAAATTCCACCTAAAATAAAACAGGACAAATATCACCTCTGATATAATTTGGTATAGGAATATGCTTTTACCTGTATCTGCTAAAAATAACAATTTTTCGAATTTCATATATCATGACATACAAAATTGTGAGGGCATGACATCAATTGGCTTATTTGAATATTCATAAGAACTGGTCAAGAAATGTTTTCCCGAAAAAAAGAAGAAGTGAAGTTTCAAAACGTCAAAACTTCTGTATTTCTTATCCGATTTTTGTCATTTTTGGATCGTTCTGTAGGGAATTTTCTCTCTTGCTTTTTGAGTTTATCTATTTTTTGGGTGGATTCCTCTTTATAGATCCTGTAGCTTGAGGACCATGGAGTAGGAAGGTAGTCCCGACTCTGATATGAGATTCCCCGTATATATTGCAGAGACTCCAACCCCAAGCACCTTCTGATCTGGAGATTCTCTCGCCTGAAACCCCTAACAAACGGGAGACTTCAACTTGATGTGCACGAAGCGCACATCACGAGCGCGAATTTCCTTGCGGCCCGGGTCCAGGGTCCGCTTAAGGGCCCTGGAAGCTCTAAGGTTCTAGATGCTCTCTCATGCTATCTAAGGCTTATTTTTGCAACATACGGTGGTAATAAGTCAGAAAGAATTTCAAGCGGGAGACACAGAACCAGGGCGGGAGAAATTAACTCACAAGCGGGAGAACGGGAGATTTTGCAAAAATGGGGTTTCGGCGGGAGATCTCCCGTCGAAAGCGGGAGAGTTGGAGTCTCTGATATTGTGCAGGTTTTTCTGTTAGTACAGCCGAAGAATCTCGTCTAGAATCGACCGTTACCGATGGGCATGCGCTTCAATGAACACAATTTGCTGACACGGTCGTGGCTGACAGGTGCTATAGTGGTTTTCGAATGTACCCTGATGAGCAGCGAATAAAGATCATTCAATGAGACCACTCATGTTTCTCCACGCTACTAGGTCTTTAAAGGACAGACAACCGGGTGTTGTATATCACCACAGCTCTATAAAAGCATGTTGGTTTACAAGTTTAGTTGGCTACGTTTCATTTCTTTAGTCCTAACAAGTTCGATGAATGTGACCTTTTTCACAAGACTATATGGAACTTTTTATTGTGATCAAATTTTCACTCAATATGATTATCTCTCTTACTCTGAGATAACCCTTCTAAAAGTCAGTTTCACACCAGTAGCCCTCTGTGACAAAGTTTAAAGAGTATAGTGGAGTTTTGATAACTACACAGGCGTTTTCTTGCCTTCTAATGCAACACAAATCTGGCCCACAAATCTGGCCCACAAGAGCTGGCCGATTTTTCGTCTCACGAATCATGATTACGATTTATCATGTCAGTACGTGCTTTCAAATGCTCAGAAACAAACACGACAAATACATACTTAGCCGAAGTGCAGCCATACAGTGCTCTAATTTAAGACCGTAAGCCGAATGGATGTGACAGAAACGTGTCGACCGGCGCGTCGAGTTCGAGTCTTAGATCTACGTCGCGAACGCTAAGACGACGCTGCGGCGCCTCCTCCCGGGTTGAACAACGGAAATAACTGTCTCGCGCATGTGCAAAACACCATTTTTTTCCTTTTCCCTTTATTCATTTATTTAATTTTTATCTATTTGTGTGACTCCCCCCCCCCCCCCCCCCCCCCCCCCCTAATTAGCGTCGTCTTAGCGTTCGCGTCGCAGATCCCAAGCTCGGTATTATCTTGATCACTTCAGTGTATGCACCATTTAACATTCTGGTTCCCATGATAGAATTTGTCGTCACAATGCATGACAATGGACTAAAGATCTCGTGGTGCCAATTCAACCACTCACAAAATTGCTGTAAAATCACATCTACAACATACATGTTGGTTTCTCTACTTCCATCCCTCATTTTAAAATGTCAATCTAGTCTTTTTGTCCAGTCAGTGTAGTTTTCTGGCCCTTACCAGTGATTGTTTACATGAATGTTCTTATCTCTTGAGCTATGTGCAAGCAATCTCTCCGTCTTTCTTTCATCCAGTGACTCCTTGTGCATGTTTTTGCCTTTGTGGTTGTTTGTATTCTACATAATTATCCTATTTTTGTATCAAAGTCCCACGAATTAGTGGTTCAACACAAGTCAAGGGAGCTTGACAAGATATAGTCTAATATTGATAGAGAGAAAGAGAGAGAGAGACGGGGGGAGGGGGGCAGTAATAAAGCAGCTCAGCAGACAGCAGTATACGGGGGAGGGGGGCATTTCATGAAGCATTTTGTCTGACAACTTTGTCGTACAAATTTGCTGTCACCCAATCAGATGCAAGGATTTCGGTAGCTTATAACAGTTTGACAGACGAAATATCTGACAAAACGCTTCATGAAATGCCCCACAGATTTAACTCCACTTAGTTATTCTTTGCACCTGTGTGCTTGGAGGAAAACATTATTCCTCAATGGATTTACATTGCATCATGGATGCATTTTCAAAGTTTATGAAACACAGAAAGAGGCAATTTCACATTGTACTTCCAATATTTTGATGTACGATTTACTTTTATTTGGTTCACAGATCATTATCACCAGCTGCCCTGAATGATCTTCAAGAAACAGGTAGTTTGTAGAGGATGTAGGAATGAGGAATGTTGTAGAATGAGGGTAACTTGTTACAAGTCTGTATGTCTGACTTTATGTACAGCTTTACAGACATTATGTTGACAGCATACCGTTTATGATACGAGAATCATAAACTTACTGCATGAATGCATACAGAATACATGCATCATGATTATTGTACAGATTGTCATATTGGAAAAGCATCAGATATACAGACACTTAAAAGCTGCCCACAAAATTTGGATTTTTATTAGTTGACATTGAATTCTACTAGAACAGCATAATCTCACACACACAAAAGACAAACCCAATGGCCCTAATTCACGAAGGTGGTACAAATGAAACCATGGTTTAAACCATGGACAAAAACCATGGAGCGCCAAGTGTCGCATGAAATATTTCGTTACAAAATCAGTCATTTCGTCGATGAAATGATTACTTTGTGTCAAAATGACAACATTTTGTAACTAAATGAACATTTCATCCACGTAATGATAATTCTGTTAACGAAACAATTATTTTGTCGACGAAATTACCAATTCCGTAAAGAAATATTCTGTGCGACACTTGGCACTCAATGGTTTTTGTCCATGGTTTAAACCATGGTTTCATTTGTACTACCTCCGTGAATTCGGGCCAATGATTGTGGATCACTGACCTAGGCAGAGATTGACTTGTATACTCCCATTAAACTGGCTTTTGTCTCATCAAAATCATGGAATGAGATGTTGTGACTTGTGATCCTAGTAATGCCGACCTGAAGATTACACTTATTAAATTCTTGTTTAGTAGAAACCACAAATATTAATAGTTTCTTACTAATCATGTCACCCTTAATCAGATTTTGAACAATGTATTACATTCTAGAGAGAAAAAAATAATTGATTCCTAAAGCGTCAGGCTTTATGAAAGTGAAAGGTACTTAACTTACTTTGGTGAAATTTAATCAGCTGTTTAAAAAAATACAAAGCTCATACTTGTTTCAAAACCTGATAAAATTGTAGTACTGTTGACAATACAATGTATCAACATTTAGCTAAATGCATGTATGTACAACCTTCTGTTGTCTTGCAATAAATTACATTCACGATACAAAAACTTGAATTTATATTCATAAAGATTTGTGTTCAAAAAATACAACTGCCAAGTATGTGAATACAATAAAATGAATCTACAGTTACAGTATGTGATGGTTTCATCACACTTACAGATGGATGAACATATGTTAATGTTCCTGCAGTGCACAATTGTTGTTCATAACTACCCTACATTTGACTTAAGAATTCCTGTCTATTCAATACTATTTGTTACACAAACACACATTAACACAAGAGATTTCAAACTGCAGCAAATATTGCCATAGACTGGTAGACAACCAGTGACAAAAGATGAGACAAACGACACCTCATTCTGATCCTGCCTCTTATAATACACTCCAAGGTAAGCAAATCTGATCCATGTGTTAATTAGATCATTTTCTTTTTCTCTCATCTGGAGCAGGATCGTAATCTCACTTCTAATTATAGACACATTCAGTAGTCGGCACAAGGATGATGTTTACTGCCGTTCTTTTGAAAGCCCCTGAACACATTAAAAACCATATCATATTTGTCAAGCTAGACTGTAATGAAAATTATTTTCAAGACTTTTTATAACTCACAGAGTATTGCCATTCTGGAGGTCTGGTCCATTCATTCATGTTAGTATAGTTATCTGCACAGCATAATCAATAAGTGAATTCTAGGGACTCATAGATGTGTGCGATGCACGCAGAAGGCCACAACACACACATACACAGAAAAAAAAAATCACAATGTAGGCCTACATACAAGTAAAAAACATGAAAGCACAAAGTTGGCTACATACTGAACACATTAATCAACATAAGGTGTTACATAACTGGAAATGCATGGCCATATTCTGAGACCACATTACTATTTAAATGTATATTTTTTGTTTTGTTGTTGTTTGTAACCAAACTTCCAGAATGCCTCACTTCTTTCTAACTTACTTCAGTGGTTACAGTATTCAAATGGGTTTCCTTCTTGTCTGATATCGCAGTTACATAATGGAAACATTGTTATGCCTTCTGGATAATAGAAATTTAAGCTTCTTGAACTCCTCATAAACACGGTATTACTTAGCATTACTTCTGAATATCATTTTGTGATATTCTTTGAAACAGCATTAAAAACATCTTTCCACAGAGTGGTACACATTGCAGCTATCAGATCTGATCTCTAGTGAGGCAGAAGGCTGAGCATTGCTAGCCTTCTGAAAGTTGAATAATCCTTTGAAGCGGTAAACAAGGTCTGACATATCAGCAGGCTCAATATGGAATCATTTCAAGAAACAAGAAACGGTCATATGGGAAGAGGGGAGAACTAGTCGCTAATCTCACTACAAACAATTATAAACTACATACCACTAACACTAGCCTCTTCAAGTGTGATCAATAAAAGGTACACAATTCATTCTACATACACTGATGAATAAACATAGGCAATACATCAATGAAAACAACAACAATACATATCTTATATTTTCTCAATGTCTTTAGATACACTAGATGTACCTCTAAACATGTCTGGTAAACTTCCTTTCTGTGAAAATTATGAAGAAATTCATGCCCATGCTTTAATTGTGCATTTCCCCTTAAAATTCAGCCAAGTTTGAGTACGTGCACAGGACAGAGTTAGTTCTACAATTTACTCACAGAGGGTATCACAAAAGGAAGAAATCATCTTACTAACATTGCATGTGCTCACCAGACATACAATAAAAGACATGACACTATTTAATACCCGTCTCTGTCTTGTTTTGGATACCAATGATAGCACCTTGGGCACAGCTCCACCCCTCCCCTCCCCTCCCCTCCCCTCCCCTCCCCTCCCCTCCCCTCCCTTCCCTCCCCTTCCCCTCCCTAACGCACATAACTTGACTGTCTTTCTTCCAGCTGGTTTAAAAATGACATTAACATATGAAGTATGAGTATTATGAATCATAATCTGGCCATGAAAGTAGAGGAGAGGACTAGAAGTGAACTCTTTGGTGTGCAAAGTTGGTCAGAGGGCTAAGAATTGGGAGATTTGCTTTGTTCTTCAAGCTGAGCTGAGATGAGCTTATAAAGTAGCAAATCACTTTAATACATGCATTTGGATTGTACAGCCTAAAAACAAAGAGATGAACAAATCAACTCCACAGTGAAAGACTCCCTGACACCGTACAAGACATGGCAGACAGTGGTCCTACACTGTGTATATTCCCCTGAATGTGCCCAGAAAACACTTTTTAACAACCTCTAAAAATATTCTTCTTGGATACTTTCTGTACAAAGAAAATTCATATTTTACGAGAGAATACATTATACAACCATGTTGGCTTTTTGAAAAGCCAATAATAAAATACATCATTTAATACAAAATTGAAGTGAATTAAAAAAAACAAAAACAAATGATTTCACTAAAATCTAAGCAAATTACTGCTTAACCACAACAGGTTTTGCTCAAAATAACATCTTTCCAATTGGGGTAAATTCTGCTTTGGCTGCTGTAATATATACTAAACTACTCATCATTTTGTGATACAGCAAAATTATTCTTTACAACCCCCCCCCCCCCCCCCCCCCCCCATGTGAAAAAAAGACAAACACACACACATTGCACTCAGAGTAAGAAAAGATATAAATATATATTATATACATTGCCTTCTTGTGAGAATAGTTTTCATTTTGACAATGCTGAGGGTCTGTAGGCATACATACATGTATTACAATTGTACAGCTATCTCCACATACCATACAAACCATTACACTCACTGTCAAACTTGAGCACTTCTCTCCAATGCTGCTGTATCTCAAGGTGTTCTTAATATGGATCCTGCCTGCAGTGAAGAGACCTGTAGGTGTGATGTCAGCACACTCCCCTATAGTATGCTGCTGTATCTCAAGGTGATCTTTCCTGCAGTGCAGAGACCTACAGGTATAATGTACAGCACACTCCCACACTGTCAGCTCACTGGCTAGATGTACAGCACACTCCCACACTGTCAGCTCACTGGCTAGTTGTACAGCACACTCCCACACTGTCAGCTCACTGGCTAGTTGTACAGCACACTCCCACACTGTCAGCTCACTGGCTAGTTGTACAGCACACTCCCACACTGTCAGCTCACTGGCGAGGTCTTCAGCACTTCGTGGTGTCTTCACTCATCTCTGTATCAAACTGAGACACAGAAAAGGGAAAGTAATGACAGAGAATTTTAAACATTTCTCAACGAATTGTACTTAGTGATCAGCTTTGTCAATTAATCAAACTAACTAATTGACACAAGTTGGATTTCAATAAGAAACTCATGAATTTTGAAAGTTGCAAAGTGTATACTTGCTGTGAAGCTTGGTTTGGAGTTCGGGTATCCTGAATAGAATACCATTCTCATGAAAGTTAGTCATGTTCTGATCAGACTTCCATGTACATGCAGTCTACTTGTCGAATTGTACAGGTGGTTAAGAATACATCACATTCATCAATCTAGAAGAGCAAAATTTATCACAAAAACATCATATGCACAACAGAGCACAAAACACCGTTGAATGGTGTATTTCACTAGAATTCTAGAAGCTAGTACAACCAAAGAGCTTTGCAAGGAATACTTGATTCCTCAACCTCACCATGACAGAAGACTGCAGTCGTACCAGGTGTATCCCATCACTCAAACTCACCATGACAGAAGACTGCAGTCGTACCAGGTCTATCCCATCACTCAAACTCACCAGGACAAAAGACTGCAGTCAGACCAGGTCTATCCCATCACTCAAACTCACCATGACAGAAGACTGCAGTCAGACCAGGTCTATCCCATCACTCAAACTCACCATGACAGAAGACTGCAGTCGTACCAGGTCTATCCCATCACTCAAACTCACCATGACAGGAGACTGTAGTCAGACCAGGTCTATCCCATCACTCAAACTCACCATGACAGAAGACTGCAGTCAGACCAGGTCTATCCCATCACTCAAACTCACTATGACAGAAGACTGCAGTCGTACCAGGTCTATCCAATCACTAAAACTCACCATGACAGAAGACTGCAGTCAGACCAGGACTATCCAATCACTCAAACTCACCATGACAGAAGACTGCAGTCGTACCAGGTTTATCCCATCACTCAAACTCACCATGACAGAAGACTACAGTCAGACCAGGTCTATCCAATCACTCAAACTCACCATGACAGAAGACTGCAGTCAGACCAGGACTATCCAATCACTCAAACTCACCATGACAGAAGACTACAGTCGTACCAGGTCTATCCCATCACTCAAACTCACCATGACAGAAGACTGCAGTCGTACCAGGTCTATCCCATCACTCAAACTCACCATGACAGAAGACTACAGTCAGACCAGGTCTATCCAATCACTAAAACTCACCATGACAGAAGACTGCAGTCAGACCAGGTCTATCCCATCACTCAAACTCACCATGACAGAAGACTGCAGTCAGACCAGGTCTATCCCATCACTCAAACTCACCATGACAGAAGACTGCAGTCAGACCAGGTCTATCCCATCACTCAAACTCACCATGACAGAAGACTGCAGTCAGACCAGGTCTATCCCATCACTCAAACTCACCATGACAAAAGACTACAGTCGTACCAGGTCTATCCAATCACTCAACCTCACCATGACAGAAGACTGCAGTCGTACCAGGTCTATCCCATCACTCAAACTCACCATGACAGAAGACTGCAGTCGTACCAGGTCTATCCCATCACTCAAACTCACCAGGACAAAAGACTGCAGTCAGACCAGGTCTATCCCATCACTCAAACTCACCATGACAGAAGACTGCAGTCAGACCAGGTCTATCCCATCACTAAAACTCACCATGACAGAAGACTGAAATCAGACCAGGTCTATCCCATCACTCAAACTCACCATGACAGAAGACTGCAGTCGTACCAGGTCTATCCAATCACTAAAACTCAGCATGACAGAAGACTGCAGTCAGACCAGGTCTATCCCATCACTCAAACTCACCATGACAGGAGACTGCAGTCATACCAGGTCTATCCAAACACTAAAACTCACCATGACAGAAGACTGCAGTCAGACCAGGACTATCCCATCACTCAAACTCACCATGACAGAAGACTGCAGTCGTACCAGGTCTATCCCATCACTCAAACTCACCATGACAGAAGACTGCAGTCAGACCAGGTCTATCCCATCACTCAAACTCACCATGACAGGAGACTGCAGTCATACCAGGTCTATCCAATCACTAAAACTCACCATGACAGAAGACTGCAGTCAGACCAGGTCTATCCAATCACTAAAACTCACCATGACAGAAGACTGCAGTCAGACCAGGTCTATCCCATCACTCAAACTCACCATGACAGAAGACTGCAGTCGTACCAGGTCTATCCCATCACTCAAACTCACCATGACAGAAGACTGCAGTCAGACCAGGTCTATCCAATCACTCAAACTCACCATGACAGAAGACTGCAGTCAGACCAGGTCTATCCCATCACTCAAACTCACCATGACAGAAGACTGCAGTCAGACCAGGTCTATCCCATCACTCAAACTCACCATGACAGAAGACTGCAGTCGTACCAGGTCAATCCCATCACTAAAACTCACCATGACAGAAGACTGCAGTCGTACCAGGTCTATCCAATCACTAAAACTCACCATGACAGAAGACTGCAGTCAGACCAGGTCTATCCCATAACTCAAACTCACCATGACAGAAGACTGCAGTCGTACCAGGTCCATCCCATCACTCAAACTCACCAAGACAGAAGACTACAGTCATACCAGGTCTATCCAATCACTCAAACTCACCAGGACAAAAGACTGCAGTCAGACCAGGTCTATCCCATCACTCAAACTCACCATGACAGAAGACTGCAGTCAGACCAGGTCTATCCCATCACTCAAACTCACCATGACAGAAGACTGCAGTCGTACCAGGTCTATCCCATCACTCAAACTCACCAAGACAGAAGACTGCAGTCAGACCAGGTTTATCCAATCACTCAAACTCACCAGGACAAAAGCCTGCAGTCAGACCAGGTCTATCCCATCACTCAAACTCACCATGACAGAAGACTGCAGTCAGACCAGGTCTATCCCATCACTCAAACTCACCATGACAGAAGACTGCAGTCGTACCAGGTCTATCCCATCACTCAAACCCACCATGACAGAAGACTGCAGTCAGACCAGGACTATCCCATCACTCAAACTCACCATGACAGAAAACTGCAGTCGTACCAGGTCTATCCCATCACTCAAACTCACCATGACAGAAGACTGCAGTCAGACCAGGTCTATCCCATCACTCAAACTCACCATGACAGAAGACTGCAGTCGTACCAGGTCTATCCAATCACTAAAACTCACCATGACAGAAGACTGCAGTCGTACCAGGTCTATCCCATCACTAAAACTCACCATGACAAAAGACTGCAGTCAGACCAGGTCTATCTAATCACTCAAACTCACCATGACAGAAGACTGAAGTCAGACCAGGTTTATCCAATCACTAAAACTCACCATGACAGAAGACTGCAGTCGTACCACGTCTATCCAATCACTAAAACTCACCAAGACAGAAGACTACAGTCATACCAGGTCTATCCAATCACTCAAACTCACCAGGACAAAAGACTGCAGTCAGACCAGGTCTATCCAATCACTAAAACTCACCATGACAGAAGACTGCAGTCGTACCAGGTCTATCCCATCACTCAAACTCACCATGACAGAAGACTGCAGTCAGACCAGGTCTATCCCATCACTCAAACTCACCATGACAGAAGACTGCAGTCAGACCAGGTCTATCCCATCACTCAAATTTACCATGACAGAAGACTGCAGTCAGACCAGGTCTATCCAATCACTCAAACTCACCATGACAGAAGACTGCAGTCGTACCAGGTCTATCCCATCACTCAAACTCACCATGACAGAAGACTGCAGTCGTACCAGGTCTATCCCATCACTCAAACTCACCATGACAGAAGACTGCAGTCATACCAGGTCTATCCAATCACTCAAACTCACCAGGACAAAAGACTGCAGTCAGACCAGGTCTATCCCATCACTCAAACTCACCATGACAGAAGACTGCAGTCAGACCAGGTCTATCCCATCACTCAAACTCACCATGACAGAAGACTGAAGTCAGACCAGGTCTATCCAATCACTCAAACTCACCATGACAGAAGACTGCATTCGTACCAGGTCTATCCCATCACTCAAACTCACCATGACAGAAGACTGCAGTCAGACCAGGTCTATCCAATCACTCAAACTCACCATGACAGGAGACTGCAGCCATACCAGGTCTATCCAATCACTCAAACTCACTATGACAGAAGACTGCAGTCGTACCAGGTCTATCCCATCACTCAAACTCACCATGACAGAAGACTGCAGTCAGACCAGGTCTATCCCATCACTCAAACTCACCATGACAGAAGACTGCAGTCGTACCAGGTCTATCCCATCACTCAAACTCACCATGACAGAAGACTGCAGTCAGACCAGGTCTATCCCATCACTCAAACTCACCATGACAGAAGACTGCAGTCAGACCAGGTCTATCCAATCACTAAAACTCACGACAGAAGACTGCAGTCGTACCAGGTCTATCCAATCACTCAAACTCACCATGACAGAAGACTGCAGTCGTACCAGGTCTATCCCATCACTCAAATTTACCATGACAGAAGACTGCAGTCAGACCAGGTCTATCCAATCACTCAAACTCACCATGACAGAAGACTGCAGTCGTACCAGGTCTATCCAATCACTAAAACTCACCAAGACAGAAGACTACAGTCATACCAGGTCTATCCCATCACTCAAACTCACCATGACAGAAGACTGCAGTCAGACCAGGTCTATCCCACCACTCAAACTCACCATGACAGAAGACTGCAGTCGTACCAGGTCTATCCCATCACTCAAACTCACCATGACAGAAGACTGCAGTCGTACCAGGTCTATCCCATCACTCAAACTCACCATGACAGAAGACTGCAGTCAGACCAGGTCTATCCAATCACTCAAACTCACCATGACAGAAGACTGCAGTCAGACCAGGTCCATCCCATCACTCAAACTCACCATGACAGAAGACTGCAGTCAGACCAGGTCTATCCCATCACTCAAACTCACCATGACAGGAGACTGCAGTCATACGAGGTCTATCCAATCACTCAAACTCACCATGACAGAAGACTGCAGTCGTACCAGGTCTATCCCATCACTCAAACTCACCATGACAGAAGACTGCAGTCAGACCAGGTCTATCCAATCACTCAAACTCACCATGACAGGAGACTGCAGTCATACCAGGTCTATCCCATCACTCAAACTCACCATGACAGAAGACTGCAGTCAAACCAGGTCTATCCAATCACTCAAACTCACCATGACAGGAGACTGCAGTCATACCAGGTCTATCCCACACTAAAACTCACCATGACAGAAGACTGCAGTCGTACCAGGTCTGCCAAACTCTCAGGGGGAGCTTCCTCATCCACGTCTTGACCTCTACTCTCCAGGCCATCCCGAGTCTCACCCTTTGACCTTTGACCTGAGGGGCCTGGGTCAGCCATGCTCTCTTCTCCTCTCAATCTCTGCTGGAGGTACTCTTCTCGCTGCTGACGTAACTTCCGCTGCCTCTTGCTCTCATTTCGGTAGACTTTGATCCTGGAGAGAAGACAAAAAGGGAGTAAGTTAGTTGTCTCTTGTTTATATCTAGACAGTTAACATGTGAATAAGAGGGATCCAAGAGTGAGCATGTTTTGCTGAGCATTTCATGAGGTTTTCATCCCGTCACAGCATAAAGTGATGAAAGTTTCCTTGCAAGTGAACAAGAAGTGATAATTTGCTTTGTGCTACTTAGGACTTAAAAAAAAAAAAAAAGGTAGGATAGAGGTCTGAGGCTTGATGGACAACATACTCCATATTGATTTCACATGGGTGCCCTCTCAGATGTTTGTATTGTTGTACAATATTGTAAATCTTCTTACCCATAATCAGGCCGGGCTTTTTGGCCTATTCTGTGGCTGGGGGAGGGTTGATTCAACCCCCCCCCCCCCCAACCCCCAAATAATCTCGGCCGGCGATCGCGCAATCGCCCTGAAAATTTGGCACATACATTACCTGTTGTGTAATCTGCCAAACTATAAAATAAAAAACTGAATTTTTCATTTTTTATATTTTATATTACTTAATATGCGTGAAATCATAAATTTTGCTCTAATTCAGAAAATAAAGCTAATGGCATCCTAATTTTTGGTGACATTATTCCTTGTAACATTCCTAACAATGTACCAATGTAAAAAAAATCTGGTATCAAAATTAATTTCTTAAGTATTCTATTGTGTAATTAATTGCTTATGTATTTCTATGTTTTTTTACCTTTTTTTTCGTTTTTCCACAAAATTTATTACAGAACTTATTTCAAGCATAATTATGCTAGAATTAATTGATTTCAGCCTTTGAAAGTAAAAATAATAATATCTTTTTGAATGAGGAGAGGAAACTCTATTTGCATAGATTTTGTAAACAAAATCACATTTTTGAGCCATTTTCATCTGAAAAGCATGTATAAAAGGTTGTACAACGTCGTAACGGTATGTCTAATTTTCGCGAAAATGGTGTCATAAGACGTGCGAGACTTGAAAGTGAAAAGTCAGCGAGCGGCGCAGTCCAAAAAATTCGTGCAGCAGAATGGTCGCAGAAAATATCAAGGGGGGGGGGGGGGGAGTTGATTCAACACCCTCTGCTCTGATGACCATCGTGTGGACTCTGTTGTCAGATTCTCATGCATGATATACATCATCGGTATCTCTTTCCTGAAATGATAATAGCAGTGGGAGGTGAAGCCGCAGTAAATGAAATAAGCTGTGAGCCATTTTTCCAATGCAAGATATCATTCTCATAACTAAAAATCAAAATGTGCTTCTCTGCTATTTTTTCAACCCTATGAAAAGACAAAGCACTGGGAATATGGTTTGAATACTTCTGAATCCAGTGGGTAAAATTGGAGCTGCCACCTTTTTCTAGCCAAAAGAAGGCTAAGTATAAAATGAGTCATACCTTTGTTTGTCATCTCCAGTTGTGTCTGGTCTTGGAGAGGTTAAGTAGGGGGGCTCCCTCGTGCTGTGAATAAGAGACAGTGAAAAGGAAGAATGAATGAGTTGTAATGGTCCCAGAAAAAGTCATCCTCCCTTTTGGTCAGTCAGACATGTATGTACACTGATTTCATGCTCCTCATTCACATTGAAATCACAGCTTGTTCTCACTGTCTGTGTATTTCAGCTCCCTCGGTCTGGATTAAAGACTACATGGGACATACACTGATCACCCTACTAATATCTATGCTGTCTCTTGCAATGAACACTGGTCTCCCTTTAGAAGAGCTTGAAGACTTCATTTGCTAAGCAGTTCACACATTTATTTATCACTTAATGACATGCTTCAAATACACATTGTAAACCCCATGAGATCTATGGGGTGTTTCATAAAGCTGTTCTTAAAGTTATGAACAACTTAAGAACAACTGGTGATCAGTTCTGATGTGCTATACTTATCAGAATTTCAATAATTCAGCACAAGAACTGATCGCCAGTCGTTCTTAAGTTGTTCGTAACTTTAAAAACAGCTTTATGAAACACCCCCCATTTAGTGATTTATAGCAGTATGCTCTGAATGAAATGAGATGATATAGATTTCACAGCACTAAATGGCCAATCCTCTGAATATGTACAAATGTGGTTAGTTTTGTTTCATAATACACTGAAATAGCACTTAATGCTCCATCTTGTTGACATAAATTTTGTTATGTGCATTTGTACACTGTTTTATTTTTTATATAACTAGCTTTCATGCCAATAAACACAGAAAAAATTTTCTGCTCTCTGCTAGACCATTCCATCCTCCAGCACTGTGGGTATCCTTTCCATCTCAGTATCATTATTTTCTAGGTCAGTATAAAGTAAACAATAAAAATTCCAACAACAAAGTGCAGCTGGATATTTTCATATCCCACCACCTTACAACCTTCTATTCTTGGCTCTACCCCCAGTTTTTACTCACCTTCTCATAGTGTCATCCACATTGTCGTCACCAAAGAGTGATGGTAAGGAGGAACGTTTTTCTCTCCGACCAACAAACCGTGGTGTCGCTGCACCCTGACGTTCTTCCTCATCATCATCTGGCTGCTGGGTGATTGGAGGTAGAACAACTGGAAATACACAATAAAAAGATGCAAAGGATGAGGTATGGCACTACTAGCAAATATTGTTCCATTGGGAGTGTACAAATTGGCACTACTAGCAAATATTGTTCCATTGGGAGTGTACAAATTGATCTACCACAATTTAAGAATGTGTCTCTGATGTGAAGTTCTCCAAAACACACAGGCTGAACAGTGACTTTTCCTGAGGCAAACTGAGTGTCCTCTATGCATGTCTCATGCTGACTCTAGTGGGTTGTTTGTCATACATTATTATGTGTTCTCACCTGACTAATAATTCTGCATATCAAAATAGACAATACTTTGGGTATCAAGACAGAAAAAACAAATCTCAGTGTCAAGTAGTCAACCAGACAATTCTGCCTGTTTAAAGATGTTACTTGGTATTCAGGAGGAGATAGATTTCAGATTGGCAGATAGAAAAGGTTTCTTTCCATGTTCAATCTTAGCTACAAAGCAAGAGACTCTACACTGCCAGCATGTATCCACCCTAGGGATCTGCTACCACACCTTCTTACCTCCCCTACCACCATCTCCTCCATCTCCTCAGCCTCCTCCTTACTTCCCTCGGGATCTACTACCACATCTTACCTCCACTATCACCATCTCTTACAACTCCACTTCCTCCTCCTCTTTACCATACTATAGATCTACTACTTCATGTCCTTACGTCCCTTAACACTAAAAAGGCCAGGGGGGGGGGTTTGAATCAACCCCCCCTCGATATTTTTCACCACTATTCCGCAGCATGAAATTTTTTGACCGAGCCGTTCGCACACTTTTTACTTTCAAGTCTCGCGCATCTTTTGACACCATTTCGTACCGTTACGACGCTGCATGACCTTTCATACATGCCTGTCAGACCGAAAATGGCTCAAAAACGTGATTTTGTGTGTAAAGTCTATGCAAATGGAGTTTTCTCACCTCATTCATAAAAATATGATTATTTTCACTTTCATAAGCTGAAATCAATTCATTTTAGCATAATTATGCTTGGAAAAGGTTCTGTCATAAATTTTGTGAAAAAAAAATAATAAAAACAAAAGGTCGAAAAACAAAGAAATAGATAAGAAATTCATAAAACAATAAAATACATTAGAAATTAAGTTTGATACCAGATTTCTTTTTCAAGTACATTGTTAGGAATGCTACAAAGAATGTTATCACCAAAAATTAGGATTCTAAGAGCTTTACTTTCTGATTTAGAGCAAAATGTATGATACTTTATGCATATATTAGCATAATGAATTAATACGATGAAAATTTCCATTTCTTTTTGTATAATGTGGTAGATTACACCACAGGTAATGCATGTGCCAATTTTCATGGCGATTGCGCAATTGACGGCCGAGGTTGAATCAACCCCCCCCCCCCCCCCCCCCCCCCCCCCCTCGGCCACAGAACACCCCAAAAAGCCCGGCCTGGTTAGGGTTAAAACACCTCTATACCTCCCCCACCAACACCTCCTTACCTCCCCTTCCGCCACCTCCATACCTCCCTTTCAAACATCCTTACCTCCTCTACCACCACCTCCTGTGCCTCCTCCTTTGCCTCCTGCCATCTGCTCCAACACTGCCTTGAGCAGCTCTTGAGTGACCTTGAGGTCATTGTGCACCTTCTTCATGGCTCTCTGGTGTAGGTGACGAAGTTCCTCTATTTCTGCCTTCACCTCCTTGATACTCCCTGTGTGATTCTTGAGCTGGTCTTCTCGGATATAATCATCAAGCTCTTGAAGGGAGTCCTAGTTTAGACATGGGATATTAAAAAGATTGAAATTTTTGCAGGGATTTATCTACTCCAACTCGTGCACTCTGATTTTTTAGTTACTTTAGGAGAAGTTAACCTTGGTCAAAACTACAAATTTGCATGGCAAAATCAAAATATATTTTTCTCTTTTTTTGTTTGTGTTTGAAAGTTTCAGTTTCTGTAAGTTTTATTTTTCCACTTGTAAAGAACCAAAAAAAGTATGACAGTATCAATGATATTTGCAAATCATGGACATATAAACGGGAGTTCTCAGTATATAATCATGTAAATGATACATGACGACAAATCTTTAAGTATACAGGTGGAGGAGACCGTTTGTCAATAATGATAAGCAAACAGCTTGACTTGGATAATGGCCTTTAAGCAAGTGACAGACACTTCGATAAAAATTCTCTGAGACAGAAGAGGTGATCCAGGCATTGATTCCATACATTGGTGGCACACTGTGCATAAAATACTTTACAAGTTGTATAAGCTACATGTGTATGATGCCATACATTTTAATAAAACCGTTGCATTTATAGAGGGATAGCTGGGGATTAAGAATACTGCATAACATGGATTAATGGACTAAACAAGAAACGATACTCAGTAATAAATCTGTACCTTGATTTTGAAGGTCATCTTGCGAAGGTCTTCTGCACCTTCTGAGGTCATGTCATCGTCATAGTAAAGTGTCTGGGGCTACAGACCTCCCTGATGTATTGGTGATACTTGCGTCGACGACTCTTGTTCAAGCTCCCTCAATGTTGAGAATGATGTTAGTTTGCTGCATCAAGGCAATGGCTGTGGCATTGTCATAGACTCTGGGGACATGGGAGGGTAAAATATGAGTTTGGCTTTGTTCTAGTTTCTTTTATCAAGAGTAAAACACCTTGACTTGAAGGACAAAAATCTTAAACTAGCAGTGAAACATCTTGAACAAGGAAAAGTAGAATTACGCGGTGCGTAAAACATGTCCCCGCCGGAAGTAGCATTTAGTATCAAAGTGTACTATATAGGTCAAAAGATCAAGGTCAAAGGTCAAAGAAGTCAAAGGTCAACATTCTGTGTAGAAGTTTTGAAGCCCTCACCTAGTGCCATCACATAAAGCAAACGGAATCGAAATCCGGTTAGAAATGGCGAAGGAGTAGCATTTTGTAGCCAATGTACAATATAGGTTAAAAATCAAGGTCAAAGGTCAAAGAAGTCAAAGGTCAAAATTCTGTGTAGAAGTTTTGAAGCCCTCACCTAGTGCCATCACATAAGCAAACGGAATCGAAAATCGGGTTAGAAATGGCGAAGGAGTAGCATTTTGTAGCAAAATGTACAATACAGGTCAAAAAATCAAGGTCAAAGGTCAAAGAAGTCAAAGGTCGAATTCTGTGTAGAGTGTTGAAGCCCTCACCTAGTGCCATCACATAAAGCAAACGGAATCGAAATCGGGTTAGAAATGGCGAAGGAGTAGCATTTGTAGCAAAATGTACATATAGGTCAAAAAATCAAGGTCAAAGGTCAAAGAAGTCAAAGGTCACAATTCTGTGTACAGTTTTGAAGCCCTCACCTAGTGCCATCACATAAAGCAAACAGAATCAAAATCGGGTTAGAATGGCGAAGGAGTAGCATTTTGTAGCAAAATGTACAATACAGGTCAAAAATCAAGTCAAAGGTCAAAGAAGTCAAAGGTCAAAATTCTGTGTAGAAGTTTTGAAGCCCTCACCTAGATGCCATCACATACAAGCAAACGGAATCGAAATCGGGTTAGAAATGGCGAAGGAGTAGCATTTTTGTAGCAAAATGTACAATATAGGTCAAAGGTCAAGGTCAAAGGTCACGACTGAAATTCTGTGTAAGGTTTCAAAGCTCCCATGTAGTGCTATCATATAAAGCAAACAGAATCAAAATTGGCTCATAAATGACAGAGAAGTAGCAAATTGAAGATTTTGATCACACACGGACGCACACACGGACGGACACACGGACGGACGGACGGACGGACGGACACACGGACACACGGACACACGGACACACACACGTACGGAGCCCGTTTCATAGTCCCCTGCTCGAACTCGTTCGGCGGGGACAATAAAAAGTAAAATGTAATGAAACACTGGTGAAAGTACCGATTCATGGGTAAAAAGTCAAGAGTAAAATCATCAACAAAAAAGAATTAAACATCTTGAATTTAATGTTGCAAAGTCTTGAATTAAGGGTAAAAGCATACAACTGTACCTCTCAAAATTGCCTAAATTGTGTGGGAATTTCAAGCTACCTTGGACTACCAGCCAATAGCAGGAAACCTCCAGGATATTTTTCTCAGTACTCTTATTTGATATAAATTACATATCATGAAACATACTTACACTAATCTAAATATACTTGTGCATTGGACTCTAGGGCTTCTAGAAGAAGTGCTCTTACCCAAGGCAATGAGTTCATTAATGCTTACCTCTGAAATGTGTTGGATAGCAAGGCAATGAGTACATTGATGCACAGGATGGCTGAGATCATGAGGAATGTCACTAGAAGGATGTAAGTCATCACCACATTCTCTTGCCTCATGCCCTGTAGACCAATAGATAAAACAAACACACCCATTGGAGTGAACAGATGTTTGGAAACCATGTCACATCACTGGACATAAAAAGGAGTGTGTTTCATTCATCCCAGCATACAAATGCCTATGATTTGTCACAACTAATTCTTCACAAAGTCATAATGCAGCATTTTTTTTAAAATCAACTGTTTTGGCTTGTTAATTTGTTTGTAAAATAATAGGGATTACAGGTTCATTTTCTGCCCAAATCAAAAGAAGCATACTCACTCTTTTATCCTTTCTTTGTCAGGTATCTATCAAATGATAACCTTAAGTGGAATATACCTAGGTATGCTTTTACTAGTCACAGCATTCTTCTTTTAAATGCAATTGAGAAATGAGTCTGAAAATGAGTCTACTGTGTATATCTTCTAACTCTTTATGTGCCACATTCACATGCCCAACTCAGTCGACGGTGTGTCAACTTCACATAATCTGCCTTAATGCACAAACCCGCCCGAACCGATAGATAAATCACCAAATGTGGTAGTACAATGAAAGCGTTCCTTGAGATTCCATTCCTGTCATGTGTAGCTTGCATTTCGTGTGGTGATTGACTATCAATGGGTGCTACTTACTGGATTTGTGAGTCAGTTTTAAGTTTCTGTCACTGTTTTGTGTGCAAAAGTCATGCCTCTACAGTAATGTAGCTACTGGTCATTTGAAAGAAAAACAATCATAGATTTGTCATACAATTTACATCAAAGCAAGCTTGGCATATTCTCTACATCTTTGCTCATCACATGTCTAGGGTAACAAAAATATACAAAAGTTACATAGATATGAAAAAACTGAATGTTTTCCCAAAACATGACTACTTTCCTGTCTCAGAATTACGTGGCACAAAGGGGGTTTACAACATGGCACATAAAGAGTTAAGGACCGAGTAATGTGGGGATACCATTCAATGAGTATTAAGGCTGGTCTAACTCAGAAAAATTTGAGAATACCCATAACCATGGTAACAGCATCTACCTTCATCACTGATCTCTTTGTGTAAGTATACGCACAGCTGAAAACTCTCGGCTGGGGCTGAACATTACCATGGAGCTTACATTTCAATGTACATATTCGCTGATGTGCAATATTACTCTAGCAGGCCTGTACTTTTAATGGTTTTCAAATGCAGCTCAACAGGAAGGCAGCAAATTAAGCCTGATCCAATCGGGTCAACTTTCTCTGCCTATGCTAAAGCGTCTCTAATACCAGCAAATGACATGACACTCACTAGACTTGAACTAAAGCCCGCTGCAAACTATACGATCCGACAAGTCGTATGACCTTACGACTGGAAGTATGACATCACCAGTTTTGCCAGTTTCCAGTCATACGACTGGGTCTTAGTGCCAGTTGTAGAGATTTGACATGTTAAATTTCAACGACCAGTCATGAGCTTTCAGCCATTCACAATATAGTAAAATGCGAGCGCATACAGTGCGCAATGTGAACACTTCTCTTTTGGATGCACTAAACTCAGTAAGGTCATAAGCCTAGTTGTGTGGTCTGCATGTATAGTGTGCGTTGCCAGGTCAGGGTTGTATAGTCGTGAGTCGTATAGTGTGCGGTGGGCTTAAGTCTTAGCTATTGTGGTCTAAACATCAGACTCACGTCATAGTCATATTCATCGACCAGGGTGATCCTGAAGAGACTGTACATCATCTGATCAACAGTCTGCATACTGGGCACTGTGCTATTTCTGCCTCCATAGGTCATCCAGAATGCACACGCTGTACGAAGCAATGGGTGAATTCAAAGCAAAGTCCAATATGCATCAAGATGGTTTTTAGTGAAAAGATTTAAACAGAACAGTGAAAGTGAAAGTGACACAGAACAGTGAAGGTGTCTGAATTTTATCATCATAACACAAGGGTAAAAGATGAATGGAATTTCAAAGTTTCTAAAGTTTTCATTAGTTGATACCATCAAGGAAGGAGTTTGTTTCTGCCATGTGACTGATACATCACTCTAATATAATATAACAACTGTTTTTATGTCAAAAACCTTTACTGCCCCCATAAAAGGACAATGTTTGTGCAATCTTTAGCTGGCTTGACTTTTTGTATGATTATGATACATTCCTCAATGCGACCATGCAATGCAGATTGATACAATGCTGACCACTGCATGTAACAAGTGTCAATCCCAGCATGTGAAATGCCAGATAACACAGCTAGTTTATACCCACTGGAAGTTTGTGTATGAGCTATGGCCAATGCCTTAAAGCACTATTTGTAAACGCTGTGTTGCTCACAATTTGGGGGTGTATCACTGAAAGTATGTGACTTGTGAATGATTACACTCAATCAAATAAACCAATGGGTAACGTTTGTTACATTTCTCAAATTTGTACCCAAAGCAATGAGGTCTGGGATAAGTAGTTAACAGAAATTTACAAATTTCAAACCCCAATTTGGAATTCTGGTCTTCCTAGCCTAGAGGTCCCCTCTATAGAGCTTTATATATCATTTTTTGTACTCCCTCTAGAGAGTTTTATAAAACATTGTCTAATGTGCTATTAAAGGTGACAATGTCAATGCTTACAATCTCTTCAATGATTTGTCATTAAGATGATAAAATCAGAAATATAATGAAAATCCTTCTTCTTTTTTTTCAATAACAAAGCAGCTACAACTTTCCCTTTTTATTTAAAAAGACCTCCTTTGCTCAATCACTTCAGCTCTCCAGTAATTTGATATGAGGATTTTTCCTTGCTTTCAGCATTACCTACATAAAGAATCTGAGAGTACAAGAGATCAAAATTTCCCATTTAGTGTCTCTACAGTAACTATTTACTTACCGTATGGTACATAGAAGTTTGAATACAAGTAGATAAAAATCCCAAAATCCTTTGCAATGAGTGCCAACATCACAATGAAAGGACCTGTGGAAGGAGACATTCAAAAGCATGCTGAAATTTGAATGTTGGTGAAAAGATACTTAATGTTGCTATCTTAAGATATAACATTCAGTAAATTCCTTCACATAAAACCATCTATACATGTATGTTCCCTACCTTCGTTGTCACCATCACATAATGGTGCTCTAATGAAAATAATACTACCACAACTAAAGAGCTCATAACTCTACTTGAGATACCATAAATCTGTTGAAGATTTAGAATGGAAAAAGCAAGCAAGTAGAGCTACCTCTCAGCAGATTATGAATGATTCACCTACAGAGAACTGCAGGAGATACACTTGACCCGTTGAGGACGAGTCATTAGTATACTCGGGCAGGTGTCTATGGTAAATGCGTGTTGTGGCAAAATCAGCCTGTCCTCAATGGGTTAAAGAACCAATAGCATGGAGATTCATGGAGTGGGAATGCTTGCCTGGTTTGGTTATACAGTATTCAAGAATCCCTGTAACAAACTGTGTGCAGCTTTATCACTTATCCCTGTGTAAGTACACACAGCCTCAGAATCTGGACTGGAGTGAACCGTTACCAGTGACCTGTATTGGTGCTATTTGTGGTTTTTGCATGTACCCCAGTGGGCAAAGAATGAACTGGACCCACCCATGAATCCCTATGCTACCGGGTCTGTTTTTAAACCCGATGAGGACAACGAGTCCCAAGTATACTTGGGCATGTGTCTATGTGAAACATGTTTTATAGCAAAATCAGCTCGTCCTCATCAAGATAAGATTACAGAATTTTTCATGAAGGATAATTTGTCATGTTTTAATAAGAAAATGTGAAAAAGCTCAGGGGTTCACACCAATCATCATATCATGCAATGTAATTGTAGATGGTAAGTCACAGCTACAGTTCACTGCTTTGAACCTTTGGCTTGGGTGAGCTAATTTCTACATGTACAGCCTTATCACCTGTCAAGGTTTGTAATCTTGTTCAAAATTTATGAGTGACTCTCCTGTGTACCTTGGTATGCATTTTTTCAAAATGACTGAGTGAAAATATGTCCAAACAAATAATAGCATTTATGTTAATATACTGTAAGCAATATCATACACTCCAAACTTTCTTTCTGATTACTGTATACGCCAAATATTTCGCGAGGTTTTTATTTTCGTGAATTTCATGAGTCAGGTGCTATTCGCGAAATTAAAGACATACGAAAATATTGACTCTGATCACGCTATGAGTGTTACGTATGAATATAATTATATTTCTCCATTTGCTATACGACTCCACAATCCTGAATTTAAATACAGTAAACCTCGCATGAGTCGAAGCTCTCGGGACTGACAAAAATGCGTTGACTTAAGTGAAATTCGACTCTGGCGAGAGTCGATTTTTTTTCGACTCACAGTTATGTACATGTATTATAGTACATTTGCATGCATGTGTGTGTGTGTGTGTGTGTGTGTGCGTGCGTGTGTGTGTTTGCATTCAAATTTGTCTGTTCTTGAAGATAATGTTCTTATTTTGTTCTAAATTGAACATGGAATTTGTATCAATACTAGTAGTTAAAAGTAGTTCTGAGAATGTCTGCGCTAATGTGGCAATGTGCATGTGCTATGTCTATGGTGCAATATAGGTAGCCATCTCTGTCAACCTACCCTGAGACAAACACTCTCCCAGGCCCATCCTACCTCCATTGAACAAAACTGTACAGCCAGTCGGGCACGCACAAACAAGCTCCGCCCACTTGGCCTGTCACTAAAATATTAAAGCAGCGATTGGTTGACCAAGGAGTTCTGGCTTGACATGGATAAAGTATGGATGTGCTGTGTGTATGGATAAAGTATATGGATCGATGTGCTGTGTGAATACATGTATACATGTGTATGTATTCGACATGCGTGCAGAGCGGTACGGTGAGTGTGCATGCTTACCTGCAGCGGGCCAGGGACGGGGTTCTTCGACATGCCGATTTTTTTGTTCTCTAAATGTAATGAGAATGCCAGACAAATCTTCTTCGGCTCAAGTGATGTAAACTACGTGTATTATGTACAAAAGGGACTGAATGTTTTACTTCGACACAGCCGAAATTCGACTCTCGTACTTCGGCTTATCCAAATATTTCTTAGAGAAAACACATAGGGAAAAATCGGGACTTCTTATTTTGCTTCGAGTTAAGTGATTTTCGACTCACTCGACGTCGACTTATCCGAGGTTTACTGTACTTGCAAAATCGTCGGGAATTCCCAATTCGCAAAAAATTTAGACTCGTGAAATATATGGTATATACAGTAATAGCATGAATATTATGTTGATATACTGTAAGCAATATCATATATTCCAAACTTTTTTCCTAATTATGAGACAAGAAGTGATGTAAAGACTGACCAAAAGTCCTGAAGGCTCTCATAGTCTTCATGAGTCTCAACCAGACAAAGATGAGGATACAGGCAAAGATGTTCTGAGTGGCATCACTCAGACCACTTGCATCAACAAAGATGTCCACTACATGGAGAATACTGACCAGCAAGAGAGAGATGTAGACAAACCAATCAAACAGGTTCCTGGTCAAAAGAGAAGAAGGAAAGAAAATTGGCATTATTCTCTCATCATCATTCTATTACAAAATGGTGTCTAATAGTGTTTCTACTCAGAGACAAAATAGGGAGGGGTAGATGGGATCACTGCCTTTTTTCTTTGGTGTTACTGAGTATCTATGGCTGCATTTATCTTTAACTCAAGAGAATCCAATTTTGAAACGCTTTTCAATTGACATTAAAGGGATGCTATAGTATTGGTTGAGGTGAGGATTCAATTTTTTACTTTTTGCAATATGCTCAGAAACTACTCCATGAAAATGTTAAAGAGCATTCAATTCTACGAGGAATTCAAGGTTTACCTGATGAAAATCGGTTTTGAAATGGCTGAGATATCCAAAAACAAGGTTTAACAAAATGTGGGTCCCACCTTTTATTAGAATCACTTTCATTTGGATATCTCAGTTAGTTCAAAACCAATTTTCATCAAATGAACTTTGAACTCCTCTTAAAATTATATGCTCTTTCATATTTCATAAGAGGTTTCTCATTATCTCAAAAAACGATCATCAAAAGAAGATGGAAACCTGAAGCCCAATTTCAACTGAAACAGTACCATCCCTTTAACAAACATGGCTTGAAACACGATTGTCGGGATGCTGCATTATTATAATGGCGATCTGGCTACTTGGCACAGTTCAACCTGGGAAGTAGAGGTCAAGTGAGGCACACACTAAACTTTTCTGTAACCGACGGCGTGTACAGTATACTGGAAGTTGACCTTGCAGCTTGGAGAACACTGTTTTAAAACGGCATTGCATTTACCTACTCGCAGAAAGGCCATTGTCATCTCGAATGAGTTTCAAAACGTCCTTTGACTGGTGTTTCATATTGGCATTTCTAAACACATTTGATAACACGGTTGCATTTATCTATCACCTAAAAATCCCTCTGCCCTTTGTCTGTCCACCCTCCTGCTCTAATCCCCCCTCTCTTTACCTGTTGGGCTCCTTGCCCATGAACTCCCACCCTCTCCTTTGTTTTCTTTGTTCTGTGTACCCAGCCTGTACCTGTCTGTTCTTGTGTGAAGTCCTTATATGTGATTGCTTTCCCTGCTTGTTTGTCATTTTGCCTCTGACGAAGATTCTGCTAGGATCGAAAGCTCAGGCCCCTTTTGACTCCAAAAATACCTCAACACGTTTAAGATCGTGAGTCTGCATCAGAAAATTTTTAGATAAATGCACCCTAAGATGAAAATTGTAAAACAGGCATTAAGTCAGCTAAACAGTGTCACTGCTTAAGATCAAGCTCAACATATTAAATGGATTCTTGGGATAAGAATAAATATTACTATTCATAGATATTAAGAGAGAGGGTGAGTTCTTGCCCTTTAAGTCTTATTGATTATTTGTGGAGATTTTGGCAATGAAAAAGACTGTGACAGACAGCACAAATTAGTTTAAGCCAACAGCAGACAATGCAGATATTGACAATATATCACAAGAAAAGAAGAGAAATCACCACTTTTCATCAATCTGATTTGTTTCTTGAAGCAGTAATTGCCTAATAGTGAAATGCATACTACTGTTCTGTGCCCATGACAACATACAGAGGATGAATTTTGGGCTTGTACACAATAACCTGCATTATGAAATACAATCAAAGAATTGAGAAGGACAGTGATCAAACATCCCCTCCCACACACATACATGATCCATTCATGAAATCCTCACCATGAATCTGAAAAGTAGACAGGCCCTTGTTCTTTGATTTCAGTGATTTCTTGGTTGAGGTACTGCCTCTCTTGAGGCCAGCGGGGATGGCAGTACTTAAAGTCCCGCTCAATGTCATTAATTCGCCAGTTCTTCCACGACTAAGATTGGGTGTAAAAAACAAAAGCAATTTAATGAATAAGGTCTTCCATCATTACACAGCAGGTACTGACAGATATGAGAGACTGAGTGCACAACAGCAGCAGACATTTTGCAACTTTAACCAGGTGTGCTACAAACACAAGGCTTCAACCAGCAGAAAAGAAGGTGGTGAAATCTCTCACTAGCTGGCAAGAATTGGTGCTGATATGATTTTCTACTTATCATCTACAGTTTATTACATCTATCACATAGAAACATGTGATATGTCAAAGTTTGATCTGATGTATGGCAATTCAATACAAACCAACCCAACATTGAATTTATCACCGCAAGAATGGCTGCTGAAAATGGGTCTATGAAAAACACTTATTTATTTTGCTGGCATTATTTTACTCATTTGTGACTGTATAAACTCACATATGGCATGAAGAGACAAAAATGTCCACACCATGAAATACTTCAGGTTTTCAGTATTATGGTAGGCATAGCTATATGGTTTTTATTACAGTCCACCACTCAACAATGATTTATTAATATCATTATCATCATGAATTGAGGAGCTTTGAATGAGCAAAATCATTATTATATTAGACATAACCAGAAAATGTTATTTTTCTTTCTCACAAACCAGATTGAACACAAAGGACTTGTTTGAATGCAGAATCAGTTATATCAGTTGTGTTGCTTACCCGCACAAATAAAGTAAGAATGAATACAAAGAAAATGCTCTCCAAGGATATCTTAAAAGAGAATACAAGAAAAGTATTGTACATATATCTCACAATCAAGATGCAAGAATGAACATACGTAGCATATAAACTAGTCACTTCTATTGGACTTACCATGAATAAGTTCTTTGAGTCATTAAATTCTTTCAGCTCCAATGCTATCTGGTAAACTGTAAGAGCAACACCACAGATCTAGGAAGAAAGCCAACAGCAGCAACAATATATATATGAACAATGTTTAATATATCTCAATCGAAAACCCAAATGGTCATTATTACGCTGAAAAGGTCATTTACCAAATCTGTCTATTCTTAGAGAAAGATGAGAATCATAAATGTACAGAGTACTACTAAAAGGGCTAGGAAAGGTAAAAAAACAAAGTTTGAGGGAAGGTATCCACATCCAGCTTGACTCTGGTTACACCCCCACCCCCCCCCCCCCCCCCCCCCCTTCAGATGGCAGAAACTTGTTTGTTTGGGTTTTTTTTTTGTAGTCATGATTATAATCTAAGACAGAATAAACTGACCAGAAAGAATATAAATTATTAGTATTATTATTAGTAAATTATTATTATCCACTTATTAGTATTATTATTAGTAAATTATTATTATCCACTAATAATTTATATTCTTTCTGGTCAGTTTATTCTGTCTTTATTTGTTACAAACTCAAAAAGCTGCATCACTTCGGTGATCCCTCGCATTTATCCCCAAGTTGAATTATCCTTCGGGTTTATGCCAGGTTCAAGTGTGTGCGTGTGTGTCACACACAAACACACTGCTATAGCTTCTGACCACCCGAGCATTGAGAATTAAGGGTTTCTGGGACGAACACTGCACTAGGGCTTTCTATAGCTCAGTCGGTAGAGCACCGGTCTAGCAATCCGGAGGTCTCGGGTTCGAATCCCGATGGAATCCCATTTTCTTTGCTCACTTCTCCACTAATAATTTATATTCTTTCTGGTCAGTTTATTCTGTCTTTATTTGTTACAAACTCAAAAAGCTGCATCACTTCGGTGATCCCTCGCATTTATCCCCAAGTTGAATTATCCTTCGGGTTTATGCCAGGTTCAAGTGTGTGCGTGTGTGTCACACACAAACACACTGCTATAGCTTCTGACCACCCGAGCATTGAGAATTAAGGGTTTCTGGGACGAACACTGTACTAGGGCTTTCTATAGCTCAGTCGGTAGAGCACCGGTCTAGCAATCCGGAGGTCTCGGGTTCGAATCCCGATGGAATCCCATTTTCTTTGCTCACTTCTCCACTAATAATTTATATTCTTTCTGGTCAGTTTATTCTGTCTTTATTTGTTACAAACTCAAAAAGCTGCATCACTTCGGTGATCCCTTGCATTTATCCCCAAGTTGAATTATCCTTCGGGTTTATGCCAGGTTCAAGTGTGTGCATGTGTGTCACACACAAACACACTGCTATAGCTTCTGACCACCCGAGCATTGAGAATTAAGGGTTTCTGGGACGAACACTGCACTAGGGCTTTCTATAGCTCAGTCGGTAGAGCACCGGTCTAGCAATCCGGAGGTCTCGGGTTCAAATCCCGATGGAATCCCATTTTCTTTGCTCACTTTTCAACTAATAATTTATATTCTTTCTGGTCAGTTTATTCTGTCTTTATTTGTTACAAACTCAAAAAGCTGCATCACTTCGGTGATCCCTCGCATTTATCCCCAAGTTGAATTATCCTTCGGGTTTATGCCAGGTTCAAGTGTGTGCGTGTGTGTCACACACAAACACACTGCTATAGCTTCTGACCACCCGAGCATTGAGAATTAAGGGTTTCTGGGACGAACACTGCACTAGGGCTTTCTATAGCTCAGTCGGTAGAGCACCGGTCTAGCAATCCGGAGGTCTCGGGTTCGAATCCCGATGGAATCCCATTTTCTTTGCTCACTTCTCCACTAATAATTTATATTCTTTCTGGTCAGTTTATTCTGTCTTTATTTGTTACAAACTCAAAAAGCTGCATCACTTCGGTGATCCCTCGCATTTATCCCCAAGTCGAATTATCCTTCGGGTTTATGCCAGGTTCAAGTGTGTGCGTGTGTGTCACACACAAACACACTGCTATAGCTTCTGACCACCCGAGCATTGAGAATTAAGGGTTTCTGGGACGAACACTGCACTAGGGCTTTCTATAGCTCAGTCGGTAGAGCACCGGTCTAGCAATCCGGAGGTCTCGGGTTCGAATCCCGATGGAATCCCATTTTCTTTGCTCACTTCTCCACTAATAATTTATATTCTTTCTGGTCAGTTTATTCTGTCTTTATTTGTTACAAACTCAAAAAGCTGCATCACTTCGGTGATCCCTTGCATTTATCCCCAAGTTGAATTATCCTTCGGGTTTATGCCAGGTTCAAGTGTGTGCATGTGTGTCACACACAAACACACTGCTATAGCTTCTGACCACCCGAGCATTGAGAATTAAGGGTTTCTGGGACGAACACTGCACTAGGGCTTTCTATAGCTCAGTCGGTAGAGCACCGGTCTAGCAATCCGGAGGTCTCGGGTTCAAATCCCGATGGAATCCCATTTTCTTTGCTCACTTTTCAACTAATAATTTATATTCTTTCTGGTCAGTTTATTCTGTCTTTATTTGTTACAAACTCAAAAAGCTGCATCACTTCGGTGATCCCTCGCATTTATCCCCAAGTTGAATTATCCTTCGGGTTTATGCCAGGTTCAAGTGTGTGCGTGTGTGTCACACACAAACACACTGCTATAGCTTCTGACCACCCGAGCATTGAGAATTAAGGGTTTCTGGGACGAACACTGCACTAGGGCTTTCTATAGCTCAGTCGGTAGAGCACCGGTCTAGCAATCCGGAGGTCTCGGGTTCGAATCCCGATGGAATCCCATTTTCTTTGCTCACTTCTCCACTAATAATTTATATTCTTTCTGGTCAGTTTATTCTGTCTTTATTTGTTACAAACTCAAAAAGCTGCATCACTTCGGTGATCCCTCGCATTTATCCCCAAGTCGAATTATCCTTCGGGTTTATGCCAGGTTCAAGTGTGTGCGTGTGTGTCACACACAAACACACTGCTATAGCTTCTGACCACCCGAGCATTGAGAATTAAGGGTTTCTGGGACGAACACTGCACTAGGGCTTTCTATAGCTCAGTCGGTAGAGCACCGGTCTAGCAATCCGGAGGTCTCGGGTTCGAATCCCGATGGAATCCCATTTTCTTTGCTCACTTTTCCACATGATTATAATCTGTTACAAATTATAATCTCTATTAAAAAAAAAAATCCTGATTGTTATCAAAATATTTCTCACATCTGAGAGCAAATTATTGTAATAACAATTCTAGAATCTTGATTAGTATATCAGGGTCCATAAAGTGTTATCAATCTTGATTTGCTCGATTTCCCATCTGAAAGGCTCCATGTTTAAAACATAAGAGGTAGAGCTAGCTTGACCCTACATTTACTCACGCCCACAGACCACACCAAATGTAATGTAATCCGCAGATAAAAATTATGATTCAAAAACATATTACAAGAGAGATTTTTTCTATCATCTGAAGAGTTCTTAGAAACTTTACAGCTGTCTTTGGCAGACAATACATCTAACATTACTTGACTGTACGCATAACTTTATGGAATGAAAACAAGTAATACAAAGTTCTACCTCAAGGACAAGCCTCCAAATGTCCTCTGGGAAGCTGTACTCAAAGGGATTCTCTAGACTCACTCCAAGGATACTCCACATTAAGATGAAGATGAGATTGAAGATCATTTGTTTGATAGCCCCACGTCTGTAGCCATGAAATAAAAATAGATCAGCATCTATTACACAAGACAGGATAATTTGATATACACTATTGTATGCTATTCACTCTGAGACTCCATCAGCATACTTGTACAAAAAAGTGTAACTATGGACAATATATAACCATATTGCCATGGAAAATATTAATGTAATGACTTTGATATGAATAGTCAGTTTGATATGAATAACTCAGCTACAACAATGAACACCTTGAACACCAGAGTTCTGACAGGCCTGTTAGGATTGATGATGTTGTAAAAATGACCAGAGTACAGACAATAAAACACAAATCTATATCATGTGTGTATGTAGTGACACAAACAACAAACACCAGGGCCCCGTTGCATAAACTTACCATTGAATTTCATCGGTAACTACCGTCAAAATTAGGCGTCACAGCCAATCAGCATCAAGGATTATAAAATTTACCGCTAATTTGCAGACTTACCGCTAGACAGGAGCGGTAAGTCCAGCGGTAAGGGTTTTATGCAACAGGGCCCAGATATGTTTTCAACACATCAACTTACTGGTATACCACTGGCCAAAATATGTTGATTATAGTGAAGTATACAGATTTGATGTACACTCAACACAGCTACACGAGTACATTCCATGAGTATGATTATACATTAGCTCAAATTGCCTTAGGAAGTCAGAAAAAATACTAAATCTCTTAGTAGGGACAGTTAAACGTTTTTACTTTGTTTTGTTGTTGTTGTTGTTGTTGTTGTTGTTTGTTGTTGTTGTTTTGGGTGGGAGGGGGCTGTTGGCGCCCCCCCCCCCACCCCAAGAAACTACCCCTTTGAGAAAATCTCTCTGACAGAGAAGTATGCTTCCGCATTTACAACCAGTCTAATGTTTACTATACTTACTTTCCCATTTACAACCAGTCTAATGTTTACTATACTTACTTTCCCATTTACAACCAGTCTAATGTTTATTATATACTACTTTCCCATTTACAACCAGTATAATGTTTATTATACTTACTTTCCAAATTTGTCCCATTTGACTTCAACAAGCTGTCTACAGACTGGGTGCATGATCAGATCCAACTGGTTGTACATCACAATATTCTGGAGCTGAAGAAGTACAAAGAATGAACACCACTTAGTTCAAATACTATAGATACTGCTTCACATGTTTCACTCAGCATGGTGATAAGTTTTGCTAGCACTTGCGCATGACTGGGTGCTAATGAATCACACTGAAAATAGGTTCTGAAGTTTAGGGAAGTCATGAATTTGATACAAGAGTTAAGGATCTAAAAAATCACTGTATCATTTGTTCTTGTTGCGATTTTGGTGAAAGATATGCATTAGAAAACTTTCTGAGGACACTCATGAATAGTTGTTTATTTATCACTTTATAATACTTCATGCAAGACAACACAGTACGTCCTTTTTCTCTTTCTTCATGACTTTATGACCTTATGACTTTATGCCAATGATGATTGGTTCCCCTTTTTTCTTTTTCATTTTTTTATCTTTGCTTCACAGTAACCATGCCAATTTGCACAAGGCACAAGACACTGAGCATAATAATTCAGCTTTTGAAAGTAGAAATGGACAGGAAAATGAGAGGGAAAAGAAGTCAAGGAAAGTAGTGAAAATAAGTGGAAGTGAAATAGAGTAAGATAAAGTCACACAAAGTGACATGAAATAAAAAATGAAATTGAAATGAATGTAATGAAATGAAATGAAATGAAATGAAATGAAATGAAATGAAATGAAATGAAATGAAATGAAATGAAGTGAAGTGAAGTGAAGTGAAGTGAAGTGAAGTGAAGTGAAGTGAAGTGAAGTGAAGTGAAGTGAAGTGAAGTGAAATGAAACGAAGCGAACAAAACAAAATGAAACAAACAAAACAAAATGAAACAAAGCGAAACGAAGTGAAATGAAATAAAGGTATCCAGGGCTCACCACTGTCCTGGCAGGAACCTCCACACTCTCATCGACAGGAAGTGGTTCCAAGAGATGCAGGTCATAGTACTGCTTGCGGTTGGCTCGGTCATAACGATACAGCTGGTTCAGACCTTCTTTGGCCTATCATGCAAACACAGAGAAGACGCACAGGAAACAGGAAGAGAAAAAAGAGAACGTTTAGAGCAAGTATAATTTCCCTTGCATGTGTTGTGATTGAAACTGGGCAGGATGTGTGGTGTAGATTACATTCAAGGAAGAATCCTCTAGAAAACATTTTTTTTTCTTGTCATAAGATGCTCATCTAGGACATCACTTTGGTGTAGATTTCAGAAGGAACAGAAATCAATGCAGTTGTACACAATATCCAAGCATGGTTTTTCACTGTAAGGAATATACCACAGTGAGTCATAAAAAGACCATAGTTACAAGATTTATTCTATACATCAAAGTGGACCCATTCAAATAACAGTTTGTTTGCTAACTCATACACAGTAAGTAGTGCAATTTTACTACTCTTAAAATGACTACATTTGCAATGTTGAGGTCTTGTCAAAGCTGCCACGACCATTGACTTACCACTGCAGGCATTTTGTTGACCATAATCTGAAGGGCTGTGTGTCCAGTCCGATCCATGTCACATGCCCTGGCCCCTAGCTCCAATAACAAGTGAGCCGTCTCACTTCGATCTGTGTACGGAGGAGACAATATGTTGTATTACATATCACATACAGTGCACTTCCATAATAATAAACACGAAATTCTAGTTACAACGAAATAAAAATTTAGACCGAAACGTTACCCACACTATGTAATTTTATCATTTCTTTGTTCAGTTATAGCAAATTTTGATATAATGAAAGAAAATTGCAGGTCCTGAGGACTTTGTTATAATGGGAGTCCACTGTAATTGGGTGAAAGAGTGGTACACAACGTAACGCTGCATGACAATCTTCTGTTCCTCATCAAATGTTACCTCAGCTTCATATTATATCAAGATTCAGTTGATTGTGAATAGACTGATATCAGTTGTAGAGTCAACAGATAGCTGTGAATCTAGGAAACTGACAATCACTTTAGATATTTTACATAATATGTGGCCTGGGGCACAACATTACGGACAAGTTTGCCATGTCATCAAAACGTCTGCACTAAAGTCATTTTGCACTTATTATTCCATTTAATACACAGCTAGAATGTGTCATTTCAATACACACAGATGACCATTCTTTCTTCTTTTGAGTCTTTTAGATCATCTTTGTGTTTTTTACACAATATCATTACGATTGCAAAAGACAGACTGACCCAACTCTGCAGCTACCAGGAGCGGGGTGCGCCCCTTGTAGTCTCTCTCATGCATCTTTGCCCCCTTCTTGAGGAGCAGGCGGAGAGCATTGCAGGCGTCATTCCTCGCTGCATAGTGAAGGGGGGTCTGCTTCTCACCCTCAGTCAGAGACTCAATGTTAGCTGGGAGAGGAGACAATGACAGTGATGACGATGACATCCAAAGAAAATACTGATGCAACGATCACAGTAATGATGTCGTTGATGGCAACAATCAAAGTGACATTGATAATGATAATGATGTTTATATAAGCATATGGGCTATGATAATACAAAGTATGGTAGTACTGAAGGTACTTTATGATATTACATGATGGCAGTGTTGATGAGAGTGATTAGCATTATAAAGACAATGGCCATGATGGTAAGGAATCAATGATACTGCTGCTAATACTAGTAGTAAAATGTAATAGCTACAAATACCTGTGCACATAACTTTCTACACCTTACCTCTAACCAGTATCACTGCTATGAGACACTTGATAACTCTGCTATCATCATATGTTGGTTTGTCCACTTGAGGTTGGACTTTGGTCGGCAAGGTTTGGACAAATGCTCTAAATTCTTTAGTCAGACAGGCAGATACTCAAAAAAATAATCATAATAATTGGAATTTTAACAAATAGTCATGATACTGTGCACATGGTCTGTTTTCTTTTGTTTGTGTTTCAGTATTATCAGATGGGAATGTAAAGAAAATAGCATCATATCAATTCTTTTCTTACATCATTAATCTTCACTTTGTACAAGTCCATAAATTATTACACCACTTATTTCCCATATTAAAGCTAAATAAGGGGATTTGTATGGCAGCGTGAAATCGGTCTCACCTCCATTATCAAGTAGAACAGCAATCATTTCTGGGAAGTCAACTGCTGCTGCAATGTGGAGAGGTGTCCTGCCAAACATGTCTGCCTGATTAACATCAGCACCCTTCAGAATGATGAACACTGCGATGTCTGGATCCCATGTCCTAGCAACCTGTCAAGATTATCATCAGGCAGTCTCTACATTATATCAGGGCAATTATTTCTCAGAGGAAAATCAACTAAAGAGGATTACTTTCCTTTTATATGACCAAACAAACAAACAAACTCCCATGTTTTAAGCTTGGTGTGTACTTGTTTGTTGGAAAAATCACATTCTTCTATTATGCAAATTAAGGCAATTATGACTCTGTTGACAGCATCAATGTACACATTATATGTATAGAAGCAATGTACACACTGTATCAGTGGTATTAACTTATTCTGCTACAGTACAAGGTATGTCATCAATGCAAATCTAAAATTTTGCAAACAATTGCCTACCTCATGTCTAGTGATGCATATCACTATGTTTAGATATAGACTGAAAGATCAGTTACCGTCGGTATGGAAAATAGTCCTGAACTGAAATCTTACAAAATCTGGAAAAAATAACACAGAAAAAATGTGAAGTCGAAGAAAGGATGAAGTACTAGTACTAATAATTTTTGTGAATTTCACGAATCACAGTTGGATCATGAATTTAACAACACGCGAATACGGTATGTCTCTTTCTGCTTGGGTAATAGTGCATATAATACGTTAGTGTCAGAGTCAATTCGCGAAAACAACATCTCATGAAAATGTCTATGACCTCCTCATTCGCGAAAATGTACAGTATCTGTACGCAAAAATAAGAGCGTATACAGTTACCATTAGCAGCCCACTACAATGATCAATGGACAATAAGCCAGTTCGGAGTTCCACTCTGCGCATGAGCAGAAAAAAGTTCATTCGGACCAACAGGCACGTTGGTTTTTAAAGTCACTGGGATAAGCGTCTGTGATGTATTATTATGTACAATGATTATTCATGTAATCCTTATAAATGCTGCTTGCCAGCACATCCACCTGACAGCAAAAGTGGTATTTGGCAACATCGATAGAAAGAGGTTGTTCTTACATTCAATGTAAGATACTGAAATGGATGCTTTCCCAAGTTTTAATTGACGGATCATTCTGGCCATCTGGTCTATGCAAGTTCATTCTTTGTTTAAGCAGGATTGATGAATACCATAAATCGTTGCGTAAGGCTTATGCATTACGTCGCGCTGAAAACCAGTGAAGAGCCCCTTAACCGACTGAGAAAAAAGAAAGGTCATTCGGACCAATGTGACCATGAGCTAACTCCGAACTGGCTTATACCACAGGAAGCTAACTCATTCTGGCCTGGCTCTCACCTCATGTAGAGCAGTCTGACCATACTTGTCTGTACAGTTGATATTGGCTCCACGATTCAAGATCAATTCCAGGTACTCCAGGTCAATTTTTACACTGGGGTCTTCCGAGGTTGCCAGGTGACCAAAATAACCAATCAGCTCTGCATTGGCAACGTTAGGACTCAAAGGCTCTGGAGAGATACTGGCGTCAATGCCTTTCACTAAGGTATTTTTTTTAATGCCTGTATTTTAATAAGAAAGTGAAAAAAAAGGAGAATGAAATATTACTGAGCATGACCAAATTGAAATTTTTGCAAGATTATGAAAGACAATATATGTAGCCATACATTTAAGAAGTTGGATCACTAACGTACACATTGTGTATTAAGTACATATGTACAAGTGTGTGTCCTACATATTTACAGGATAACATTACATGTATCCAATGGTTTAATGACCTTCTTGTTTTATGGCTATAAGTGATTGCTGAAGTCATCTCTGTGCATAAATTGCAGTGTCCAGATGTCACTGTGTCTCATACAGCTGCACACTGACTATTCTCACCTGGTTGGCAATCTAAAATAAAACATGATACAATAAATCATAAATATATATGATATATAACAAAGCATAGGAATAATTTGTTGGTCAACTTTATAGATCTCCCTGAGAAAATGGTGAGAAATGTCCAACACAAACCATGATGTGCCACATTGTATGTAGAAGAGAAGCTGGAACCAGCCATTTTGAACAATTACAGGTACAAATTTTAGTGTGTTTTCCCATAGAATGGTTAAAGAGATGAAGTGCAAATTTTGACATATTGTACAATGCCAAATAGTTGACATGTTAAGTACATCAGTCTACCAATATATAGGAAAGTGTTTTGTTACAAGCAGTTTTTGTGTTCCTTCTTTCTTCTTTCTGAACAGGTTTCATCAATATCATTAGAGAGAAAAAAGACAAACTGTGGATGCACTGAAAACATACGTACATTGTACGTACATGGTAGAAAGTGTGAAAAGTATGAACACAAAAAGTATTTACCTGCAAGTGTGTACACTTTTTTTTTTTCATGTGACAAAAGGATTTGTTTTTTGACATCATGGTCAGAATGACTGCATAGGATCAGCACACAATAAAGTACAACGTACAAGTACATACTTAACAGTGTGTTTCTGTCTGAAATATATGATTTTTAAAAATCTCCAACTTTTCATTCAACAAAAAAGAAATATATACTAAATGTTGTAGATTTCATTTATGGGCAATTCCACGGTAACTGACGTTACACGTAAGGATTTTCATGAGATTGTTTACCTTGTAGTTTTGTGAATGAAAGCACCTTGGGCTTGCAATTAGCATTGATGAATAAGTTCATGAGAATGAAGAAATAGGTGGAAAGTTTTTCTCTCAAACTGCATTTCTTATCACATAGCAAGTGAAAATGTGTCGGTAACTGACGTTACGGAAAAAGGACATGGGAAATTATGGTGTAGATGAAAATGGAAATATCTCATGTCCCTGACTTTTAGCCTTTATGTGTTTAATATGGCAATACACCTAGGTTCTTAGGAACAGGTGTGCAAAATAATGTGCACTTTAGATATTTCCTTTTAGCACCACGCCAATTTCAGTGAAGGCATACCGGTAACTGACGTTACGCTTACATTTGCCATAGGGTTTACACATGCAAAATCATGATTGGGAATAGCTATGTGATATTTCATAATTCTGACCATTCAGAATGATTTGGTTGATATGGAGTCATACCTTGGTTTATCAGTCATAAATACACAATGAAATGAAACAGCAGTCCATTTTCTTTGTGTTCTATGAAAACTTAAAGGTAAACATGTCAGTAACTGACGTTACGTAACTGACGTTACACATACTTTGCTGTGGGGTTTACAGAGAACTAATTTATTTAACAGGTTATTATACTGCTGCAATGTACTAGTGACAATCCCAGGCAACTACAGCAACAAATTAAAACAAAATCTAAAGACACAAATAATATTGGGTGGGCCCTTATAGGGGGCACCCCCCCCCCCCCCCCATGCCATAGCACAGTTGGGCAAAAATAATGTAAATGCACAAGAGGATATTTCTTGACATTTGTCTGAAGATTTAATTTTCATTCAACATTTATGATTACACAGAGCCATTAATAGATTAAGCAGTTCCAAGTATAAATATATTGACGTGGCTAAGGGCTTTTTTGTTTGTTTGTTTGTTTTTTTAATGAACAGGAAAGTTTTTATCTACAAATTGTACATAGAGTGCTCCACCCATAATACCTTGTAGTACTACACAAAACATGGATATTTTTGTGCTTGAAAAAAATATCAAATTATCTTCCAGGTCATGGGGAAAAAAACATGTATCAACTCATAAATATGCATAAATATGTATGAAATCTATTGTGATATATTTCTCCTTCTTTTCTTTATTTTACTCCTGATGATCTCCATCATCAATTGATTTAAATGAAAAGTGTCGCACTTTTAATATTTCTCTGTGAAGAAGAAAAATAAATGCTTTTTTGGTCAAAAGAGCATTATTGTTTTATACCTAGCTTGAAGTGATTTAACTGTTTTTCTTTTCCTTTTCACTGATATATCACGGCTTGCAAATAAATTCCAGATACCAAGAAATCTGACTTTGCAACGAAAGAATACTAAAATCGATATAAAAGACTCTTCCTGTTCATAATTATCATGTGTTGTATTACAAAATGTCCCTGCATGAATAGAATAAAGTAATCAACAAATACACACTGTATGAACAATATTTTTTAAACCCTATAGAATCTTCTCTCACTTTGAGCAACATCAGTGTTAAGTTTCAAACAATAATGAGTACATGCCTTATGTACCATAATACAAGATGAGCCATGTTAACTACACCACACATTTAAGTGCAAGAGAAGAAATATCTGTTTGTGCATTTGCCTTGAGGTAGAAACTTGACTAAGCTTCCTGAAAAAAAAGAAAAATGCCAGCAAAAGCAAAAATTGGTGGAGATTGTTAAACTGTTGCTATACAGCTGTGCAGAAGTTTGGGTTTTTTTTTTTGTAGAAAATGTGGTTAACAGGGAATCATGTCACTGATTAGGCCTACAAACTTTGGTAGCTTTATCATCCCGTAGGACTGGAAATGTACTAATTTGAGTGCGTATACTGCATGTGGCAAACTAAACTTCCAGATGATTTAACCTTAAACTTGTGCTGAATCAAAAATCGAAAGCTCAAGCCCCCCCCCCCCCCCCAAAAAAAGAAGATAATCATGGTAAATGAATGAATAAATGAATTTAGAAATTTAAAAAAAAAAAAAAATTCCATGGACGTACCATGGAAATGACATCATTTCCTATGAAAGGGATTCCTGCTCTTTGTTGTAAGTTGACTTCCCAGATGTATTGAAATGGCCAAAAGTCAAAAAATTTGCCTCAGTTATAATTACTGTCATGGTAACTGACGTTACATACTCGTGTATGACGTTTCGGTAACTGACGTTACACATTTTGTAGTGTTCATTTTGACTCTCCAGTATGCCAAGTATCTTTATTTCTGGTATTAAAATAAAGGCATATGGGCATACATTAGAAATCCCAAGTTACATCATACAGCTCACTTCCTTTGATGAATGAACTTAAAAATTCCTTGTTTTTGGTAACTGACGTTACGTCCATCATTATCAAAGTAATTAACAGTTTTTATCAAATTGTTTAAAGCTACCAGCTTTTTTTTCTATCGTGTGGTAAAAGACTTCTCTGGTAACTGCATACATATGAAAGATTGTTGTTTAGTGTACTAATAAAATGGATATACAGAGAGTAAGTTATGCGACAATACACTCTTTCTTACCATTGAGTTATAGGCATATTTTGGCAGCCATTTTGAAAATCAAAATGGCCGCTTTTATTGAAAAACATAATGATTCTTAAAACTTCAACTCAAGTACTGTCTGAAAATGTATGGTGTTTGAAACAAATATCATTTTGAATTTTTGGCACCTGTGTCCTAGTTACCGTGGAATTGCCCTTATACAGTTTTGTATGTTGATCAACAGAGACACCATATCTTGGACTGTAATTCTAATTGATTTGCTTCACTTTCATTTTATTCTTCAATCCAACTTGCCAACAATAAAAAACTTTATTGGTACTTGTTCACTGTTGACCATCAGCTGTGTCAATACCAATGTATGCTCTATGATGAAATTCTGCTTGAAGAGCAACACATTGGCAAGAAGTGACATGCTGTAGAAAACTTTGCACCATTAGAGTTAGCATTTCCAGATTGAAGTTGAATGTTAGTAAGTACTGTGTCCCAGATACAAGCATGAGTGTACAACATTTACAATGTACAATGTACAATGTATGAGTGCAGATCAAACACAGAGTGAAAAAAAAAAAATAAGGACACAAGTAGCAAGAAGCCCATGATACATCGATTACAACCCTCTGGACAAATGACCATTGTGACCATCCCACACTGACCCACCAAATGCCATTCAGATTTACAGATTGTCTTACATGTACATTGTACTTTGTCCTATCAGAATGGACCAATTCTTAGCATAAAACATAAAGTTACAAAATCTAATAAACATTGAAAGCCTCTGAGCTATTATGCCACCATGGGAATGAGTCTGCAAAAAAAAAAAAAACATCTCATGTGTAAACTCAGTACAGAAATTGTCAATAGGAGGGGGTTCATGGTTCTCATGATAATTTACTAATTTAAGAATGAGCAAAGGTCCAAAAGAACCCTGCATAAACCATGAAAATCCACATCTTTTAAGACTGACCTTCCTCACAAGGTGGAACACAGACCAATTCAGTGCTCAGCACAGACTTTACACCAAAAGGCATATTTTGACTAATCAAGGTGTTTCAACTTTTTGGCCAAGTTACAAGTAATGTGCATTTGGTGGGTTTGTGGCAGGCAGTTGCAAGTGTGGACAGTGCAAAACTGTACTGAAAATAATGGATTACACTGTAGTAAGATTACCCATGGTTATGCCATCAATTGGTTCAAATATACAGTATATCACAATGAACATGGCTCTTGTCACCATCACAGATACACTGCATTACTCACTCTGTTCTATTAGTCCTATTCCACTAGTGGATTTTCTTTTTTTAAAGTCCAGGTGAAACATGCATTTATAACCTTTATGCCCAATTGTGAAATTAGTAGCTTGTTCCCCATGACGTTTCAAACCATGCAGTGAAGAACAAACTTTATCAAACAAATCAATAACTAATCCACAAACAGGTCCATGAGCTCCCTATTGTGCTTTGCAAATGGCTTTATAAGAACATTCAAAGTTGTTCATCAAGATAACTTATTCTTTTTGTACCGTAAGACTGAATAAAAATACTCACCACAGACAAGATTTTGGAATTGTTGGAAAGAGTAGTTGGAGACATACAGTGTTGTGACATAGTCACAGAAGTATGGAAGAAACAGAACTATTAGCTTCAGAATAGGGAATAGAAATACAGTACATTGTGTATTGTAAGTGTGGAAATACAATATGATAACTACATAGATAGCTCGCATATTAAGACACATCAAAAATTAGTGTTTTGCACATAGCATAAGAAGTATAAATGCAAGATAACTAGTGTACAAGTGTATTTTGGAAGAAGGTCATTGAACTTCTATGCAAATGAAATCTTATTATGCTACAAATCAGGAGGCCTATTAGGGCCTCTTCAAAACCTTTTTCACACATGATGTTTTCAGCAACAAAACAATTCAAAAAGAGTTTTTTAACACAAAATAATTGAGAAATATCAAATAAATGCTTGGTTTATGCAAGATCATTGTTTTTATTGTTCTTGGTATTTACAGTGTAATCTCTACCCTGTGAAATATACTGTATATTGCCTGCAGATGTACATGTACAACGTGTACATGTACTTACATCCTTGTACAATTATGTAGTAGCTCCAGAAATAATAATTTTATGCATTGGTATCTGGGTAAATATCGCTTTCAGATATGAAATGAACATTGAAATCATGTCATCTGATTCTGCATTGGAACATGAGAACACAAAGCTGGTGTGGCAATTGCGTTCATCACTGTTTGTGATGCTTGGACTGGGGCTACAAACAATGTATGTAGGACTTTGCCCTTTGCTAAATTGTTTATGCAGTAATGGAACGATTTTAGTGTATGGGGTGACTGTTAGATTAAAATTTATCACTTTCTTTCATGCATTTAAATGGAATGCCACTCAGAATAATAAAGTCATACATGTACGCATGTACATGCACATGTGTACAATGTACATTGTATGTTGTGCAATGTTCACACTCACACTGTGCAGAAATTATGGGCCAAAAGCTAACAGTACAGGTACCGTATATCATGGCTACTCAGAATGTTGTTGAGTTTACTGGTATTCAAAATGTGTTTTATTCCTTAGATGAATTTATGCACAATGTACATGTAGGTAGGCCTACTGTACACACCGTGCAGCTTGTTAATAATGTTAGTGTGAGATATCACAGCATCCTTTCAAAAACATACCCTCTTGAAGACCTGTTGCAGCAAAATTTGGGCCAAAACAAAGGATAATCCCATGAACAGAGCATTCAATGTACAACTCACATTGCACATACAGCTATACATTCTTGTATGAATTTCATATCTATTTTTGTCACTGAATACTGACTTGTGTTTTCATACTTGAATTTGCCTTCTCTTTATTCATTTTTAATAACATCTACCAGACTTGTTTGATTACAAAATGATAAAATATAAAGCTTGTCAGCTGGTGCCATACTTAAAGAATTGAGTTTTATTAACATCCAGTCAGATAAAGGAATCATGACATCAAATTGGCCAATCTCACAATTACAGTATCAAAGTTGTGGGATCTCTACTTGTTTTCTATATACATACATTGCAAACATTTCTTCTTCTTCTTTTTTGATGATCAGATTATATCTATCAGAGAGAAAGAATTCAACTGTTGATTAAACGAGGTCAGTAAAAATGGATAGGAGACAGCCTGAGATAAACAGACTTACTCACCTGATGTGCCGGTCAATATTGTTCTACGACCACAGCGTAAATGTTTGAACCTCTCGACTCCTTTCTTGACATTCCTATAAAGACTGACGACATCAGCGGCTACATTGTGTACACTCATCTTCACTTCTTCCTCTTCACCCTTCGTCTCTTGGTCAAGCAGCTTCTGGTCAACCAGCTTCTCATGGTCACTGCCCTTGTCCACTGCAACGTTTGTCAGTGGGAAGACTTTCCCCACCTTACCATTCCTCTTTTTCTTCTTCTTAGTCCTGGTCTGACTGTCATCTGCTGATGAACTCATCCTTGAAGTGTGTAGCCTCCTCTCTCAGTCATTCCATTACCTATGATACAATGTACATTTGTACATCATATGATATGAAGAAAAATCTTTAACCAACTGAAGACGAGTCCCAAGTACACTCGGGCAGATATCTATGCGGCCTTATGGGAAATGCATGTTAAAGCCAAATCAGTCTGTTCTCAATGGGTTAACTTTAATAGGTTGTGTACACTGTTATTACGACGCGATGTAAGTGGAGTCTTAGAGATTCTTATAAAGATTTGGATTTTTATTTCACCTTTTGCTTTACTCCAACAGGAATACGTCAACAGGGATAGCGAAATTTTTCTGTGAGGGTGTACCGGTACAAAGTGTACTTGCACATTGCACAAAATGTACATGCACACTGGTTATCCTGGGCCAGGTTAGGGGGCTAGGCCTTAGCTTGTGCGCATTATATGGATATAATCTACATTGGATATTGGGTATCATTGCAAGTAGATCACACTTGTGCTGTGGCTGGTATTGACTTAACCGCAGCAGCGACCCCATACGGACAAATACAGGGCTGCCAACATTGGAAACTAGTTGAGAGTGAGACTCCCATAGGCCAATGCTATAATTTGGGAGTCAAAATGAGTGAGATCAATAGAAATGCATGCAAATGAAATAAAGTTTTAGAGAGAGAAAGGACCAAAATGAGTGAGTCTCACTCTCAATGAGTGAGAGTTGGCAGCCCTGCAAATATGTACCGTAAAGTGTTACAGCGCCCCGCGACGGGGTTAGTTTTGACTTAACCCCGTCGCGGGGCGCTGTAACACAGTAACAGCCCTTTACGGTACGTATTTGTCCGTATGGGGTCGCTGCTGCGGTTAGTTTTGACTATAATACAGCACAAGCCCATTCCATTACTGTGCCTGTGGTTGTGAAGAGGTGCCTTCACTTGACACTCTTTGTCTCGACCTGCTGCCACTGACAGACAAGACAAAGTGGTAGTGGTACAGCAGTGGTAGCAAACAATTTGTATTAAATTAGAACTAGAGTCTATATCTTACAACCTAGTAAAATGTTATAAACAAATGTCATGACTAAAAAACAGCACTCAGCAGGGCTGAACCGCTAGCGTTAGATCTATAGATGGAAAGATTCTACTAGGTTTTAGGGTCTAAAACTAAGTAGAGAAATGAATCTAATAGATTTAAAAATGTAAGAAACGAATCTAATACGACTTAAAAGCAAATTTGAGCAAACACATTTGACTTCGAGGTCTTATTGCTGAGCGATGCACGAATGTCAAGTACTGGGACTACAGTGTCAGTACAAAATGTAGCTGTACAGGCACTAGACAGTACTTCGTGCATATCGCTGAGCGCACACCAAACATCAGCGTTCGCGTTACCTGCTAAATGTAGTTCATTTTATAGGGACTAAGGGACTAGATCTAGACCGAAACTTATTTGAATTTGTAAAACCAATGTATCAAGTTCTAAACGTCTGTAATTTCTTCATACCTGTATAGCGTAAGTTGCAACTTCTGCTTTTCTCTCGAAAGACAATCGTCACTGCAGGGTTAGTTTTACCACCACACACGCGAGTGCAGCCTGGGTCTTCTCGTGTCGCATTCCCAGCCCCACCTCTGCACTCTTGCCTACTATACTGCATACTCAGTATGCCGCAATCCCGAGCGAGGACGGTACGGCAAAGTTGTAGCAGGTGCATGAGCTGAATAGAGCGTCGTATCCATAGAAACGGCACCCCTGATGCCTGCCTGAATGAGTTTCGCTGTTCCGTGCGCCGCGTGGACACTGTACGGTTGTACGGCGGGTTTGAGACGAAGTTGACGCAGGGAAATGTACAATTTATTTTCAATTTTGACCGGTTTGTCAAAACGTATCCGGCAGTTAGGGAAATCATTTACTCAACGGTATTACGTATATTTATGGTAGATGGTAGATATGTAAACTCAGAAGCAAAACTGTGCATGAACCTTTATTTTTACTATTTTCATTTTCTTGTAAACCGCTTGACAGATTTCTTATTGTAACTTTTCTCCCATAATAAAAGAACACTTGATTTGCCTCTTTCAAAAGACATGGGAATAACAATTAAGTCGCGGGAATTTTTTTTTTTTGCAGTTTTTTGGAATTATCTTTATTTCCTTTATCGTTCTAAGCATGTGACATCACAAACTGTAGCAGTCCTACTATAATAGTCTATAACTCATCCAGCAATGGCGGCAGTATAACTTCATAAATTCATAACTTTTGAACGAATTTTCAGATTTCCATGAAACTTTCACTGATGTGTGTTCTACTAACATAGCTAAATTCACTCCCCTGATTCACTTACACTATGGTTTATAGTCATATGTTTAAACTTGTCCTTTCAGGATCAGGCGTATTTGCGCCGCCTTCCGAATTACCTTCAGTTTCAGCTTCAGTTTCAGTTTCAGTTTAAATTCAAACCAAATCAAACATAACAAAAGTACAATTAAGACATAACTGCAAAAATTCAGAGGATAGGTTTGGGACCCCAGTGAAGCACAGCTTGTGGTCGGGGCCCCTTTACACAATACACTACAGTATAATATGGCAAGGTGTAACATATTTACATGGAGTATAACATAGGAACAAATTATACAACATAATAGATGCAGACAAGTACACGTACACCACCTCCCCCACACACAACACAAACACACACACGCATAATATACACATGCATGTACACTTCACACATGAGTATATTGTGGTCAATAGTGATGTCAAATGCTTTTGACAAATATAAAAATACACCAAGGCAGTATTTTCCATCATCAATTGCACTAATAATTGTATTTACTAAATTTAAAACACCCATACTAGTGGAGCAATTTTTACGAAAGCCAAATTGCTGGGGGATCAAAAAAATAAGTCATTCAGTCTTTTATAAACTATTTTCTCCAGAATCTTTGAGAATATTGGTAACAAGGCAATGGGTCTATAATTCTCATTGCATTTACGATCATTCTTTTTGTACACTGGAACTACTTCACATTTACGATAACACAAAACGTCCTCGAGGTTAATAATGATCAAGGCCTATATGTATATAATCTTTGTTTCAATAAACCATTATCAAATCAAATGAAATATCAGTACGTACAAATGTTTATATCTATGGTCCTCTTCTTACAATCATAATTAGGGGGATGCACAACATCGCGGCGTTAAACTTCCAATGACTTTGCTCTTTAATTGGTATAATTAGTATTTGTGTACGCTTGTGTTTGCGGAGGGAGTTTGTTTCACGTAGAATTGATGAATTGAGCCAAATTAATCAAGCTGGAATTGACAAAATTAAATGAACTGTACATTTCTATACCATCGATTGTTTGTTATTTTTGATAATCTAAGCGAATAAGCATTCATACTATAGTACCCAGTCTCGTTGTCAGCTCTGAAACAAAGCAATTCAAACATACCTAGTATTGATTATAAAGGAACATATACCACAAACTGACTATAAATGATATGTTACAGTTCATTTGTTGTAATAGGTTCTAGGAACAGTACCCCCTGGAAAACCACCCTCCGGATAACTACCACCCGGATAATTACCCCCCAGGACAATTCCCCCCTAGGGCAACTACCCCCCGGACAACTACCCTCCAAGGGCAATTACCCTCCAGGGTAATTACCCCCTAGGACAACTACCCCCCGGACAACTACCCTCCTAGGGCAATCACCCCCCAGGGCAATTCCCCCTTAGGAAAACTACCCCCTGGATAACTACCCCTCGGATAACTACCCCTGGATAACTACCCCCTCGGATAACTACCCCCTGGATAACTACCCCCCGGAAAACTACCCCCTGGGTAACTACCCCCCGGAGAACTACCCCCTGGATAACTACCCCCCGGAGAACTACCCCCTGGGTAACTACCCCCCGGAGAACTACCCCCTGGGTAACTACCCCCAGGATAACTACCCCCCGGATAACTACCCCCCGGATAACTACCCCCGGATAATTACCCCTCGGATAATTACCCCCCGGATAATCACTCCCCCCCCCCCCCGGATAATTACCCTCCGGATAACTACCCCCCCCCCGATAATTACCACCAGGATAATTGTCCCCAGGTTAATTACCCCCTCCTCCGATAACTAGACCCCAGATAACTTCCACCGATAACTACACCCTCCGATAACTTCCCATGGATGATTACCCCGGATAAGCAAGCCTACAACTCCCCTCCCCCATAACTATCAAGACAAAAATTACCCCCAGGACAGTGCACCACGCCAATTACCCCCTGGGTAACTACCTCCCGGGTCATTGCCCCCCCCCCCCCCCCATCATCTTACCTTTATAAAAAGAATATCATTACTACAGGTAATTTTGTTGACGAAGCTGTTCATGATGGACATGGCGCGACTCGAAAGAATATCATTACTACTCTTTATAAAAAGAATATCATTACTACAGGAAACGAAGTTCTTTGTATTATTTGCCAGGAATCACGGAGATGCCATACTGATACATCATTTTATGAAAACAACATCTTAAAGATTTACGATTTGTATCGTTTGCACTTAGAACAATTTATGTAAAAGCTTAATTTCTCCCTCTGTATTTTGACTCTATGTTCATAAAAAACGAAGCTGTCCCTTCATATCCTACCCGGTAATCCAGTAAATGTCAATGCCTTTAACCAAACTATTTTCGCTAAATCTGTATTTTCTTTTACTGTTCCGAAATTTCGGATTTCTCTTGATAGTATAGTATAAAAGAAGTTTTAAGTTTGAATGCCTTTACCATTGAACTAAAGACATTTTGAAGAAATGTTACACTTCAGAATGAGTTAAACTTTTTGCAATATTTTTTTAACCACAATTGTCTATCGTTTACCACAACTCCATGTAACACTTCTTTATTTTGAGGAGCTTATATCTCATGCCTCACGTGCCCTGGTTTTGACCCATCATCTTCCTCTTCCCTCTCGCTTTTCTCTGTCCACCGTGAAGGTAGTCTATTCCTGTCATTCATAACTCACCTTTCCTCTTTCTCTCATTACAAGGGATTTATCTCGTGTGTGTTCATGTGCAGTGCACTCCCGTTGAAACGAAATGCTCAGGACCGGCAGTTTTTTTTTTCGTTTTAACGAAATTTCGTTGTAACCGAACAAATATAATATGCAATGTATAACGAAAAGAAGGAAACCACGCATAAAAAATTCTGTTTGTTGAATCCTCATCATACGGTGGAAAGCTATGTGAAATGGGAGAATACCTTTTTAATTTCGTTTAAATATTACATTTTAAAAAGAGCATAAAGTTGTTTGTGTTGTCACACATGTGTAGAAAATGACGGTGTAGGATTTGGTTACAGTTCGCTATTCCAAAGGTTCTTTTCTTACTAAAGTACGTTACTCCGAAGACTCCTTAAGTTTCGCCATTCCCGGGATTCCGATGGTTTGTTTATGTGAAGGTTCGCATTTCCGCAGAATCATTATTCCGAAAGTTCATAATTTAGATCAAAATAATATATTGTTCATTTTCCGAAGGTTCGTTGATCTGAAAATGAAATGAGGTTCGTCATTCTGAAGGTTTATAAATCAAAAAAAAAAAAGAAAAAGGTTCACTAGTCAGAAAGTCCGTTGTTCCGAAGGCTTTTTCATCCGAAAATGAAATAAGGTTCGTTATTCCGAAGAAATTTTGTTAATGAAAAAAAAATGAGAAAGGTTAGTTATTTCGAAGATTTATTTATCTTAAGACGATTATAAAGATTGCAATTCTGAAGTTTTGTTAGTGTACTCTCCTTTTTCCACCATGGATTAACGATACTTTTTGTAATGTTCCGATTAACGAACGTTTTGAATTCCTATCATTTTCGGACTAACGAACCGTATAAGAATAAGAATAAGGACCATATCTTATTATCGAATTAACGAACCTTTGGAATAACGCCAAAATGTGCTTAATAACAAACCCTCTTTCATTTCCGAACTAACGGACATTTAGTTGTATCAGAATCTGTGTGTTTTGTATTAAAGGACTTCGGAACAATGAAATAAACCTTATCTGAATTCAAATTATTTTATTACAACAACGCAAGTTCCCCTCGGAAACTGTGCGTGATACACGGAGTGAACATTCAATGATGCGTTCGCTCATGCAGAGACGCTTTAATAATGCTTGTTCCGCTACGCATTTTCGAATGCGATCCGCATTTCGTTATAACGGAGCGCATTTCTTTTGTTTTTCTTTGTCAGTGGCGCTCAGAAAAGACTTCGTGATAACGAAAATTTTGTTATAACCGTCTTCGTTATAAGCGAATTTTGTACCATAGACTTTAATGGCGATAATTTTGGGACCAGAAGTTTTGCTTCGTTATAACGAAATTTCGTTATAACCGTGTTCGTTGTAACGGGAGTGCACTGTATCTTTATTTGTGTACTTCGTCTCTGGCTTAATTTGCTTTCTTTGCATTGTTTCATCAATTTTGTAACTATTTTACTGTTATACCGTTAACGCTCATTTCAGAATTGCCCTACTGCATTATTGGGCATATTAACAACTAGTATATCAAGGATGTGGGAAGAGATTGTCACCTCCTTGGTATGATCACTGCAGAGCATTACCTCCCTTGACAATTACTCCTTATTAAAATTAGGCTCCAAACAATCACCCCTCTTACAATAACTCTCCCCCAGAAAATTACGTCTCTCATTGTTATTTTCGAACGCGTTTGCTATTTGAATTGAAAAAAAAAACAACATTTTTTCATATCGTCTGGTTTTGGTCGAGACCTAACTTCAGGTTTTAAACATCTTTTGGGTGAGATAATTAGAAACCCCTTACGAAATATTAAAGAGCATGTTATTCCAAGAAGGATTCAATTTTCTGAGAAAAAAAATACTCTTGAAATGGCCGGGATAAAACAGAGCAGCCCTATAATGTAAAAGGGATTCTGTCAACTACAACTCTCCCTAGATCTATTCAAAAAGAGGGTGCAGGACAAAAGACTTCGTTAACAACTAGGGGTGTTTTGTAAAAAAAAAAAAAGAAATACCGTTAAACTCGTAATATTTTACTCTTTCTAATGAGACTAACTTATATTTGAACTGGATTTCCTCTTAAAGTGTCGAGAACATTTAATTTGAAAACTAGCACAATTCTACTTGTATGTAAAACAAGCTGTAATTTTACTCTCATGACAGATTAGGGCACCTTTTGATAAAAGTTGCCAGTTATGACATCTTGTTAGTATCTAATAATTTCAATAAAACCATGGGTTCTGCTTGATTGATAAGCTCGAGTCACTGACTTGTTACCATGGACCTGCTTTGATCGACCTACAACGATTGGTAATTGTGTGGAACTGACAGCTTGTCAGGACTGATAACTTTCATAAAACCGTGCCCGGATCCTATCAGAAATTATGGCTTTATATCGAAGAGTCCCTCGCTAATGTTAAGGGAATATGAATTGCAGTGAAATCAACTCTCCTTTTCTTGTGTTTATCGTCTATCATGTGTTATAACGGTAGAAAATAAATGACAAGCCAAAAGAGTCATGACAGTGTAAGAGAAAGGTGCATCTTCTGATATGGTGTTATGAACTTATGGAAAATATACGACGGGTGGTAACTTTCGGGGGGCGGGGAGGGAGGGTTGTCCAGTAGGTAAGTATTAGGAGGGGGCGGGGGTTTCGGGGTATGGTTAATGGGGGGGGGGGGTAGTAATCCGGGTGGTAGTTATCCTGGGGGTAGTTATCCGGGGAGTAATTATCCGGGTGGTAGTTATCCTGGGGGTAGTTATCCGGGGGGTAGTTATCCGGGGGGTAGTTATCCGGGGGGTAGTTATCCGGGGGGTAGATCTCCGGGGGGTAGTTACCCAGGGGGTAGTTCTCCGGGGGGTAGTTATCCAGGGGGTAGTTATCCGGGGGGTAGTTATCCAGGGGGTAGTTATCCGGGTGGTAGTTATCTGGGGGGTAGTTATCCGGGGGGTAGTTATCCAGGGGGTAGTTACCCAGGGGGTAGTTATCCGGGGGGTAGATGTCCTAGGGGTAATTGCCCTTGGGGGTAGTTGCCCTAGGAGGGTAGATGACTGGGTGGTAGTTGTCCTAGGGGGTAATGGCCCTGGAGGGTGATTGCCCTAGGAGGGTAGTTGTCCGGGGGGTAGTTGCCCTAAGGGGGAATAGACCTGGGGGGTAATTATCCGGGTGGTAGTTATCCGGAGGGTAGTTGCCCAGGGGGTAAGTGCCCGGATACGGTTGTAATAATAATAATAGTAATAATGATAATCATGATATTAATAATCATGGTAATAATAAAAATATTATTATTATCATCATTATTATTATGATATTAATAATCATGATAATAATAATAATATAGTAATAATTATTATTATTATCATTATTATCATTATTATTATTATTATTATTATCATTATTATTATCATCATCATTATCATTATTAGTAGTATAGTAGTATTACTTTTTATCAGTATGTTACTAGTGTAATTATCAGCATCATCGCTACCACGGACCACCACTTTCAGCTTTTGGAAGCAACCCTATAAAGCCCAAGGGGGCACCCCCTATAGCAGATATTTATTGGCCACTCCGTAGCCCTTAATCCAATTTCAACAGAATTGGTGACTTTTCCTGAAATCTTTTTGCGAACATTTTGAAACTTACAACTGTGTCAGTCAGATTTTGCTTTTTTTTTCTGACCCAATTTCAATTAACGTCATTACAATGTATGAAATGGGCATTTCTTGGCTGAAATTTGCTGAAGAAACAAAATGGGAAGTAGTTATGGTCTTGAAATGTTTTTGGTATTGTTTCCTTTGTTTTTATGTGACAAAGGCATAAAGCATTAGATATAATAGACATAATTGAAAACAACAGTGTTTTCCAAAGATTGCCCCTCTATTTTGTGTCATTTTGATTCCTTCATTCAAGTTATGCCTGTAAAATCATTAATTTATCATATCATCAATCTGCAATTTCAAATCCGATATTATGCAAATATGAAATGTACCTATCTCATACATTTCGTCACAGGTCTCATAGTGTATTTCTTTATGTTGCTATGAATATGTGGTGACCTTGAGAAATTTCAACTATGGTTACAAATCATAACATGCTACTTGCTTAATATTTGTGGCAAATATGAAAATGATTGGTCTATGATAAGACATACTGCATGGGGATAAAGAATCTATACAGAAAAATCATTTCTTTATAATTTGGTAAATAGCGCCTTCCATGGGTAACCTTGAGAAAATGCAAATGTACGGTCATAGAGTATGGGTTGCTCTACTCATGTGCTATCAAAATATTACGATAATACATGAAATATTTTTTAAGTTACATGGTGGGGGTACAATGTGCCCCCCCCCCCCCTCCCCGGCTTGGGCTTGGAAAAAGAAAACAACAACTTGGGCTTGATAGCTTTAAGGATCTTGAAAAAGCCCTCCTACTAATTCACTCAAACTCTGCAATAAATTGATGCTGCAGACATGTGACTGTCCAAGGTTTCTAAAATAAGGTAAAATGGCAATTATATGTAGTACATGCTGTCATATCAGACACACAACACGCGTTTACGTTGTAGATTGGTGGTATGATGACATACAGATAGATAGATGATACATGGAAAATCAGGAATATGAATAGAGACAACGTAAATGAAGATGTGCATATATCCACATCTCCATTTACTTTGTATCTATTCATATTCCTGATTTTCATGTTTGGTATACAGATAGATACACAGCTATGTGAATATAAAACTAGCTAGAGAGATAGATAGATAGATAGATAGATAGATAGATAGATAGATAGATAGACAGGTAGATAGACAGATAGATTGATAGATAGATAGATAGATAGATAGATAGATAGATAGATAGATAGATAAGTTATGAATAGACTGTATCAAAATATGAATGATTTATATATCGTTTACAGCATGCTGAATATGTTGTCAAAAATATTATATAACGTTTTATGCACCTGCACTTCTAATCCATGTTTATGGTTTTGCAAGGGAAGGTGCCATTAAATACAAACACCAGACTGTGAATTTCTCTGAACACGCTGAAGTTGTAACTTAAATTTTCTAACTCTGTGCAGTGCATGAAATACAGGTGAATATCATTACTCGTTTCTTTTCTAAGAGCTCACTGGAAAGTGTACGGTTACGCTGAGAGAATATGAATCTGATACTGTGTGATATAAAAGTTAATAGACATTTTGACTTTACGTTTGATAAACACAAGACATACAGAATGAAAGCACACTAAACGATAGTCTCTTTCTCTTTCTACATATTATTTCATAATAATTTAATTCGTACTTCAACGAAGTCCATGGTACACTGTAGGAAAAGAACAATTAGAAGAAGATAGTAATGTCATGTCTTTCAACTACCATCTTAAAAAAAAATAAATATGGAGACCGAACAGGTGGTACCTATAGTGAATAGTGTCTGTTCTAGTTAGTGCATGATATGAAAAATGCCCATCCTCGGTTAAACCCTGACTGGCTAAGGATTGCATTGGGACTGGTCTTCTTGTAGTTATTACACCATTTTTTTAGTCTCCATTATAGCTAACTGTACATTTCGTAAACGAACACATTATTGGTAAATAAAAGGTGTTAAGGTAAATTATCATTAAAAACAGCTCACACTATATGTGTCATCAATTAGGGAGAATCTCCATTCACTGTGGGAAAAAATGTGAAGCCAAAAGGGGCCTGATCTTTCGATCCTAGCAGAATTTTCGTCAGAGGCAAAATGACAAACAGGCAGGGAAAGCATAAGGACTTCACACAACAAGAACAGTCAGGGACGGACTAGGGACACAGAACAGGGAGGGTGGGAGGTCATGGGCAAGTAGCCCAACAGGTAAAGGGGAGGATTAGCAAAGGATGGACAGACATAAGGCAGAGGAGGGTTATTGATGATCCCGAGGACAATGGGGGGCAACCTTTGAAGGATAGGAGGAATAGGGAGGCAACATCAAACAAGATGATCAGGAACAACAGAGGGATTAAAAAAGGACAAGGGTGGAATAGCAACAGCATTGGCGGGGGGGGGGGGGGGGAGCTGGACAAGCAGCGAGCCCTAATAAGGTGTACCAGGAGGATGCAACAAAATGAAAGTAAGAGTCAAACAACAAATGCAAGTTATCAAACATATCAAAGCATATACCAAAAAATTAAATGAAAAAAAAAAACACATTTGCAACAATCTATTCTAAGAAAATTTCATCCATTGCTTCCATGCACTATAACCAAGATAAACCAAAGTGTCCTATCATACATGTATCACATCTACGGCTATACAATCGATATTCTTCCTCTGCAGTTTTGTTTTATTTTCAAAGCACAGCATAATAATGTCAGTCGATATAATATGACCATATTATGTAATCTTTCTGCCTCTTTTAGAAGTTTTGCGTGCTTCATTCACACTAATAAGTAAATAATAATAGGTCCGTACACAAAACTACACACTGCCAGTATTATCAAGTTTAGTTCTTTCTTCGCCTATCTTTAGCATAAAATTGATGGCCACAGTTACAGTGACAACATACTGCGTAATCTTCCTTGGCTGATCCCGTTCCGAGAATTATAAAGAAGACTTGTGCCTGTGATATCTCCTTATTGTATGTGTCTGGGCATGCTGGTAACTTATACCGTGGATTTTTTTAAAGCAGACCAACACTACACATTTTTAATCTACCTACCTAGGAATAAAATACTTTTTTTTAAGCAGACCAACACTACACACTTTTAATCAACCTCTCTAAGAGGTAGAAAAGACTTTTTTTTACTACCAAAAGGATTATGGAGTTAAGGGATGGGGATCAGGGGTTGAGTGATACTTTTTTAATGATTGTTAAATGTTTCTTAGGGGCAACATGTGTGGGTTCACATGCCTACGGGCAATAGTAAATGTATTTACTTTTGTGTGCCCTGACCCTCATGTAGTCTCCATTCATTTCATTTTCACATTGTGTAACGTGTACAGTACAGTGTATCCTTTGTAATGTTCATTCTGGTTTTTGTTTCATGTTTGTGATGTTAATGATATGTATCCTATAGTCTTTACCTGGTCGAATAAATAATAATAATAATAATAAAAGCAGACCAACACTACACACTTTTTAATCTACTTCTCTAGGCAATTTCATAACTTTTGAGTAATATTCATATCAACCCGCGGTCCCTATGGGAACCTGGTGGCCTGTGTAGCATGTCTATAGTGATGTCAAAATTCAGTATGGAATGTGTTAAAAGCCTTCCTCTCTTGAGCCGTTACTTCCTGTTGATCTGACGGCGTTGATAGAGGATCACACCTACGAGGGAAGCGATGCAGACCAACACGGCGGACAGAGTGAGGTAAACAGTCACCGAACTCACTGACATACCTGAGCATCGAGAGCAATACAATCAAATAAAGATCAAACATTCAATAACTCGATAATCGACATGACGAACATCGCTACAACTTACGGAATTGAACTGAACTGAACAATATTGCTGCTGGCAAAAAAAAACAAAAAAACCCGAAACAAAACAAAGCATAAAATTAAGCAAGAAAGAAAAAAAAAGGAAAAACGTATATACTGCAATTTGAAAGTAACAACATTCAGGTCAAAGATTTACGTCAAAATAATGCTAATGACTGCGTCAATTTTGTATATACGGCAGTATCCAGTGGAATCGTTTTTCACACTTCATACTTATACATACATGTATACAAGTATGTCGCCCTATCTCCACACACACACACACACACACACACACACACACACACACACTCACACACACAGAAATGAATACACACATAGTCATGGAAAACAGCCACTGAGGGGTAGAAAGATACAACAGACATCGAGGTACTGGTGTAAAAATTTATCACAACAGTTCAAGTTTACAATTAAAATGCATCACACTATATACCCAGCTGTAGGCAGGTAGGACTACAGATGTCCACCAGTCCGAATTCAAGAGAAGGTCTTTTTTGTTGTTGTTGTTGTTACTCTCTTCTTTCACTCCATCTCTCTCCCCCCCCCCCCCTCTCTCTCTCTCTCTCTCTCTCTTCCTTTCCTCTCTTTTCTGGATTATGTAAATGCACTTTTCATTGATATGAAGATAACTTTTTTTTTCTTTGACAAGAGATCTATATATCTAGATATTACACAAGCAAGGAGTATTTTGGGACCACCTAAATTGGCATCTTTAAAATTAATCGCAATATACCTTTGTTTCTCTGGACGACGAATGGTCCGCTTGACAGTATGTAACCATTAGCAGGTTTCCGGTTCGAAGACCTTTTGGCACGTGGGCCAGAACGGTCCGAAGTCTGGCAACTTTCCAATCGATCGTTTTGCTGGCATGCCAGGACGTTACAGTGGATGTATGTCTGTTAAATAATCCCATGACAAAATGCTGTGCTCAATGGCTTCGTGGCTGGCGCTTTATTACTCAAGATAAAATAACAAATTCAGTCTTGAAAGCAAGAGAATAATCAAGTAGAGCGGTGAAGGTTGAAGTGTGAATTTTCCTTCAATTGGTCTCCAGCATCGTAGAGGGAGAAAATTTGAATAAAATTATACCTAAAATTTAGTCTTTGTAGACATAAAATCAAAATATCTTCACGGTTCCATTTATCTATTGTCATACCAGGATTTCTTCGGCTTAAACTTGTGCAATTTTATGTGGTAGAATAGGTTGAAGAAGAAGTTTGTTTGCAACAGTCAAGTTTAACGTTAAACTTGGATTAATCTCCCCCGCAAACCCCCCCCCCCCCAAAAAAAAAAAAGTGAAAATACATTGGGACCAAATATTGGAGGCTGGTTGAGATTCATGACGTCATGATTTTAATAGTGTCAGACAAGTACCTGTAGTACTCTGCTTACTCTGGGTCTGCAAAACCAATGCAATCTTTGACTACACAGATATAAACGGAGTTAATCTTTTTCCACCAACATCTTAACATCAATTAACAACCCAAATAATACCAAAAAAAAAAGACCATCGTGAAGGTGTGGATCTTTCTCTGAGTCGAGTCTGAGACATCAACCTCTGGACAACAGTCGCCATTTCCCTGATCTTATTCATCCCTATTCAAAACTATGGAGATGATGCCCACTTACCAAAGACCATCACACATCCACCATACACATCCGTAAAGTTCATCGTTGCAGAGCAAGTTGATAATGGAAATAAGAGCTGAAAGATTCTCACCAACTCGGTAACGCGATTGAATTGGAAAGCCCTGACGGAAAACGCCCCCACCGTCGAGTTGTTAATATCAAAGATTTCCACATTTCTCGATACAGCCAATCTGCATAAATTTTGATTAAAGATGACAAGGCTTGGTGAAATCAAGGAGGTTTAAGAGATGGAGTTCCAACTGGCTGTAATTATTCAAACAGTTGTCACTTTTCTATTAATGTACAAAAGAATTCCACAGGTGCATCTGTGCTTTTGGTGACGGGGTTTGATGTCGCCGTCTTGCTGAGCAATCTGAAGATTCATTTTGAACGTTACCTTAATGTTGGCTATATTTTTTTGTTTATCTATTAAATGAAACGAAGTCTCACTTAATGATAAAGCTCATTAAACAAAGGTCAATCCCTTCAAGAAATATGTGCAAAAGTGTAAATCAGAGCTGTATCATGTGAAAGTGTTTAAAACTGTACCCTCCCGGAAAGCCGGTTTTATCACTTTTCCACTTAATTCCTCCAAATAAAACTGATATGGAATAATCTTCGAGTATAATTCTATATCAATAGATATATCAGATTAGTGGCCGGGCACTGCCAGTCGAGTAATTTTCATTTTCATTTCATCATTTTTTGCGCAATTTCTATTCGCGCATCCCCGTGTCTTTAATACCACCTATCTTTTATAAGTAGGGATGGCGAAAAGTAACTACCATCACAAAGACATATCTTCCTTTGAAAGTGGCTGGTGATTATGCAATGAGACATGAGTCAATTGTCTTCCAATCTGAGCCGCAGATCAAGTTTGCCACATGCTTCAAATACTTTCGAGTGGCGGCATCGAACGTGACTTCAAAGGAAATACGACAGTTGTGACTCCATTCTCTTGAACCTCCTTGGTGAAATGCGTATACAGTTCACGATGTAAAGCGTGTTGCAGTAATCAATTTCATGATGAATACATTAAATGGTGAGCTTTTTTTTTCATCACTATAAGAACGGTTTAATCACGGAGGTACTCTAATAGCTTCATGGTTTAATGAACTCCTGGAATGTGTACCCGCTTTCCTCATCAAATTTCTTCACGGTAATCACAAATCTTGCTCAAGAGCTTTCACTTGCAAGACCTATATTGACTTAACTTGATAAGATGTTCAAAAGCTTGTAGATGAACGATTGAAAATTTAGAGTTTGAATAGTTTATTTACAAGTAATTAAGAGATGTTTAGGAACACCGATCATTTTCACAGTACATTAAAGTCATTTCGTATGGTATTGTCCCAAACAAAAGTGACTTTCATGTACAGCCTCAAAGATTTTCCGAGGGTGTCCAGAGTCTTGCATAACATAAAAAATAATAGATGAGCAGATCCAAAGACGCAGTAATCGTATAAAGGTTGTTGAAGTGTTTGGATGCAATCCTGCTATAAAAGAAGGATCTAATGTCCAATCTAAAGAATCACAAGGCGGTGTATAAAGGGATAAAGCTCGTATTGCGTAAGACAGCTATCACTGTTCCCCTAAACTTACCCACTTTCTATCAGATCTCGGTAACTCTGATCTGCTGGGTCCGCAGAAGGCGTCTCCCAGCAACGCTCGTTGAGGATGTAAAGATTCCTCATGGATGCGATTGTTGTGCCGAGGTAGATGGTATCGCCTTCAAACACCTTGAGAGTTTTCATTCATCGAACAATTCATATGAAAAGCACGCGAGATAATTCCATGACACAAGTGTATCAATATGAAAAGCTGCCGATTCATCTTAGAGGCTGAAAGTACCTCGTGTAAAATCTCTACAATATATATCAGTGCTGAGTACCCTGGAGCAACATGTCACAGAAGTCACAAAACGTACTGCCCGCTCATTAGTGGTTGGCGAAAAAGTGTTTTCGAAAGCATCGATCGTTTGATTACAAATTAAATAATATAAAGTACAATCTTCATCACACACTATACTCGTACTAACAAATATTGGAATATTTTGCTCGAATGAATTTTCCTTTAAATAATCATGTTCTCTTGATCTGAACAAATAGAATTATTGCTTGCATGAGCCGCTTATAATTTGGATGTTCATCACCATACACACTGTGATCATGACACTTACTCATGATTGCAATTAGCACAAGCTGATGTAGTATACCTGTGGTGGGGGAGCATGTTCCGACAGAGCTACGTCGAAATTTTGACTGGTGAATTGTCGAATGGCAATGGTGAAATTGCCATGGCCAAACGCCTCTGTGAAGACGGATAGAGATGACTGGGCGATATATGAGGTGTGGATGAGCTGTCTGCGCTTCACCGTGCAATTGACGACGAAGCTCTGCATAGCCCCGCTCACATCCTCAATCTCATTCGTGAAGAAAAAGTTCTCCTCGTCACTCTGAATACAAAAAATATATTTGTGTCAGGGTTATGAAGGTCTCCTTAAATAAGGGTTGCATGTGATATCGATACACAGAGCATGCCTGAACCAATGGTCTATAACTTGTCACCCTCTTTCATTCATGCTGCAGATCAGATCAAGGTCAGATGAGATGACCAGGGGTCAATATCCATCCCTGACTACAAAAATTGTAAGCACATTTCCGGAGTTTTCTGACGCATTATCTTTCCTGCAATGTATAAGATATGCGTTGTTTTGTTTACAGCACTGGGCGTAAATGAATAGAAGTATATTCACATTTGAAAGCGCATTGACAAAAACAAAGTCAAGGAAAGATGTTAAATTTCAACGACTGTAGTTTATGTCATTTGGTGTCTGACAATTTCCATCTCATGTTGCAGGCAGCGACTGAATGACATAATATGGAAGATTCACTATAACTGGACGAATTCAAGACCAGACGTCTCAATTCTGTGGACAGACAGTTAAAGATGAAGAGTAGCATGAATGAAAACGTTCACCATGGCAGGATAAGTCGTAATTACTAGAATTTGTTTGTCTTGTTGCAATAAAAGAGATACCAGATGATCTACACGAGTCTTGTCAAATACATCTTGTCGGTACATCTTTCCGCCAAACTTTATATTTACCGCTATGCGCGTTCCACACTCTTCAAAAGATGTTGAAAGAGTGACGTAGTCAGAGTTGAAAGCGTAACCATAGCAACGAGAAGAGGAAAAGCGAATTTGGCTAGGAGCCGAGACTCGGTAACTTTCCCTTTTGACGAGTACTTCCATTTTGCCGTTGTCACATGAGACTTTTGGAGCTGCCAAAGAGAAAGGGAGGGGAAAAAAGGAAAGACGAAGAATGACATATTTTATACAATGTAGCAAAACTACCTGGTAGCAGTGAGTAACGTTTGACAAAGAAGTTTATGTGTTACAATAATGATAATTATACGTGTGTATACAAATACCAAAATATACACATAGCGCCTATCAATAATTACCATCGAACTGATCATCGCAGGGTCCGAAGTGGACGTCATCCACTCCAAAGACGCTACGCTCTGGAGTACCGACCACGCCTTCGAAGATGAACTGTCCCTCACCCAGTCCAGAGGTTATTACCTTAGCTAGTTTCCAAAACGGTCCCTGGTCACCCCGCTTCAGCCAGATGAGCTTGGAAAAACTTTGATTGGTGAAGTAGAGTTTGAGAAAGGAGTGACTGGAGACCCCCGGCATGATGAAGGCGAACCGTAAACAGGTGGCAGTCGTGCTTACAGTGTTGGTATACGGACTTGTGAAGTTAGCTCGAGCACCGGCATCCTGTGTCGTGCCGTTGATGAACATACTGTAATCTCCTACGAGAAAAAGATAATACCAATTTACAATGAAGGAGTTAATGGAGACTATAAATCGCAGATAGTTTTTTCGATCCGGTAGCTAGTCAAACTATGCATCCCTATAACCACAACGTAGTTGATTATACCTCTCTTCCCGCGTATCTGGTGACGAACGATAGACATAACAGAGCATGTACTTTCCTCCATTAACACTGATTAACATTTGCAGTATCAAAGAAAGACAATTCAATCTGTTTTAATGACTCATGGGAAGAATGCTCAGAAACTGGAATTCTGGGAACATCAGAAAATCATCCCCCCCCCTCCCCCCTGTCGCTCTGAAAAGGAAAACCAATGCTTTCTTCAGTAATACATTATACTGTTGCTCAGGTGTAGTGTTATCCAAGGTAAAGGTTATTTAAGTCCAGCTATTGTTTCGGAGGTTTATTGGGTAACAGAAAACAGTGATTGCTTAAACTTAAATTGGCATTTCCACTTACCAATGGATGGACCTTTCTCTGAATGTCTGCTGACGTTACGTGGCAGTCTCAGCCAATCAAAATCGTCCTCAAAATCTTGACTCCACCCACAAAGATTGGAGCCAAAGTTGTCGAAATCGCAAGCCCATTGTGATGGATCTGTAGAAACAGAATGCTGACACTCAATATAGGAAATGTGTAGATTTTGTAACGCTATAGTATGCGTGACGTATGTATTTTGCTATGGACATTTTGGGGACGTTGGACCAAAGAAGTAATAATAGTACTAGTAACTCGCTGAGATAAACTGAACCGAAACTTGACATTAAAGTCGTTTTTCTGATAACATCATATGACATTACTTGACTGCCTAATTAATTCAAGATTCTAATCATCCGCTGCTAAAAGTCTAACCCTTTCTCTTGTACGGTTAGACCTATGTTAATTATAGCAGTTTTTTTAAGAGTTACTAAAAACAGTCTGACAACACGAAGACATCCTCTCACAGGTCCATGGCAGAAAACAGAATCTCTGTTACATTGGCCTTTGGTGTTAAGCTCGAGCTATTCCTTATTGTGGAATCCATGACTACAAAGAAGGCGTAAAATCTTGTCAGAGAATCTGAAGTAGGCCCATAATCAATAACTAAAGATGATCCCTTCTAAACAACTTCGCAAATACGTTGGCAAAACCGTTTACAAAATCCAACCTTCTAGAGACGAGACCACACAGATATCGTAGGCATTGGAGAATGTTCGAGGACCGACGTATCGAACCTCTCGTGAAGTTTCGTTCATGATTGCTATGACGTCACGGGATGTTTCCGTTAAGTAGATGTCTCCATTGTGCCAGGTGAGTCCAAAGAAACCACTCCTAGTCAGTAATAGGGTCCTTTCGCCACTCAATAAATCCAGAGATTCGATCCTGCTGTTTCCGATATCACGCCAGTACATTTTCGTTCCTACATAGAAGCCCAGTCGTGGAATACATGTAGGAGGAACATTAATTGAGGAGAATATAGTGACAACATCCTTTATGGTAGATAACAGTAATGCCTACTCTTTGCTTCATTCTGCTGAAATCAAAATATGTGTTGCGACGCGACAAAATGGCCCTTAATTAGCGCTGTCCCGCACTAACGCCATAGTTTGACAAACCATGAATACGAGCCAAAAAAAAAAAAAAAAAAGATCAGCTGGCTTGCTGCTCGCGTATGCATAAGTGCATTGAAAAGTGGCATGATTTTGGTAAAGCATGCTTTTTTTAATGTCATAACTTGGGCATAAGGAGTGAAATTTCAGAAAACGGTTTGCAAATCTAAATATGTCAGAGTTCATTTTACAATATGGCAGTGAAAATTCATTTCTGGTACTTTAAGCCCCAAGGACCCCTTTCTGGCGTCGCCGTCCGAATATATATATATATATATATATATATATATATATATATATATATCAGGGCTCGACAGTAACGGTGGCCCGGTGGCCCGGGGCCACCAAAAATGAAAGTCGGGCCACCAAATTTAAAAAAAAGGCAAATTTGGTGGCCCGCCTCGGGCCACCAAATTTTTTTGAAAAGTACGTAGGCCCTACGTCAATTAATTCGTAACTTTTTGCGCCGGAAATTAGCAGTTATATTGTTTAAAAGATACATGAAAAGGACTGAATGAGTGCCTGAGAGTGAGCGTTGCGAGTTTGTTGAGGTTTTTTTATGAGTAGATATGTCCAACTTCCGATTCTTACTATGACTGGATAAAACTTAGATATCTGACTCATTAAAAAAACAGGACTTTAATGTTTTTTATTGTTTTTTTCGGGGCCACCAAATTTTTCTCACGGGCCACCAAAAATTTGAAATTGAGGATTTTGGTGGCCCCATCGGGCCACCAAACAAAAAAGTTAGTGTCGAGCCCTGTATATATATATATATATACATAGCAATAATAATATCACAACAGAGGAATGCATTAAATGCCAATCTTGATTTTAATTAAAAATCCGAATTTTCGGGGGTCCTCCCCTTCGTCAGGGATGACAGTGCGAAACAACATGGCAGTGTATCCGTATTAATGAATATGGCAGTGTGGTCCTCCCCCTGACGAAGGGGGAGGACCCCCGAAAATTCGGATTTTTGATTAAAATCAAGATTGGCATTTAATGCATTTCTCTGTTGTGACATTATTATTGCTATTTCTAGTACTGCCAATACGAGGAGCAACTACAATATCGATTATATATATATATATATATATATATATATATATATATATATATATATACGTATCGGACGGCGACGCGATAAAGGGGTATTTATAATACATCAAATATTTTTGTAATGTATGTATTAAGAACTGTCTAGAACTTTGTCGCGCACTATTGGAACACTGCGGTGCAGAGGATACAATATTATATCAAATGGGTTAGTCAAATACCGGTTAGTGATTGGCTAAACAAAGTCACGTAATGGAGGCACATTGGTTATGTTCGCTCATGGGCAGAACATTTTTGTAATGTTCTCCCATGGGAAAACATTTTCACGTAGCAAATGACACACGATACCAAACGATTGAACGGTCATATTTTTCAAGCAATCGATAGGATAAATTTGCCTATTCCATTACACCATGTGAAAAAGCAGATGACCGATTATTTGTAATGCATACGAAAGTGTGATTTGACTAACCCATATAATACAACAGATGATGACTTTTGTTGTCGGGAACAAGTACCAAACGTTCCCTCCCCCGCCAGTCATCATCTATAATGCAACAATGGCAGGTCATTCGATGAGAAATCTTTAATAAATTATAAGTACGCTTAGATAGACAGAAAGGTAGACAGGCACTGAAAGAGGTTAGCATTATTTATGTATAGCTGAGTAACTCGGTAAATATTTGCGATGTTTCCTCTAGCGCAACAGGTAAGAAAAGAAAATCAGTGTGAATCAACTTTTAAATCAACATTTATGGTCAAACCAAAGTGCCCGGATGCTACCTTTGGAGGGAGGGGAGAAGGGTAAAGGAAGTCGCTGGATTTAGCAAGACATCTGTAAACCTGCCCCTTTTTCTATGTAATGTAGGTCAATGTGCATACACTATAGTGTGTGCTCGTGTGCTTGCAACGTTTTATGACATTTATCATTACTCATGCAGTGGACTCCCGTTAAAACAAAGTCCACGGAACTGGCAGTTTTCTTTCGTTATATGGAAATTTCGTTATAACCGAACAAATAAACAATAAAAATACATATGGTGGATAATATTGCGGCCTGAATTTTTACTTCGTTGTAACCGGAATTTCGTGATAACCGTGTTCGTTATAACGGGAGTGCACTGTATTCATCCAAATACATTATCTGTGGTATAGTTGGATGGCATTGCGTTGTTTGATACTGTAGCAAAACAATGCTGTACACACCTTCATTGTTAAAAGCGAGGCCACGAACGTACTGGATCTGAGTGTCAACAACGTTCTCGGGTTCAGCGTTGAGGGCGTCTATGCTTATCCTTTGAATGGCTCCTGGGCTTTGGACTCCCCAGTAAAGTTCTCTGGAAGATAACAAACCAAAACTTACTCACTTTCACAGTGATTCAAATCATAAATGAGTCTCGATCCATCAGCGTCAACACTTTTCTTTTTCACGTTCCGCAATGTTCCGTAATATATTCCGAGTTATGTTCCTTCACCCTACCGGCATCAGTCAAAAAATTCTACCAACACCAATTTTCCCCTTCGTAACTTTTGTGACTTCACGCTTAATTGGAATTAAGGCAGACTGGTAGGATCGGACTTTTTTTTAGAATAGATGACAGAGGATTAGCGATTACAGGTAAGTATACACATCAACACACTTCTACGTGGGGTAACTGACTGCACCGTGCAGTCAAGAATGTCAGAAAGGAAGGTAATCTCTTCAAGAGCTTTCAAAAAATCCTCATGTTCTAAACCAATATTCTCTATAATGTGCGAAAACTGCTGGATATGATTTTTGATGAATGGCTACTTGTATGTTTGTGATGAAACATGTCAGAAGTAATCCTCACGCCTCCACATACAAAATAAAGTAACAAAGTCAAGTTTACTCAAATTAACAATTCCTGTGTCGAGTTGTTGTTGTTGTTGTTGTCGTTGTTGTTGTTTATTTAAACTGAATGACGACATGTTTCGAGGTAAGCAAGCCCCGGTCAATCAATGGCTGAGTAAATGCCGTGATAAATTCCTATTGCCAAACATATTGGAATGGCATTCGAGTTCAGGATCTCCTGGTCGCTAGACATATATATGTGTCATATCCATTAGATATTAACCTAACTTCCGCCTAATGGCCAGTGATGGTTCTGATCTCTGTGTATTTACTTTAAAAACCAACAATATAATGATTCTTGAAGTTGTTTTTTTTTCCATTCCAACTGATTTACTAACATACATGTATATAAACACCGATCATTATCATTATTAAAAATATAGTCGATCAGTCGCGATGAAACTGAAGTTTATCATTACCCACACGGCAGATAAGGTTGACTTGACCTCTTAGGACCTTCAACTCACAATAACTGATGTCATCATTAAACCAAAGTATACGAACAGGTCACCAGTAGGTAGTATGGCATTGTATAATGAGTGATATGGCCTAGAGTGTAAATTATTCGAGACAGTAATATAATCGGTTTAATACCTATAGACTGTCATAGCGCAGAGGAATTGTCCTGATAGCCATTGATGTATAAAACTGTCCTTATTTGTAAAAGCTATATAGCCATGGTGGTGTACTGTCCACAATGGTAGGATCTTATTAGGTTACTGTCTTTAATTGTTATTGTAAGAACGGAGATAGTCCCCGCTGGTAGATGTCTTGACTTAATATGTCTAGCTGAAGGGCTATCAACCTTCCTGCCAATTGTCATCTTTCTCAAACAGTCTGAGTAGTATAAACGTCCTCTTCCTGGTCTTCACCTTTTCTTGTTAATCGCATCTTTTTGTGAATTTTATTTTGTTTTTTCAAGTTTTTTTTCTTCCGCCCCGAATTTCAAACATCAATTATAATTAATATCTAGTTTGTATTGCCAAATAGACACAGTGCAGGCAAATAACTGCATATCAATTATTCCAGCCCTTTTGACACCAATGTTTATTTCCTTATCTTGTCTTGTACATATCTTACGATTCATCGAATTATGTAGGCCTATATAATTATGTAATGTATGTGTCATGCTTGATTCACATCTAACTTTTAATGTCTTTGTAAATGAATCATAAAAGAGCTTCATCGGCATTCCTTAAAATTGGGACAATACGTAAATTTCTCAATCGGGAATCAGCGGAGAGATGGCATGAGCATTATATGTTGCCACGAATTTGTGATAGTTTACTTGGACTTCCACACATAGGAAAACTTGACAAAAAAACAGACAAACTCGGCTTTAAGTTGTAACCCATGTTTGTAAACATGACCACATCACCTCAAGCTTGCATGGATTACACTGGGTGCCCAGACCATACCGGCACACATTCTTTTATTAACTTTCTCCTGCATATGTGGTTTTGGTTCAACAATGAATCTCCAAGAACTTATCAAAAATATCAGTTAGCCCTACCCAGAAATCTGCGTTCTACGTCTCTCTTTGTTCATCAAACCGTAACTCAATTCAATGGAGCACGAGCTTTTGCAGTGGGAGCAGTTAAACTATGGATTGGTCTCCCTGATAATATTAAACTTGCAGAATAGTTAATTTCTTCAGAACAATGCTTAAGTCATTTTATTTTCAAAAGGAAGTGTTCCGCCCTTTATTATCTTAGCTTTCACTGCATTGATTGTGGCTTTCTTTTCCATCATCTGCTCTTTCTTTCTTTTTTATTTTATTTTTATTTTTGTTTTTGGTCTCGTTTCTATTCTGAAGTGATCTTTGAAGCGAAAAGATATTTCTTTCAGAATTTGATACGGTTACAAAAGAATATGTTATTATTATTATCAAATCCATTGTTATTCATCTGAGAAATGTATGTATTGATTACATTGGTATCAAAAGTTACTAACGATTATTCAATGTTAAGACTAACGAAAGACTGGCTTTTCTTAGCAATACATGATCTGTTCTTATATTTTTAAAATCATAATGGACGTTATTCCTTTAAGAATAAGTTTTTCAGGATTTGTCTTTATAGGGGTGTAACTTTATGCCATTGTCACAACAAACTTGCCATGACCTCAATCAAATGAATCAGATAAAATTCACTCATTTTTTCTTGAAGACTTTTAGCTAAATTAAAATCTACTACAGTGAGTAAAATCCTACGGACCCACCTTCTTATAGGATTAATGGTAACTCCGTATGGTCGCTTTTGTGGTAAAGAAACTAAAGTTCTTCTCCCAGATCCATCGTAATTCACCACGGCTATCTTGCCAGGAGAGGTGTAGAAATCACTCCAGTATACCTTGGACTCGCTGGGATCGACTGCCACTCCGTAGGGTTCTAAAAAACAAACCCAGAAAAATCATCCGTGTTATTATGATATCTACTTATGCAGAACTATAACTTGTATCAAGATTCAAGTCAAATAAAATGAAGAGCAGCAATAATGGATCCTTAAACAACTTTACAATGAAGACGTTTCATGCATTAGTATGTTGGCATGATTTATCGCATTTTATAAGGAAAATGACGCAAACACACACACACACACACACCATCATCATCATCATCATCACATACAGAACTGCAAATGATGGTGTCTTCCCATGTTAACTCAATTAAAGGACAGGCACCCGGATATCTACAGAAAGTTGGACAGCAGGAAAGTTTCAGATGCACACCTCATATAAGAGTATACAATTTGTACACTCAATTATTAAACTATTTCATTGCGCCCGTGAATGAAAAAAGAAAAAAAAATATCACCGAAATCGTAACGAAAATGTGTATATTTTATGGCCATGTCACCTCTTATGTCTGTGGACACAACGACAGTAGCATCTGATCCGTCGAGGCGAGAGCTCTGTATTCGCCCTGGATTGCCCCCGTACGTCCAGAAGAGAAGTTGGCGAACAGGATCATAGTCCACACTCCACGCACCACCCGGGTTCGAGAGAGGGAGTCTTCTGTATGTGATGTCCCTGATGTTAGAAGCGTATATTGCTCGTCTACTGAAATCCGCCAGCAGCATGAACTCATCTACACATCAGTGAGATGTATCAGTGTAGGAAAGACGAGGAACATAGAATGCAAGCATGTTAGGTGAAGGAAATGACTATTATTCTACAGTTATTTCATGTATCACATTGCAGATGGGGAGCAACAAGTGCTCGAATCTGTACCTTGTAGACAAACGTGCTTTACAAACACGCGATAAAAATGCTGAAAACTCAAACAAAAACATGAACAGGGATGCAAGCCCTGCTTTTTGGTATTCTGAACACCGTTTTATCTCTGTTGTAACTTGTGTTGTAACTTGTGTTGTAAGTCTGTGAGTTACAACACCGCTAAAGCAGTTGTAAATCGGTATTCTGAAAACTGTTTTAAAGGTAAGGAATCCCATTTGCATGCCTTAAATGAAGAGTTGTATAAATACAGTGGTATGTTGAAGAGAGTATCATTTTAGAAACTCCCATAAAGTATTGAAAGTGGAAGGTAACATTTAGTACATTTTTATTGACCGTTAGATTTTGAATTGATTTTTTTTTCGGGGCTCACCGTAAATTCCAGTACATTACTAGGCTATACCTTTGCAGACCCATGCACTGCATGTGTGTCCATCATGTATGTTTTGTGAAGAAAGTTCATCAAAACTTACAAACATTTCTATATACATTCTTGCCACACACTCTCTATATGTTATTACATCAGCTCTTAAACTTTTAGATTTGTGTTTATAGATTAAAAAAATACAGGCATGGGCGTAAATCCCGGGGGGGATGGGGGGGATATATCCCCCCCTGAAATGGAGGAGGGGGGGATGGCCTGTACAATCATCCCCCCCCCCCCCCTGAATTTTGAGGGGGAAAATGGAGGAAGCAGAAATGTGATTGTATCAATTTTGGCATATTGCATGACGTTTTGTACGCCGGCCTTCAGACAGGTAACAGAGCTGAACAGTATTTCATCTTGTAGGAAAATGTATACATAATTTTCTCAAGCGCTCGCTCGCTTCGCTCGCTCGCGAAGAAAGTAACATTGACATACACTGTAAGGTATGGCTCAGACGTTGACAACGTCAATATAGGCCTACATGTAGGCCTAAACATGCTATGACGCGAGTAACTCGGGACCATCTGCAAAATATGTACGAAAACAAACAAACAAACAATATCAAAAACTATATCGCCATAATATATTGAACCCCCTCCATTTCCTGAATCATTCCTGAGAAACGACAGTGACTAATGACTCAGTCAGGATACATCTATGGGCATACCCAGGGAAGATCAGGGGCGTCGGATCTATGGGGGGGGGGGGGCAAAGGGGCATTTGCCCCGCCCCTGCGGAAGTGTTTAGGCAGACAAATTTATCCCCCAAGCAATTCCCGAGATGAGGACAAATCTCGAACTTTCTTAATGGAAAATTGTCGAAAAATCGCCAGAACTCTGCACCAGATCGTTGTATTGCAGTCACAAACATGCAAAAGCTCCGCTATACAGGATCCCTTTCGATAAACTTTGTAAAATTTTGACATTGACGTACATTTCCCTAATTTATCAAAGAGTGTGCAGCAAATCTTTCACTTAACAAAAGCACCCTCATATGCAGAGGCGTCGATGGGGGGGGGGGGGGGATGGTTCCCCGATAAAGTGGGACGAACAAAAGCGAAAAATATAGCTACAAACGGCAGTTTTTGGAGTGTAAATGTCAAAATTTTCAAGCTCGCTCGCTCCGCTCGCTCGCATTTAACCGCTATGCCATTCTCCTGATGTTGCTGATAGTGACTGACAGCAGTTGCGCCCAGTGCGCCCCCCCTTAATTTCCAAAGCGAAAAATTTATCTACAAACGGCAGTTTTGGGACTGTAAAATGTCAAAATTTTCAAGCTCGCTCGCTTCGCTCGCTCGCATTTAATCATTATTCCATTCTCCTGAGGTTGCTGCCAGTAATTGCCAGCAGTTTTCGCCCGATGCGCCCCCTTAATTTCCAAAGCGAAAAATATAGCTTCAAACGGCAGTTTGGGGATTGTAAAATGTCAAAATTTTCAAGCTCGCTCTCCTCGCTCGCTCACATTTAATCATTATTCCATTCTCCTGATGTTGCTGCCAGTAATTGCCAGCAGTTTTCGCCCGATGCGCCCCCCTTAATTTCCAAAGCGAAAAATATAGCTACAAACGGCAGTTTTGGGACTGTTAAATGTCAAAATTTTCAAGCTCGCTCTCTTCGCTCGCTCGCATTTAATCATTATTCCATTCTCCTGAGGTTGCTGCCAGTAATTGCCAGCAGTTTTCACCCGATGCGCCCCCTTAATTTCCAAAGCGAAAAATATAGCTACAAACGGCAGTTTTGGGATTGTAAAATGTCAAAATTTTCAAGCTCGCTCTCCTCGCTCGCTCACATTTAATCATTATTCCATTCTCCTGATGTTGCTGCCAGTAATTGCCAGCAGTTTTCCCCCGATGCGCCCCCCTTAATTTCCAAAGCGAAAAATATAGCTACAAACGGCAGTTTTGGGACTGTAAAATGTCAAAATTTTCAAGCTCGCTCTCTTCGCTCGCTCGCATTTAATCATTATTCCATTCTCCTGATGTTGCTGCCAGTAATTGCCAGCAGTTTTCGCCCGGTGCGCCCCCCTTAATTTCCAAAGCGAAAAATATAGCTACAAACGGCAGTTTTGGGACTGCAAAATGTCAAGATTTTCAAGCTCGCTCGCTTCGCTCGCTCGCATTTAATCATTATTCCATTCTCCTGATGTTGCTGCCAGTAATTGCCAGCATTTTTCCCCCGGTGCGCCCCCCTTAATTTCCAAAGCGAAAAATATAGCTACAAACGGCAGTTTGGGGATTGTAAAATGTCAAAATTTTCTAGCTCGCTCGCTTCGCTCGCTCACATTTAATCATCATTCCATTCTCCTGATGTTGCTGCCAGTAATTGCCAGCAGTTTTCGCCCGATGCGCCCCCTTAATTTCCAAAGCAAAAAAATATAGCAACAAACGGCAGTTTTTGGACTGTAAAATGTCAAAATTTTCAAACTCGCTCTCTTCGCTCGCTCGCATTTAATCATTATTCCATTCTCCTGATGTTGCTGCCAGTAATTGCCAGCAGTTTTCGCCCGGTGCGCCACTCAGTTTCCAAAGCGAAAAATATAGCTTCAATCGGCAGTTTTGGGACTGTAAAATGTCAAGATTTTCAAGCTCGCTCGCTTCGCTCGCTCGCATTTAATCATTATTCCATTCTCCTGATGTTGCTGCCAGTAATTGCCAGCAGTTTTCGCCCGGTGCGCCCCCCTTAATTTCCAAAGCGAAAAATATAGCTACAAACGGCAGTTTTGGGACTGTAAAATATCAAAATTTTCAAGCTCGCTCGCATTTTCTCATTATTCCATTCTCCTGATGTTGCTGCCAGTAATTGCCAGCAGTTTTCCCCCGGTGCGCCCCCCTTAATTTCCAAAGCGAAAAATATAGCTACAAACGGCAGTTTGGGGACTGTTAAATGTCAAAATTTTCTAGCTCGCTCGCTTCGCTCGCTCGCATTTAATTATTATTCCATTCTCCTGACGTTGCTGCCAGTAATTGCCAGCAGTTTTCGCCCGATGCGCCCCCTTAATTGCCAAAGCGAAAAATATAGCTACAAACGGCAGTTTTTGGACTGTAAAATGTCAAAATTTTCAAACTCGCTCTCTTCGCTCGCTCGCATTTAATCATTATTCCATTCTCCTGATGTTGCTGCCAGTAATTGCCAGCAGTTTTCGCCCGGTGCGCCCCCCTTAGTTTCCAAAGCGAAAAATATAGCTTCAATCGGCAGTTTTGGGACTGTAAAATGTCAACATTTTCAAGCTCGCTCGCTTCGCTCGCTCGCATTTAATCATTATTCCATTCTCCTGATGTTGCTGCCAGTAATTGCCAGCAGTTTTCGCCCGGTGCGCCCCCCTTAATTTCCAAAGCGAAAAATATAGCTACAAACGGCAGTTTTGGGACTGTAAAATATCAAAATTTTCAAGCTCGCTCGCTTCGCTCGCTCGCATTTAATCGCTATGCCATTCTCCTGATGTTGCTGCCAGTAATTGCCAGCAGTTTTCGCCCGGTGCGCCCCCGCCCCCTTAATTTCCAAAGCGAAGAATATAGTTACAAACGGCAGTTTTGGGACTGTAAAATGTCAAAATTTTCAATGCAAAAAGATTTCACCGTGGGAGGGGGAAATCCCCCTACCATACCCTCCCCCCCCCCCTCGCTTGCTTCGCTCCCTCACATAACCGCTCCTCCTAAGATCAAATCCTGTCTACGCCGGTGATAGGCCCCATCATTTAGTAGGCCTTCACAGTGATGTCGCACAGGCGGAGCAAGAGCTGAAATACAACGATTTAGTCATTCAATAATATATTGTGAATATTTCATTTTCTTATTTTTTTTTAAAGAAAAGAAAACAAAATTTTCACCAAAAGTGTGCACCAGATCGCTGAATTTCAGGTCTGAAAATGCAAAATCTTCCACGTGTGGGAGAGGGATACCCCCCCCCCCCCCCCATACCCTCCCCCCGTTCGGTCGTTCCGCTCCCTCTCACAGGTATTTCAACAACAAAAAAAAAAAATGTTTTCATACTTTTAAGGTCTGATTTTCCTCCGAAAGTCATCTGACAAGCAAAAAAAAAAAAGCAACAAGAACAAAAAGTCTTCATATTTTTGCTGCCACTTTCCTCCCACTTTATATTTCATGCAAAAGAGTGGGACATCCGATCCCTGTAAAGTGTGTGCGTGTGTGTGTGTGTGTGGGGGGGGGGGGGCACCAAGCTCCCCCCCCCCCCCCCCCCCCCCCCGAGGCTGCGCCGGTCCGGTTATGGGCTTGTAATCGTGGTGATGGTGACCATCCCCCCCCCCCCCCCACTCCTCAGTACGGATTTACGCCGTTGAATACAGGAGACTGCAACAAAAAGGCTTAAGTGTGGCTGACACACAGAACTACTGAGTAGTTGAGTTTTGTGCATTATTCAAATTGTAGATAACTGTTGACTTCCAAATTTCTCAGCAGTGGCCTAAACAAGTCCCCTGAGGTTCATATTTAATGTTTTGCTGCATTTTGGGAGGTCTGTAAAAGGTATCCCTTACCTTTAACGGTGTTGTAAGTCATGATAACCACGCCCATCGCAATAATCATAATTATGCGATAGGAAAATTAATATTATTAGAAGTAGCATCATAGGGTGCGTTTATAAGATTTTTCTTTTGGCCAGAAACAGTGTTTTGAAACACTGTTTATGGCCAAAAAGTGTTTCTAGCAAGAAAAAAAAATCTTATAAACGCTAACCGTGATTTGAAACACTGTTTGTAAACGCACAAAATAGTGCGTTTACAAACAGTGTTTCTGTAAAAATAGTGTTTCAAAAATCTTACAAACGCAACCGCGATCTCAAACACTGTTTATGTGACGTCACAGTGCCTTGCGCGCACCCTGTTTGACCTATTGCCGAGGAAAAACTGCGCAGAGTGAGTTGAGCAATGGCACAGTCTGAGCGAGAGCCCCAACACGCTCGGAGAAAAAATCTTATAAACGCTCTCCTGACGAAACTGTGATTTGAAACAGTGTTTCAAAACAGTGTTTCAAAACAGTGATTCTGGGCACGCAAAATCTTATAAACGCGGCCTAAGGGTGCGTTTATAAGATTTTTCTGCTGGCCAGAAACAGTGTTTTGAAACACTGTTTATGGCCAAACAGTGATTCTAGCTCGAAAAAAAAATTCTTATAAACGCTCGCCGTGATTTGAAACAGTGTTTTGAAACAGTGTTTGTAAACGCACAAAATAGTGCGTTTACAAACAGTGTTTCTGTAGAATCAGTGTTTCAAAAATCTTATAAACGCAACCGCGATCGCAAACACTGTTTATGTGACGTCACAATGCCTTGCGCGCACCCTGTTTGATCTTTTGCCGAGGAAAAACTGCGCAGAGTGAGTTGCGCAATGGCACAGTCTGAGCAAGAGCCCCAACACGCTCGGAGAAAAAATCTTATAAACGCTCTCCTGACGAAACTGTGATTTGAAACAATGTTTCAAAACAGTGATTCTAGGCACGCAAAATCAACCAATAAGATTGCTCCCTTGGGCAAATGCACCTTGTTTAACTCTGCGCGTTTTAACAAGCGCTCATTCTCTGGCGTGCGCACAAATAGGACAATAGCCGGGTTCACACGTACAAATTAGCGGGATGACGATCGCGATCCACATCTCGAGTTATTTTGCGAGCGTCCACACGTACCAAATTAGCGGGATAGCGATCGCGATCGGTATCCCGCTAATTTGGCGAGCGTCCACACGTACTGAATTATCCCGCTAATTGCCGACAGAGATAACAGCAAAGCCTGCAAACTGGGTCACACAGCGCCCTTCTTTATCACTGCCTGCGCGCACTTACCTTTGTCCATTGTCTTTTACGCGTCAGTGGTGTGGTTCGCGCGCTGTTATTAGGGAGCTTTAGATTTTGACGCGCGGACGTTTGAGCCGACGCTTGCGCTGGACGTTCTCCTCTCCCTGCGTCGTGTGGAAAAGTAGCTTTAGATTACGCTAGGACGCAACGTATAAAAAAGAAAATCGCGCCCCCATATGATCAGTGCATGAAGGAGCTCTCTACGTCGCAAACTGTGCGGACGTGAAAATAGCCCAGTACGCGTAGTAAACAACACAGGCGACGCAAGCTAAAAATAGATTGACTTTACGCGCGCTACTGCGCAAGCTCAGAGCATTTTTTTTTTCCTTTGAATGTCCGCGCGTCGAAAATCTAAAGCTCCCTATTAGCCGGGTTCACACATACACCAATTAGCGGGATACAAATCTCGAGATTTGCATCGCGATCGTCATCCCGAGTTTTTTGCACGTGTGGACAGAAAAAACCCGAAAATTAGCGGGATAAGCATCGCGATGCTAATCCCAAGAAATCTTGCGCTGGTTCGTCAATTAGCGGGATAATTGGCCCCGCGCTGGTACGTGTGAACGGTCGGGATTGGAATCTAGAGTTTTTATATCCCATCATGCAATGCGCACATCACAACAGCGAGGCGTCTGCGAAGAGGTCCTTCACATCTTTGGAGCACAACAACAACAGCGCGCGAACCACACCACTGACGCGTAAAAGACAATGGACAAAGGTGCGCGCAGGCAGTGATAGAGAAGTGCGCTGCGTGACCCAGTTTGCAGGCTTTGCTGTTATCTCTATCGGCAATTAGCGGGATAATTCGGTACGTGTGGACGCTCGCCAAATTAGCGGGATACCGATCGTGATCGCTATCCCGCTAATTTGGTACGTGTGGACGCTCGCAAAAAAACTCGGGATGTGCATCGCGATCGTCATCCCGCTATTTTGTACGTGTGAACCCGGCTTATGTTCTCCAAAGAGGTGAAGGACCTCTTCGCAGAGGCCCCAGTGTTGTGATGTGCGCATTGCATGATGGAATATAAAAACTCAAGATTCTAATCCCGACCGTTCACACGTACCAGCGTGGGGCCAATTATCCCGCTAATTAACGAACCAGCGCATGATTTCATGGGATTAGCATCGCGATGCTTATCCCGCTAATTTTCGGGTTTTTTCTGTCTACACGTGCAAAAAAACTCGGGATGACGATCGCGATGCAAATCTCGAGATTTGTATCCCGCTAATTGGTGTACGTGTGAACCCGGCTAATAAAGATACAACAGAAGCTTGATTATTATGCCTTCTTACCGGTTTTGACGTATAGTTGGTGCAGTAGGGGATTCGCAAAGCTATCTCAGATTGAGTCTTTTTATTTGAAATTTTGTTTAAAAAATAAGAAGATATCTGGCGTTCATAAGAGGAACCCAGATTTCATAGTTTATGGCGAACTAGACGCTTCTAAATAAGTTAAGCTCTTGCAATGCCATGTTATTATTATCATTATTATTATTATTATTATTATTATTATTATTATTGTTGTTGTTGTTGTCACTATCTGCACAAGATATTTCTTGGAGATCAATATCACGTCAAGTTCCACCATGCAACCTTAGACTTCCATTACTTTTCTCAGGATTCGCACCATCCCCAGCAATAAATATTTTTGAAACACCCAAAGGTGCTGATAATGAATTCTTATTGGTGAAGATAGTGAAATCATACAAAAAGATGTCTAATATTTTGAAATATATTTTTGAAATGAATAGTGCTTAGAACAAACTGCCGACGGTGCCGGTTACCTTTCTGTTCATGTGTTTGTGTTTTTATAATTACGTGCATAATTATGCTACGCATTTGTACTTGCAGTGTTATTGTTACCAAATTTTGTAATGTGGAATGACTTTACATTTTGTCAAACTGCTATATCTTTTGCCTTTCTGTAGATGCATTGTTTTTATTTTTTTGTATATCTTCTTTATTTTGAACTCACATACCACAATATTGAGTTAATGAATTATCTCACTATCTAACTTAAAGGGACTGTACAGTACTGGTTGAGGAGGGAGTTCATGTTTTGAACATTCCTAAGTGAGATAATGAGAAACCTCTTATGAAATATGAAAGAGCATGTAATTTCAAGAAGTATTCAACATTTGATGAAAAATGGTTTTCAAATGGCTGAGATATCCAAAAAAGAGCAATTCTAATAAAGTGTGGGACCCACACTTTACTACGATTGCTTTGTTTTACTTTGTTTTTGGATGTTTCAGTCATTCCAAACCCGATTTTCATCAAATAAACTTTGAATTCCTCTTAAAATGGTATGCTCTGTACTATATCATAAATGTTTTCTTGGTATCTCGCAAAAAGTTAAAAGCCCAATTCTCATCTCCACCAATACTGTACTATCCCTTTAAGTTAAAGCGAATGTTACAACGTAGTTAAAACACCTTCCACCCTGTTTTATCTCAGAAGCATAAATTTGCACGGGGCATGACTTACAACAGAATATAAAACAGTTTTCAGAATACCGTGTAATCTAATGTGTGTTCAGGTTTGCGCCCACTGTTACGCGCGTGAGCATACCCTAAGACAATAGTGAGGTTCACACCTAGGTCCCTTTACCTTAAGGTTTCCTAAACCTCGAGGTTTTGTAAACTACGAGGCACTAAACTCCAAGTTAGCGTAGATGTAGACGCATGTAGTTTAGAAAACCACGACAAAACCTTAAGGCGAAGACACCACGACAACACCACAAGATTTCTTAGGGTGTTGTCGTGGTTTAAGCGCGTAGAGATGTGAACGGAGTTTTGTTAACCACGACGCTCAGTTTTTTCTACAATAGTGCGCAACCCTACGTGCTAACTAGGCGCCCTTTATTTTCTATCGTAGTTAGCTTTACCAACGGCGTAGCCAGGATTTCATCTTGGGGGGGGGGGGGGGGGGAGGGTGTCCCCCCTCCCACGGTAAGAACTTTTTGCATTTTGATGTTGTAAATGGTGCAATTTGATGCATGTTTTTTGCGCGTTTTATCGACGTGAAACAGTCCCACTTGTTTATGGTAGCAGTTTATTTTAATGTAGGTTATTATTGAACAATTTGCCTATAAAATGGTATAATTTAGATACATTTCTTGTATCAATTCTTTTCACTGAATATCATGAACGCGACTGAACCCGAGCGAGCGGAGCGAGCGAGGGGGTAGGGGAGGGTGTGGGAGGGGGGTGTCCCCCCTCCCACGTGAGAACTTTTTGGATTTTGATGTTGCAAATGGTGCAATTTGATGCATGTTTTTGCGTATTTTAACGAGTTGAAACAGTGCCACTTGTTTAAGGTTGCAGTATATTTTAGTGTAGATTATTAATTTATTGAATAATTTGCCTATAAAATGATATGATTAGAATACACTTCTTGTATTAATTCTTTTCACTGAATATCATGAACGCGACTGAACCCGAGCGAGTGGAGCGAGCGAGGGGGAGGGGAGGGTGTGGGAGGGGGGACGGGGGGTGTCCCCCCTCCGACGGTGAGAACTTTTTGGATTTTGATGTTGCAAATGGTGCAATTTGATGCATGTTTTTGCGTGTTTTAACGAGTTGAAACAGTCCCACTTGTTTAAGGTTGCAGTATATTTTAGTGTAGATTATTATTGAACAATTTGCCTATAAAATGGTATAATTTAGATACACTAGTCTTTTTGTATTAATTCTTACACTGAATATTATGAACGCTGTCTGTTCAGCAATCAAACAGAAAAAGCATGCACACGAGGGTGTAGATAGGGGCATATCCCCTGCCACACGAAGGTGATTTTGCGTTTTCAGACCTGAAATTCAGCGATCTGGTGCAAATTTTTGGTGCAATACTTTTTCATCGAAGTGTTATAATCACAGAATTTAGCTCTTATTCCGAATGTGCACCATCTGTGTGTATGTATAAAGTCTAGTGAGGTAGAGCTTAGGGGAAGGGGGATTCCCCCTCCCGCTCGTGGAGCTTTTGCGTTTTTAGAATTGAAATAAAGCGATCTGGGTATAGCCACAGTCTACTTCTATGCATGGCGGGGGGGGGGGGGGCGAGCAGGGAGAAGGCGTGGGCGAGTGTTATCTCCACCCTTCCCTTCCGATGGAGCTTTTGCCTTTTTAAGGTTGAAATTGAGATATCTCGTATACGAATATTTGAAGGAATCAACATTTGGGAAATCACCAAAAAAAAAAAAAAAAAAACCTGATGGGGGGGGGGCTGAGGGAGGAAAGGGTCGATTAAAAGGGGAAATTACCCTGATACATGAGGGAACCTTGAGTTTTCGGGGTATAAGTGATAAGTCTTGTGCACTCAGAATTATTCATAATTTTTTTGTAAATCTAAAAAGTGTACTTAGCTAGGGAAAGAGGCACAGAGGGGGAGGGTTTGGGAGGGGGATACCCCCTCCCAAGCACGAGAGATTTTGCATATTTTGAATTGAAATTCAACGATCTGGTGCACACTGTGAGTGAAATATTCAAAAAAAAATATCTTATTTGATGAAAGGTTGCAAAGGAGACCCGCTTCATGTGCATGCACACGTATACACGCATTTTTTTCCGCCTCCCAAATCCCCGGTCCAAATCTTAGAGGGGGGGGGGGGGCGACCGCCCCCATTGGCCCCCCCCCCCCCCCCCCCTGGCTACGCCAGTGAGCTTTACCTCGAGGTTTTGCTAACTGCATGTAGGTGTGAACGGCATCGAAGTTTTGTCGTGGTTAGGGGAAGGAATTTTTGCGCTCGTAGTTAGTATAACTACAAGTTTTTGGATAGGTGTAGACATGGCTAATGGTATGCGCAGGCAAAGAGTGCGCTAGATAAAACACAAGTTGCAACAGAAGTTACAACAGACGTTACAACAGAGATAAAACGGTGTACCGAAAACAGAATACCGATTTGTTAAAACTGACTTACAACAGAGATAAAACAGTCTCAGAATACCACCTCATACTTTTTAGCAGTCCACGTACTCCATTTCCAAAAACTTTGATTCAGTATTTGACATTCAGGTGATAACATTTAGTGTATTTTAGTTCACAATAATTTCCTTGATTACATTAACTGTTTTTGTGCCATCTTATGTATTCAAACGTTTATTGCAATTAAAGTTTTGTTGGAAATAAAATAAACGAAATGAAATAGGGAAAAAGAAATAATGAACCGATGTCATGTTAATTGCCAGCTGCTTTGCTCCCACCCTAATCGGAAGAACATATATGGGGGGGGGGGGGGCGGGGGATCTGTAGAGGGATAAATAGAATGTTTCGTAATCATGTCTCATGATTCTCTTACCTCCCAAACTCAATCGCAAGTTCCCTTGTGGGGTGCCATTCCGTGCAGAAGAATAATAGACGTGTGCAGAGAGAGAGAGAAAAAAAAATCATTAACTTCAGGAGACCTTTTTTTTTCTTCGTAGGCTAGACATGGTATCCTTTCCCTGTTTTCCTTTACATTAAAAAATTAACCATACTGAGGGAGTAATTTTTTGCCTGCGTATAGCAACATGATAATATGCGAATGGAAACACTTACAATAAATCACCTATATGTTTCTCTTAATAGTCGACAGGTTCTTAAAATTGATTTACACTTGCCTCTTTAATCTTTTAATGGTACTTCCTTTATAAAGTAAATTATCAGTATGTGAACGACAGGGATACAATATTGTCCGTCTATTGAGTAATCAGCATGATCAGTGCATGGCGTAAAAATGAGAATTATTCCTTTACGAAAGGCAAAACGGTACTTCACACACAAATCGGAAGATTCCTTCAACCACATTACGGCAAAATACTTATTAAGGTGTCAATAAGGAAACCCCTATAGCATGACTCACTGCTCATGACAAATATTCAAAACTTGATAAACCCTTTTAACAGAATTCACCTATGTGTATCTATTTATGTACTGTTATCGATTTATTTCACTGCACTTGTTATTCTTTGTCTTTGTACTTTTTGAAGTTTGCATTCAAATTGCATCTGATTGAATGCAGAAATAAAAGCAAACAAACAAACAAACAATTAGTTAAACGTCTGTTTTATCAGCCGTTTTGGGTTTTTTTTTTCTCCTTTGTGACATATTGATATCTAACTAGCAATTATTTCATCCAGAGTACTACAAGATTCCCGCATTCACGGTTCAAGGGAAGTCATGGACTGAGAAAACAAAGACAGAATATCCAAGAAACGGACAACGCGTCTTGCTTGCTAAAACCAATTTCATATGGCCAGATTTTTTATCTTTATATATATATTTTTTTTGAAAGCGCGAGTCAAGAAAATATATCATGCATACATTCATCTTTCCATTGATTTTATCACTTCTACATGGGAAAAACATTAGCAACCACTTGGAAGATATGCATATCAGTTGTAAAACTAGTGACATAGAAAAAAAAATCATGATAGAATAGACACGAATATTTAATGGTATCCAATTTTAGGGAAAACCTTACAACTGGCACATGAACTGCTGGTTTAACGTTTCAAAGTCATAAACTATATCCGATCTCATTTCATTTCTAGCAAACATACTTTCTTCCAAATAAACGGTATATAAGAGCAATGAAAAAAACAAAAACAAATACCAATTTGCAATGCAAGTAAGAATCTTACAATAATGTCTCCCCATTCGGTTGATCAGTTTGCAATCATGGCAATACCTGGGATTTGATGATTTGGCAACTGAGTGGTTTAGACAATATTTCGGAATGCGGAAACACTCAAATACACGTAGTTCGCCAATGACTGCAGTGGAAAGTGGTGTTCCGCAAGGGAGTACTAGTATTCTGGGGCCATTACTGTTTATCTTAACACTCAATGATCACCCACAGGCTATCAAACAATGTAAGTTTCTGTGTATGCAGACGACACGTGTTTGTATTTTTCTGCTAAGGATCCAACAATTCTAGAAGTAACAATAAATGCCGAACTGTCTTTACTTAGTAACTGTTTTTTTCATAACCATTTGCTTCTCAATGTAAATAAGTGTAATTTTATGTTAATTGGAACAAAGGCAAAGTTGCGTCATTTTGAATATGTTGACATAAACGTGAATGGCACCAAATTACGAAGAGTAACAGAATGCAAATACCTTAAACTGGGGTGACACTTGATGGAAACCTTTCTTGGAAGGCTCACATTAATCAGGTCAAACATAAGAGTACATGTATAAGGAGTCTTCAATTGTTGAAACAATCATAGAAGTTTTGTAGACGAAAAGTCAGCTCTTATTGTACAAAACGATCATACAACCACACTCTATTGTTCCCTCACGTGGATGAATGGAAATGTGCGCGACCTGCAAAGGCCCCAGACTCCACAGAATAGAGCTTTACTCATTGTGCTAGGCGCAGATGCTCGGTTTAGCAGGGAGACACTATATAACACCCTGAAAATTGATTGTTTAAAGGAACACTGGAAAAAAGCACGCAGTAACTCAAGTATATAAAGCCATTCATAATTTATTACCACAGAGTTCATGCTCACGTATCACATTAAGAGAATATTATTTTAATGTACGTAATAATAATAAAATTGTATTTTTACCCATACCAAGGACTAATTATTTAAAGCGAAGTCCGTTTTATAATGCATCTAGATTATTTCATAGTTTACCCCAAAATATTCGAAATATTGATCATTTAAGCTCTATTGCACAAGCAATTCAGAAAGTAAATTTTCAGATATCATATTAATTTTCTTGCCACTCATTTGAAACAAATCCTTGTGTTATATTTGTTGTTTTTTTTTATTACACATATAATTTTCGTCACAGTTTGATTTTGTTATCGAAATGTACTCGACATAAATTTATGTCAGTCATTTTATACTTGTAATTATATTCATTCCAGTTTGAGTTCTGTTCACTGTATGCTATTTATGTTGTGTTTTGTCAGTTTGTTTTTCTTATTATTATTCTTGTACCTGTTCCTCTGTTTTTGATTAAGTTTTGTAAATTTTTATGTACGGCTTTGCTGAAAAGCAGCTTTTTACCGTGTTGAAATAAATAAATCAAATCAAATCAAAATCGATGATGTATACGGAATACTGATTTAAAAGATGATAGTTGCAGCAAAGTAACACGATACTTACCTTGAATACATGGACTACGGAGGAGTAGGAAGAGGAAAGTTGTGGCAAAGACTGTTGTTAACATGTCAACTATGCCGTTTTCTTCTCAACACGGATGAGTAGTTAATTTTATCAACTTTAAATGACCAGTAGATATCCCAATCTGCACCGATGTGTCTCTTCGCATAAACTGATTTGCTGCTCGCAGTATTTTGTAAACTGATAATGAGGCTGGTGCATGCGACCTCAAATAACGACGATACTTCTTGTTGAGATGTGCAAAGACAATCTGCTACTGTCGGCGAATTGCTCAGGTCATGCCGTCTTTATGGTTTTCATCCCACGGAGCTTCTGAGTTAGAAAAAAAAGTGCGGATTGATAGGTATGGAACGCCATGTGTTGTAAAAAATAGGAGATATCAAACCGCAGATCATTGTGCAAACAACATAAAAACTACTCATCAGTGATCAGACACTTCGTCAGAGGTTTCTACTCTGCACGAGCAAAGGAAAACCTCTGATCAGCAGTGTCTTGTTTTGTTTTGTTTTTGTTTTATCGGCAAGTACATCGCGAAACCTCTGATTAGCAGTTTTAACTCCCTTTCATTGCTGTTCAGAGGTGTTTCTTTGCTCGGGTGGGTTCGAATAAAGGAGAGGTAAGACAAGATCAAAGGTCAAAATGTAAGTGAACTTGCCTGATGAGCACTGTACTCATATTATTTTGGTGTACCCTCAATTACTTTCTACATATTTGAACTATAACCACCAAACTCTGTCACGCCGGCCAAACTCGAATACGGGTGAAATTCGACAAAGTCAAAGGTTAAAATTGTCAATGAACTTTAACTAAATAGGGACTGCACATCTAGTGTTTGTGATCTACTCCCTCTCTCTCACTAAAAAAACAACAACAACAACTTTCATTGCTTTGAGCTATGACCACCAAATTCATACACAGGCACATCACCTATAAAGATACCGGTCAATTCGAATATTGGTTAATTCCGTCAGGGTCAAAGGTTAAAATGTCAATGACCTTTCCCTTATATAAGCACCAAAATATTGTGTGCTCTTAATAACTCTCCACAGCTTGGGGCAGGGAGGTGGGAACCCTCCCTGCTTGGAGCTATGACCACACAACTCAGACCACATGTACACCACCTGAAGGTAGTTCAAATATCGGATAAGTCGTATAAGGTCAAAGGTCAAAAGGACACTGGACTTGCATTGAAAGACACTATTATTATTATGAATTGCCATATTCGGGCGAGACATCGCTTGGCGTCTGCGTTGTTTAAAACCTCTGATCAAGGGTTTGTCTGTGACTTTTGAAACATGTGGCGTTCCATGCTATGGTATCCTGCGGGTACGCGCACCTGGGAAAATGGGTCTATGGTATTGCACTTTAGAATGGGGAGAAGGGAGACTATTTAATTTCTATTTAAGGAGGATGTACAAATATGAAGGCAGGATGTGGAACGTGGTAGAGACACAGATCTAGGTTCATCCTCTCGACCTTGGGCTAAGAAGGATGTTTGTCAAGTCATCATTGATAGAGAGAGTCTGAAGATGATAAGCAACCTTATATTACATGGAAATTTAATACGGGAAAGGTACCATGAAGTCTTCACATGATCTTCCCGTGACTGATAAACAAATAATGTGATTGATGTCACCGTTTCCCTCCATGATTGAAGGTGTAAAGTCAATCTAATGCTGCGAATAATTTATATTATTTACTCGTACACCTACGTGTTTGCTACAGTTGCACAACATGAATTTGCCTACAATTTGTCAATCAATAGAAACATTCCAGACAAGTTTTAATTTACTGCATTTCAGCAATTATGTTTACGCGACAAAAGATTCAATAGCCTTACATTGACAGTTGGTAACATATTAGTTTGAGCACCACTTCCCTCCCAATAAAGTGTTCCCATTATCATTCTGACTTTCACTTTAATTCATTTTTAATGATTTCTCTTCATCAAAATAGATGCATGAGAAAAGGAGAGAATAAAAAAACATCTTAAACTAAACGGGAGCTTCCTTCTTTTTTTTTTCATTTGGCTGAGGGGGGTCACTGTAGTGCTACTTCATCAACGACCCCATCATCTGCTACCTGTGAAGCAGAGTGCTCAAGACAGCTTGGTGAACAAGGAAACAATTACTTTAGAGGAAAATTGAAGCAAATCTGTATAAATCAAATCTAGCTTTCCGGCACAGAGTATATTCAATAATGATGTTAGCAATCACTGCAGCTTGATATAAAGGCATTTTTCGTTATTGTTGTTGTTGTGGTGGTGATGGTGATGGTGGTGATGGTGGTGGTGAAACGTAATCTGCACGACCTCTATTTCGGATACATATTATTTTACATACCTTTTTCTTCAAAAACAATTAAAGTATTGATAAAATCGCACTTTCATTGAAAAGAGTTTTATAGCAAATTGTTCAGAAATGATCAATATAATGCGTGAAGTAGAATGTCATTAATTCCTATCTACTGGCAGCTAAAGTTTCGGAGTTGGTCGTACATAAGACTTGCCCATGACAAAGTGGCATGACAAAATTCATGTTGGTTCCATCTTGTTCCTAGCTGTCACTGACTTTATGTTCACAATACGAAGTGATTATGATTCGGCGACTCACAGTTACAAAATGCGACATTAAGAAAGGTATACACGTGATCTGATAAAAGTTCAGTTTTCGTCAGACCCTTCTGTTGAATCTAGCTCAGTTATACAAGGAAGGGTATATATATATATATATATATATATATATATATATATATATATATATATATATATATAAATGTGAGAGATAGTTCCCTGGGTCCCGAACGTGCGCGGTGCCGCATTGTTGGTTGCATATAATTGAAAGAAATTGGACTGAGGCGGGACGTTGCTCTCGATCTTAGTCTCCCTTTTATTTGTCAAGATTATTAAATGAATAACCTGATGTGTCATATTATATATAATGCAATTTCACATATTACCAATCTTCTAAGTCATTTCCTTTATATACACAAATCAATCATTCAATTCAATACAAATATCCAATCTAACCTCAAATCATCATCAAAATAACATCATATGTCCAGAAAATACATAAATAAATTCTTATATCATAATGCTACCATATAATAATCATATTGTCTTATAATTCTTAGCGTGATGATCACAAACAGAATCATTATACAAATATATCATATTCATATGTCTATTTGCATTGCGTATATGTATACATCCGCATATGCACACACACACACCCACATACATACGCACATAATTTATATACATATTCACATATACACACACAAGCAAACACATACACACTCACATATGCACACACACACACACAACTCCGGTTGATATAATACTATCTAAATCAGCATATCCTGCATATTTCGTATATTTCCGAAATATAATAGTGTCAACCCTGCCAAAAATATATCAACTCTTAGATCAAATGTGTAAATAACAACAATTTCTGTAAATTACCTGCGTGTGACTCGTATGGTTATCGTGCATCCCAGCACCGTGTGCTCATATTCTGTTAAAAAATACAATAAATACCACTCGTTACGCTCAACAGTAATCATGAATCGTGTGATCATACAATAAATATCAACAGGATTTCACAATTATAATATTCAATCATAATATCTATTATGTTACATATAAAGATACAGTCAGAAATAATCATATCAAAAATCACAGATTCATACATTTTCCCAAATTCATCATTGTACACCATTATACATTTCATTCATATCAAATCACAAAAACTTACACTCAACTTTATTCCTACATCTTGTGATCATACAATATATCAGTACATATACAAATGAAATCTCAATAATCACAATATACCTAACCTGAAATTTATTAGGGTGTTTTACCTGTATGTTGGGCTGTATTTTGTCCTGTCTGGTCATGGTCAAGTTTTCTGCTACGGGTGTCTTACTGTGAGTCTGCAGTTAGAGTGAGGGGGTTTGGGATAAGAGCTATGTAGGGTTCATTGGTCAACGTTAATGCCATCGGGGGTCAGTGTTTTCAATTTCTTTATCCAGAAGGATTCTCTATGGAGGATTACTTGGCGGGATTTTGTTCGGATTGTTTCGATGCCTGTGATCTTTACATTGTCAATTGAGTGGTCGGGCTGGTTAAAGTGTGTTGTGTAGGGGAGGGTTTTTCGCTTGTTGGGTGTATTGCAGTTCAGTATTTCCGATTTAGTGTTGCTGAATCTGGTGTACAAGGATGTTTCTGTCTTTCCCACGTATTGTTTGTTACATTTCGTGCACGATATCAAATAAATGAGCCAGTCTGACTTGCATTGTATTTTGGATGTGATTGGGAATTCTTCCCCCGTGACATTACTTTTGAACTTTTTGCCCTCTTTGACAAAGTTGTGAAGCATGCACCGTTTGGTTTCGCATTTGGCAAAGCTGTTTGTGTTGTTCTCATTCAGCTGGCCATTTTTGGGGTCGCCAGAGTATGTTAGTAGGTCGCGGAGGGTGCGGGGGCGTCGGTATGCAACCAACGGGGGATCCGAAAGTATCTGAAGCTGATTCATCTAGGGTTTTTTGTTCCTTTTTGAGAATTTTGTGCAGTTTGGCGGTGGCGGGACTGTATGTTAAGACGAAAGGGGTTCTTTCTAAGGGGAGCCGTTCTTTTTTTGTCAAATAATTCCGCGCGGGGGATGGAGCGAGCTCTGTTGATTTGTAGTTTAGTTTGTTGGGGAGGGTAATCACACTTGTCGAGATAGTGTTGGGGATTTTCAAGATGTTTGTCTGTGCTTTCTGGCTGAGAGCAGTTACGTTTGATTCTAAGGGCCTGGCTGTATGGTATGCTTTTGAACACATGTCGGGGGTGGCATGAGGAGGGAGGGAGGAATGTGTGAGAGTCTGTAGGCTTGGAGTATAACTCTGTCTGGAGAGTTCCGTCGTCTGAGAGGACCTTTAGGTCAAGAAAGTTGACACAGTCGGGGGATGACTCAAACGTGAATTTGATTCGGGGATGGAGGGCATTCACTGTGTTTTGGAATTGTGCTAATGATTGGGGGCATTGTGTCCAGATGAATATGATGTCATCAATGTATCGTTTCCACGATCTCGGGAAGATTGCGTTTGTGAGTTCTAATAGCTCTGCCTCTATCTCCCCCATGAAAATGTTGGCATACGATGGGGCAACAGGGGTGCCCATAGCGGTACCCTCTATTTGCAAATAGTTCTTGCCGTTGAACTGGAAATTGTTCAATGTCAGTACCAGTTCAAGAAGACGAATGAGCTGGTCGGTTGGAGGGGAGGGGTTCATTCGGGCGTTGAGGGCGTTTCGACATGCTTTGATGCCCTCATTGTGGGGGATGTTCGTGTACAACGAAGTTACATCGGCTGTCACTAGTATGCTTTCTGGGGGGAGGGGGTTCTGGGTCAGATTCAGGTCATTTATGTGGTTGAGAAAATCGGTAGTGTCCTTTAGGTGAGAGGGTAATTTTTCAACCAGGGGGCGGAGGTGGAAGTCAAGGAATCTTGAAATTTGCACAGTGGGGCACGCGAATCCTGAAACAATAGGGCGTCCCGCGGGTTGTTGGGCTTGTGGATTTTGGGGAGGAAGTACATGTTTGGGCGACGTGGATCCTTTGGAATTAGTTTTTTCTTTAAGTCTGAGTTCACGTCAAGGCTTCCCACAGCTGTTTTTACCTTTTGTAGGTGCTGAGGGGTGGGGTCATGATCTAGGGCCTTGTATGTCTTTGTATCTGTTAGTTGTCGTAGACCTTCGTTGATGTATGTGTCTGTTGACATGACAACCGTACACGATCCCTTGTCAGCTGGTTTTATGATTATATCTTTGTTGCGTTTGAGACTGTAGAGGGCCTTTCTCTCTGATTTGGTTAGATTGTCACATCTTTTGTTTCTTTTACGTTCGTGAGTACTGACCATGTTGAATGTCGCGGTTTCTACTTGCTCTAATTACTTGTGCAAGCTGGGCTCCTTGACGAAAGGAGTCCACGCGCTTTTTGTTCTTAGCTGTTCTGGCAGCTGAGTCTGATCATTTTCTTTAGCCGGCCGATTATTGTTAAGGTCAGATTCTTTTTTCTGCTTCAGCGCGAAGTGTGTTGTTAGCGTCACTCTGCGTTTAAATGCATCTATGTCTGCTTTTAGTTGTAGTTCGTCCATATGGGGTGGGGTGGGGCAGAATTTTAGTCCTTTCGATAGGAGGCTGTGTTCTGCCTCAGAAAGTCGGTAGTTAGATAAATTCACTACTGCGTTATTGGAGTTTGGGGGATTTCGTTGTTTTGTGATTTCTTTCTTCTGAGTTTGGTGGTGGATTTTCCGCCGTTTTGTATAGTTTCGTTTCCTGAAATGGCGGTTTTTGTGCGTTTGGCTCGTTTTTTGTCTTACCGGGCAACTTTCAGAGTTGTGAATTCTATTTTTACAAAGTTCGATGCTGCCTCGCCCCAGAAAATGAGGAATGGGAATCAATCCTTTGGGACGCTTCTTGCTCTCTACGCGACAAAACAATCGACTTGGTAGAATTGAAACTTGACTCGATTGACGCCTCACTGAAAGAAAAGAAACAAGAGCTCTGGAACGGAACCACGCCCGAAACGTATCACAAATCTTTGAATTCAATAGAGAAATCTATTAGTAGGGAGATTACACAAATAAGAGCCAGCAAAGAATCAAAACTCCGTCGCGACATCGAACTTTGTAAAAATAGAATTCACAACTCTGAAAGTTGCCCGGTAAGACAAAAAACGAGCCAAACGCACAAAAACCGCCATTTCAGGAAACAAAACTATACAAAACGGCGGAAAATCCACCACCAAACTCAGGAGAAAGAAATCACAAAACAACGAAATCCACCAAACTCCAATAACGCAGTAGTGAATTTATCTAACTACCGACTTTCTGAGGCAGAACACAGCCTCCTATCGAAAGGACTAAAATTCTGCCCCACCCCACCCCATATGGACGAACTACAACTAAAAGCAGACATAGATGCATTTAAACGCAGAGTGACGCTAACAACACACTTCGCGCTGAAGCAGAAAAAAAGAATCTGACCTTAACAATAATCGGCCGGCTAAAGAAAATGATCAGACTCAGCTGCCAGAACAGCTAAGAACAAAAAGCGCGTGGACTCCTTTCGTCAAGGAGCCCAGCTTGCACAAGTACTTAGAGCAAGTAGAAACCGCGACATTCAACATGGTCAGTACTCACGAACGTAAAAGAAACAAAAGATGTGACAATCTAACCAAATCAGAGAGAAAGGCCCTCTACAGTCTCAAACGCAACAAAGATATAATCATAAAACCAGCTGACAAGGGATCGTGTACGGTTGTCATGTCAACAGACACATACATCAACGAAGGTCTACGACAACTAACAGATACAAAGACATACAAGGCCCTAGATCATGACCCCACCCCTCAGCACCTACAAAAGGTAAAAACAGCTGTGGGAAGCCTTGACGTGAACTCAGACTTAAAGAAAAAACTAATTCCAAAGGATCCACGTCGCCCAAACATGTACTTCCTCCCCAAAATCCACAAGCCCAACAACCCGGGACGCCCTATTGTTTCAGGATTCGCGTGCCCCACTGTGCAAATTTCAAGATTCCTTGACTTCCACCTCCGCCCCCTGGTTGAAAAATTACCCTCTCACCTAAATAGACCAGGAGCTGGCTGCTGGTCAATTTACCCCATCAAGCCCAAAAGGTTTGACCCCTCAAAGTTACTGGGGCCACCCCCTTCATTACAAAACTGGGCGTCAGCCTGATACCTGAGGGCGGGGTCGTCCCCCAGGGACCCCCTCAAAATGGCCCCCGGCGGGTGTAATTTACCCCATGGAGCCCATGGACCAAACCTGGTCTAAAAGAATGGCCTAGGGGTGTACATAATAAAAATATAAAAACTGACAAAATATCTGGTCGGGAAAGGGGTTGCCAGACCGTCCCCCCCTGGGCCCCCCCTGGCGGGTGTAATTTACCCCACGCAGCCCATGCACCAAACTTGGTGCAATGAAAGTACTATGGGTGTACATAATGAAAATATAAAAACTGACACGATATCTGGTTGGGAAAGGGGTTGCCAGATCCCCTCACCCCCCCCCCCCCCCCACCACCGCCCATTACGCCCCTTCGTGGGTTTAATTTAGCCAACAGCACCCATGGATCAAATTTGGCTGGGGGAAAGTAGGCCCCACTATGGGTGTGCAAAAAATAAAGATAAAAGCTGACAAAATATCTCACTTACAAAGAGTAATCAAACATATCCCCTACCTTTGCTACCCCCCCCCCATTTTTTACTGTGAAGGGCCTATACGGTTTGGAGAGGTATGAATGAGCGTGTCATAAAAAGTAATAAATGGAACTTCTTGAATTAAGATGAAGTTATGACAACAGAAGCATTGTGTGTGTACATATATCCACATGCCCCATCCCACTCCCTCCCCCAAAAGAATGGAGTTATCGATATCTACACTAGAAACATACTCGGACAGTGCAGACCTTTGCCAAGCAGCTCATTTCCACCCATCCACACATGCTAAAAACTGCCAAATTTCCCATATAAAAGCCTTTTGCTTTTAAATGCCATCAACTTCCAGCTGTGTGGTAGTGCATTATACCTTGAGCACATGCCTTTACCTTTAGTGCGCATGTATGCAAACCTCAAATTCATGCAGCTTGAACTCCCAATTCCATTGATCTCATCTGCCATAAGATAAAAATCATCAAAATTTCATAAAGATTCCCGGATCACTACCAAAATTTATATTTATCATCTATTTTTAAAATGTAATTGTGTTATTATCATCTTTTCATACAAGTTTCATCCAAATTCTCAACCTTTCAAGTTGTTTTGCATACAAACAATAATGCAGACAATATATAAGTAACATAAAACCTCAAGTGGCAGAAATAATTACAACTGTATCCAACATCCTACAGTTCAACTGTGTTACCATGCATGTGGAGCAAGCTCATGTACAACAGTACAAGAAACTGTATACCTGTGATACAAAATTGTACATGCAGTGGGTGCATAGGCCATAGTGTGGTTAATTGCATGCATATATTTGTATGTTGTATACATTTTACTTGTTGCATGCAATTATACATTTCGAAGATCGGCAACACGTGTATCATCAGTCTGCAAACAATAAAAAGGCGGTGTTTTCCTGACCTTGGTAAGTGAACTGGGCTTTCCTATTGTAGGTACTATACTGGTAGGCCCCTATGACAGTAGTACATGTATTTCATCACTGGATGACAATTGGTGTCAGTAACAGAGCAAACAAAGAAAGGTCAAGAGTCTAGATCTTGGACTAGATCTAAGTCTCAAATATGCTATGATATGGCTAGATATCTAACGTTAGACCTATATTTCCTATACATGCTATAACTTGTAGAGTACCTAGTACTATTTGGCGAAACCAAATGAACTGGAACAGGGGATGGATTATCAGCGAGATGTAGTGTATTATGAGTCATAACTGAAAAACCAATAAATAGAACATCAATGTTCTCAGCCTATATAGGTTTAAGTGTCAAAGGTGTGCATTGCTTTAAATTTGCATAGAACACTTAAACCCTGAATTTGTTAAAGTCACTGCACTTCCTATCATTCATAGCTAGAGTCAAAAAGGCAGAATTATACTACCGTACATTTCAATTTCTCTATCTAATAGACAACTTTGACTTTAGGATTAGAAATAGCCTTATTAATAGCTATATGTATCATAAGTGTTGAAGATGCAGATGTTCCAGTGAATGAATACTTGCAGAATTGGGTATGAAGATTAGGCAAATAATCTGAAACTCTCTTTAAATACAGCAAAAGAAATAACAAACAGCCTGATTAAAGTTGCAAATATTGTGATACCGATGTCTTAACAAGCTACAGTACATGCAGCATGTCTACCATGCCAGAAACATGGACAGAGAGCCTTAAGATTGAAGAGCTGTGACCAAATGAAGCCTCAAATTGCTTAAATTGCAAATCAAAACCATTGGTAGTAAGATAATATTTTAAATACCTGCAAAAATATAGGAATCTGTACCAAAGGTCATTCACTTACACCTCTGTTAGAGCCAAAGCTATAATTGTGCATTGCTACAGTATTTATGCTCAACTCTGAGTTTGTTTACACTGATGTATGAGGCGAGAGTACACATAAGCTTGTTTTCACTTCAGTTGTTTGTTTTGTATACCTTGTGCAGCTCTCATAGTTTACAGGTACAAACCTTTGTTGGTTGTCAATGAGTCTGCACAAAGACTACTACATGCACCACACTGGCACTGCAGCCTCTCCTGGGAGAGGCTACAACACAGGGACAGTTTGTTATTTCTTTTGCTATATTTAAAGAGAGTTTCAGATTATTTGCCTAATCTTCATACCCAATTGTGCAAGTATTCATTCACTGGAACATCTGCATCTTCAACACTTATGATACATATAGCTATTAATAAGGCTATTTCTAATCCTAAAGTCAAAGTTGTCTATTAGATAGAGAAATTGAAATGTAGTATAATTCTGCCTTTTTGACTCTAGCTATGAATGATAGGAAGTGCAATGACTTTAACAAATTCAGGGTTTACAATGTAAGTGTTCTATGCGAATTTAAAGCAATGCACACCTTTGACACTTAAACCTATATAGGCTGAGAACATTGATGTTCTATTTATTGGTTTCTCAGTTATGACTCATGATACAGTACATCTCGCTGATAATCCATCCCCTGTTCCAGTTCATTTGGTTTCCCCAAATAGTACTAGGTACTCTACAAGCTATAGCACGTATAGGAAATATAGGTCTAACGTTAGATATCTAGCCATATCAATATATAGCATATTTGAGACTTAGATCTAGTCCAAGATCTAGACTCTTGACCTTTCTTTGTTTGCTCTGTTACTGACACCAATTGTCATCCAGTGATGAAATACATGTACTACTGTCATAGGGGCCTACCAGTATAGTACCTGCAATAGGAAAGCCCAGTTCACTTACCAAGGTCAGGAAAACACCGCCTTTTTATTGTTTGCAGACTGATGATACACGTGTTGCCGATCTTCGAAATGTATAATTGCATGCAACAAGTAAAATGTATACAACATACAAATATATGCATGCAATTAACCACACTATGGCCTATGCACCCACTGCATGTACAATTTTGTATCACAGGTATACAGTTTCTTGTACTGTTGTACATGAGCTTGCTCCACATGCATGGTAACACAGTTGAACTGTAGGATGTTGGATACAGTTGTAATTATTTCTGCCACTTGAGGTTTTATGTTACTTATATATTGTCTGCATTATTGTTTGTATGCAAAACAACTTGAAAGGTTGAGAATTTGGATGAAACTTGTATGAAAGAATGATAATAACACAATTACATTTTAAAAACAGATGATAAATATAAATTTTGGTAGTGATCCGGGAATCTTTATGAAATTTTGATGATTTTTATCTTATGGCAGATGAGATCAATGGAATTGGGAGTTCAAGCTGCATGAATTTGAGGTTTGCATACATGCGCACTAAAGGTAAAGGCATGTGCTCAAGGTATAATGCACTACCACACAGCTGGAAGTTGATGGCATTTAAAAGCAAAAGGCTTTTATATGGGAAATTTGGCAGTTTTTAGCATGTGTGGATGGGTGGAAATGAGCTGCTTGGCAAAGGTCTGCACTGTCCGAGTATGTTTCTAGTGTAGATATCGATAACTCCATTCTTTTGGGGGAGGGAGTGGGATGGGGCATGTGGATATATGTACACACACAATGCTTCTGTTGTCATAACTTCATCTTAATTCAAGAAGTTCCATTTATTACTTTTTATGACACGCTCATTCATACCTCTCCAAACCGTATAGGCCCTTCACACTAAAAAATGGGAGGGGGGGGGGGTAGCAAAGGTAGGGGATATGTTTGATTACTCTTTGTAAGTGAGATATTTTGTCAGCTTTTATCTTTATTTTTTGCACACCCATAGTGGGGCCTACTTTCCCCCAGCCAAATTTGATCCATGGGTGCTGTTGGCTAAATTAAACCCACGAAGGGGCGTAATGGGCGGTGGTGGGGGGGGGGGGGGGGGTGAGGGGATCTGGCAACCCCTTTCCCAACCAGATATCGTGTCAGTTTTTATATTTTCATTATGTACACCCATAGTACTTTCATTGCACCAAGTTTGGTGCATGGGCTGCGTGGGGTAAATTACACCCGCCAGGGGGGGCCCAGGGGGGGACGGTCTGGCAACCCCTTTCCCGACCAGATATTTTGTCAGTTTTTATATTTTTATTATGTACACCCCTAGGCCATTCTTTTAGACCAGGTTTGGTCCATGGGCTCCATGGGGTAAATTACACCCGCCGGGGGCCATTTTGAGGGGGTCCCTGGGGGACGACCCCGCCCTCAGGTATCAGGCTGACGCCCAGTTTTGTAATGAGGGGGGTGGCCCCAGTAACTTTGAGGGGTCAAACCTTTTGGGCTTGATGGGGTAAATTGACCAGCAGCCAGCTCCTGGTCTAAAAGGACACTACTGATTTTCTCAACCACATAAATGACCTGAATCTGACCCAGAACCCCCTCCCCCCAGAAAGCATACTAGTGACAGCCGATGTAACTTCGTTGTACACGAACATCCCCCACAATGAGGGCATCAAAGCATGTCGAAACGCCCTCAACGCCCGAATGAACCCCTCCCCTCCAACCGACCAGCTCATTCGTCTTCTTGAACTGGTACTGACATTGAACAATTTCCAGTTCAACGGCAAGAACTATTTGCAAATAGAGGGTACCGCTATGGGCACCCCTGTTGCCCCATCGTATGCCAACATTTTCATGGGGGAGATAGAGGCAGAGCTATTAGAACTCACAAACGCAATCTTCCCGAGATCGTGGAAACGATACATTGATGACATCATATTCATCTGGACACAATGCCCCCAATCATTAGCACAATTCCAAAACACAGTGAATGCCCTCCATCCCCGAATCAAATTCACGTTTGAGTCATCCCCCGACTGTGTCAACTTTCTTGACCTAAAGGTCCTCTCAGACGACGGAACTCTCCAGACAGAGTTATACTCCAAGCCTACAGACTCTCACACATTCCTCCCTCCCTCCTCATGCCACCCCCGACATGTGTTCAAAAGCATACCATACAGCCAGGCCCTTAGAATCAAACGTAACTGCTCTCAGCCAGAAAGCACAGACAAACACCTCGAAAATCTCCAACACTATCTCGACAAGTGTGATTACCCTCCCCAACAAACTAAACTACAAATCAACAGAGCTCGCTCCATCCCCCGCGCAGAATTATTTGACAAAAAAGAACGGCCCCCCTTAGAAAGAACCTCTTTCGTCTTAACATACAGTCCCGCCACCGCCAAACTACACAAAATTCTCAAAAAGGAACAAAAAACCCTAGATGAATCAGCTTCACTCTCAGAGATACTCTCGGATCCCCCGTTGGTTGCATACCGACGCCCCCGCACCCTCCGCGACCTACTAACATACTCTGGCGACCCCAAAAATGACCAGCTGAATGAGAACAACACAAACGGCTTTGCCAAATGCGAAGCCAAACGGTGCATGCTTCACAACTTTGTTAAAGAGGGCAACAAGTTCAAAAGTAATGTCACGGGGGAAGAATTCCCAATCACATCCAAAATACAATGCAAGTCAGACTGGCTCATTTATTTGATATCGTGCACGAAATGTAACAAACAATACGTGGGAAAGACAGAAACATCCTTGTACACCAGATTCAGCAACACTAAATCGGAAATACTGAACTACAACACACCCAACAAGCGAAAAACCCTCCCCTACACAACACACTTTAACCAGCCCGACCACTCAATTGACAATGTAAAGATCACAGGCATCGAAACAATTCGAACAAAATCCCGCCAAGCAATCCTCCATAGAGAATCCTTCTGGATAAAGAAATTGAAAACACTGACCCCCGATGGCATTAACGTTGACCAATGAACCCTACATAGCTCTTATCCCGAACCCCCTCACTCTAACTTCAGACTCACAGTAAGACCCCGTTTACAGTGCGGGGCCTGGCACGGCCGCGGCTCGGCCGCGGCCGAGCCCGGCCTCAATTGCGCGGCCGAGCCCCGCAATTTTGTCCGTTTACACTGCTGGGCTCGGCCGCGCTTTTGATTCAAACCTTTCAATATTTTGTCGTAGTGGTGCTCTGCTTGTAAACATACGCAATTTGGTATTGTCTGGTTTTCAGACCCTTTGCCAAATGAATTCCGTGGCGACGAAGTCGCCGTTCGGGCAAAGGCCTTTGCCGAAGGAAATAATCCTTTGCAGGACAAAACCACCTTAAACTATACTAGCTTTCGTAGTTGAGGGGGTTAATATCCTAAATAACGAAAGATACAGGCAGAGGGTTTGGAAGCCAGACTAAAATTGGCCGCGCAATTGGCCGCGCATTTGGCCCAGTTTGCGTTTACACCAAGAAAAGGCCGGGCTCGGCCGCGGCCGAGACCACCTCCAGAGCGAGGCCAAATGCGAGGCCAATTTTGGCCTCGCATTTGGCCTTTTGCGCGTTTACACTGAAATGAAGGTGGGCTCGGCCGCGGCCGAGCCGCGGCCGAGCCTCGCACTGTAAACGGGGTCTAGGACACCCGTAGCAGAAAACTTGGCCATGACCAGGCAGGACAAAATACAGCCCAACATACAGGTAAAACACCCTAATAAATTTCAGGTTAGATATATTGTGATTATTGAGATTTCATTTGTATATGTACTGATATATTGTATGATCACAAGATGTATGAATAAAGTTGAGTGTAATAAGTTCATGTGATTTGATATGAATGAAATGTATAATGGTGTACAATGATGCATTTTGGAAAATGTATGAATCTGTGATTTCTGATATGATTATTTTTGACTGTACTTTTATATGTAACATAACAGATATCATGATTGAATACTATTATTGTGAAATTCTGTTGATATTTATTGTATGATCACACGATTCATGATTACTGTTGAGCGTCACGAGTTGATCTGACTGCATAGATAAGAATGATATGGAAAAAAATGTATGATGGATTTGTGAATATGATCTTGTGATGTTTTAATATGATTATGTTTGATTATATCTACAAAATAAGAGGCATTATGAATGATTGAATGGTAATTATTGTATTTTTGAACAGAATATGAGCACACGGTGCTGGGATGCACGATAACCACACGAGTCCCACGCAGGTAATTTACATAAATTGTTGTTGTTTACACATTTGATCTAAGAGTTGATATATTTTTGGCAGGGTTGACACTATTATATTTCGGTAATATACGAAATAAAATAACATATGTTGATTTAGATAGTATTATATCAACTGGAGTTGTGTGTGTGTGTGCGTATGTGAGTGTGTGCGTGTTTGCTTGTGTGTGTGTATGTGAATATGTATATATGTGCGTATGTATGTGGGTGTGTGTGTGTGCGTATGCGGATGTATACATATACGCAATGCAAATAGACATATGAATATGATATATATGTATAATGATTCTGTTTGTGATCATCATGCTAAGAATTATAAGACAATATGATTATTATATGGCAGCATTATGATAAGAATTTATTTATGTGTGCGTATGCGGATGTATACATATACACAACGCAAATAAACATATGAATATGATATATATGTATAATGACTCTGTTTGTGATTATCATGCTAAGACAATATGATTATTATATGGAAGCATTATGATATAAGAATTTATTTATATATATTTTTGGACATATGATGTTATTCTGATGATGATTTGAGGTTAGATTGGATATTTGTATTGAATTGAATGATTGGTTTGTGTATATAAAGGAAATGATTTAAAAGATTGGTAATATGTGAAATTGCATTATATATTATATGACACATCAGGTTATTCATATAATAATCGTTCTGTTGGTAGGTCCTGACGAAGGCCCAATGACGGGCCGAAAGCTTGACAAATAAAAGGGAGACTAAGATCGAGAGCAACGTCCCGCCTCAGTTCAATTTCTTTCAACTATATATATATATATATATATATATATATATATATATATATATATATATATATATATATATATATAACGTGAAGCGGGCTTGGCCTCGTACGTGGTGGGTACTGCATCATTGGTATATGTGTGGCGGAAGGAAAACTTGCAGTATGGACGTTGCAGTGATGTTCAGTCTTGCCTTTATTCCCCAAGCTTTCGGCTGTTTCACCAGCCTTTCTCAAGGGCTTGATGAGACATAAACATTAAAAGCAAAATAGCAACCAATTTGCATGCATTTGAACAGAAATATAAATAGTAATAACAAGAAACCAATCAAACGGAATGTAGACAGTAAAAAAAAAAAAAAAAAACAAGGCAAAAGAAAATCGAACAAACATGGACAGCAATATTACATTCGCTCCAACGGAAAGGCAGTATTATCACATACCCTTGCAGTGAAAAAAAAAAATGAAATTGTAGTAGTAGTTTATTATTGGTAATAGCACCGGTAATGCAGAAACCAACATAAATTAAAGCACATTAGTTACCTTTTAAGGCGTGGGGATTTGCTTGTGTGTGGTGTGGTGTCAGGAGGATGAGTGTGAGGGGTTCGTACATTAATGCGGGGTAGTGAAGTGTGAGGGGTGATGTGGCTTGGGGGTATTTGGGACGATGACACAGTAAAATAGACAGGCGAGGCACAATATGGGTACATGCCTTTGAAAGTCATTCGGGCCGTAAACACTTATGTGATATAAGTACAAGGTCTTTATAGTGAATGAAGTGCACCTATATTCTTGACACTAAGTAGGTACTCAATAAACTTCAAAACTTCTCGTATAGGTTCTGGATAGAGATTAAAACAGGACCTATGAAAAATTAAGGATCGGCATTAATTCCATGTGGACGTAAGGTGCGTAGTTTAGATATCCAGTACTATTCTGGTTTGAGTATGATGTGGCTTTCCTTCTTTTTGATGAGTTCGATGCCTGTGATTTGTACATCCTGAACTGAGTGATTTGGTAGATTAAAATGTAAGGTGTAGGGGAGGAATTTGCGGCTGGAGGTGTTGTGGTTGATAATCTCAGAACGTGTGTTGTTCAGGCGGGTGTACAGGGACGTTTGAGTTTTACCGACATACTGTAGGCCACATTGACAGCATGTGATGAGGTATATTACCCAAGATGATTTGCGGTTTATATAGTCTGTGATGAAGTAGGTTTTCTTTGTTGATGAGCTTGTGAATGTGTGTGTGTCTTGGATGTGCTGGTGCAGGATGCATTTTTTTTTTTGACTTGCATTGGTAGAAACCAGGCGTTGAAGAGCTGGTGTCTGTAGGCGTGCTGTGGAACTGTATAGAGGGGTTGGGTGGGGAGGGCTTGGAGAATTGTGTGAGTTAGTGTTTGTTGTGGATTCAGAGCTCTGTAGGGCGTCTTCGTTAATTGCGTCTACAAGCATGGATATTGTTTGTGTTTGTGTATGTTCTTCATGATCTGTGGCTAGAGTGTGTTGTTTGGGTGATTTGGCATTCACCAGCATGTCCCGTAGCGTTCTACTACGTCGGAAGGATGTGATGGGTGGCCTTGGGAAGATATTTCGTAGGGTATCGCACTCGCTGATGATGGAGAAATGTTTGTGGATGATGCGTGAGACGTTGGCTGTGGCGGGTGTGTATGTGATAGGGAAGTGTATGTTGTTTCTTGTGGTTCGTTCCTTGTATGAGAGGAGATTTTCCCTAGTGATTTGTGATGCTCGGGAGATTTGTTTGTTTACCATTTTGGTATTGTAATTTCTGTCTTTGAGGTGCATTTTTAGTTGTTCTAGGTGGTGAGAGGTCTTGTCAGGGTCTGAACAGATGCGGCGAATGCGTGTTGCTTGACTATATGGGATGCTGTTGAAGACAGGATGAGGGGAGTAGGTAGGCGTGCGTGTTGGTGGGTTTGGTGTGGAGTTGTGTTTGTAAGGTGCCTTCTTCAAGATAGAGGGTGACATCCAAGAAATTGATGTTTGTTTCGGATGAGTCAAACGTGTATTTGATGGTTGCATGTTTTTGATTCATGTTATTTTGAAATTTTGACAGGCTACGTGGGGAACCAATCCAGATGAATTGAATATCATCTGTATAACGCCGCCATGATTTTTTCAGCATAGGCATGTGCATCGATTTGAGGATTTCCTCTTCTTTTTCTGCCATGAAGAGATTAGCGTAAGAGGGGGCTGCAGGAGTGCCCATAGCTGTACCCTGGATTTGAAGGTAGTTGGTGCCCTGGAACTGAAAATTGTTAAGGGTCAGAACCAGCTCCAGTAGGCGCATCAGTTGTGGTGTTGGCGGTTGGGGTGCTCTCGCCGCGAGAGGGCGTTTTGTATTGATTTTTAGACCTTCAGCATGGGGTATGTTAGTATCACTGGCGTAGCCAGGGGGGGGGGGGGGGGGGCGATGGGGGCGGTCGCCCCCCCTAAGATTTGGACCGGGGATTTGGGGGGGCGGAAAAAAATGCGTGTATACTGTATAATGCATGCACATGAAGCGGGTCTCCTTTGCAACCTTTCATCAAATAAGATATTTTTTTGAATATTTCACTCAAAGTGTGCACCAGATCGTTGAATTTCAATTCAAAATATGCAAAATCTCTCGTGCTTGGGAGGGGGATACCCCCTCCCAAACCTTCCCCCTCTGTGCCTCTTTCCCTAGCTTAGTACACTTTTTAGATTTGCACAAAAATTATGAATAATTCTGAGTGCACAAGACTTAACACTTATATTCCGAAAACTCAAGGTTCCCTCATGTATAAGGGGAGTTTCCCCTTTTAATCGACCCTTTCCTCCCTCAGTCCCCCCCCATCAGTTGTTTTGTGGGGTTTTTTTGTGATTTCCCAAATGTTGATTCCATCAAATATGCGTATACGAGATATCTAAATTTCAACCTTAAAAAGGCAAAAGCTCCATCGGAAGGGAAGGGTGGAGATAACACTGGCCCACGCCTTCTCCCTGCTCGCCCGCCCCCCCCCCCCTTCCGCCATGCATAGAAGTAGACTGTGGCTATACCCAGATCGCTTTCTTTCAATTCTAAAAACGCAAAAGCTCCGCGAGCGGGAGGGGAAATCCCCCTTCCCCTAAGCTCTACCTCACTAGACTTTATACATACACACAGATGGTGCACATTCAGAATATGAGCTAAATTCCGTGATTTTAACACTTCGATGAAAAAGTATTGCACCAAAAATTTGCACCAGATCGCTGAATTTCAGGTCTGAAAACGCAAAATCACGTTCGTGTGGGAGGGGATATGCCTCTATATCTACACCCTCGTATGCATGCTTTTTCTGTTTGATTGCTGAACAGACAGCGTTCATGATATTCAGTGTAAGAATTAATACAAGAAGATTATTTAAATGATACCATTTTATAGGCATATTGTTCAATTATAATCTACACTAAAATATACTGCAACCTTAAACAAGTGGGACTGTTTCAACTCGTTAAAACACGCAAAAACATGCATGAAATTGCACCATTTGAAACATCAAAATGCAAAAAGTTCTCACCGTGGGAGGGGGGAACACCCCCCTCCCACACCCTCCCCTCCCCCTTCGCTCGCTCCGCTTGTTCGGGTTCAGTCGCGTTCATGATATTCAGTGAAAAGAATTAATACAAGAAGATAATGATACCATTTTATAGGCAAATTGTTCAATAATAATCTACATCAAAATATACTGCTACCAAACAAGTGTTACTGTTTCACGTCGATAAAACGCGCAAAAACATGCATCAAATTGCACCATTTGCAACATCAAAATGCAAAATGTTCTCCCACACCCTCCCCTCCCCCTTCGCTCGCTCCGCTTGTTCGGGTTCAGTCGCGTTCATGATATTCAGTGAAAAGAATTAATACAAGAAGATAATGATACCATTTTATAGGCAAATTGTTCAATAATAATCTACATCAAAATATACTGCTACCAAACAAGTGTTACTGTTTCACGTCGATAAAACGCGCAAAAACATGCATCAAATTGCACCATTTGCAACATCAAAATGCAAAATGTTCTCCCACACCTTCCCCTCAACCCTCGCTCGCTCCGCTCGCTCGGGTTCAGTCGCGTTCATGATATTCAGTGAAAAGAAGTAATACAAGAAGTGTATTTAAATCATGCCATATTACAGGCAAATTGTTCAATGATAATCTACATCAAGATATACTGCAACCTTAAACAAGTGGGATCGTTTCAACTCGTTAAAACACGCAAAAACATGCATGAAATTGCACCATTTGAAACATCAAAATGCAAAAAGTTCTCACCGTGGGAGGGGGGAACACCCCCCTCCCACACCCTCCCCTCCCCCTTCGCTCGCTCCGCTCGCTCGGGTTCAGTCGCAATCAGGATATTCAGTGAAAAGAATTAATACTAGAAGTGTATTTAAATGATACCATTTTATGGCAAAATTGTTCAATAATAATCTACACCAAAATATACTGCTACCTTAAACAAGTGGAACTGTTTCAACTCGTTAAAACACGCAAAAACATGCATCAAATTGCACCATTTGCAACATCAAAATGCAAAAAGTTCTCACCGTGGGAGGGGGGAATACCCCCCTCCCACACCCTCCCCTCCCCCTTCGCTCGCTCCGCTTGTTCGGGTTCAGTCGCGTTCATGATATTCAGTGAAAAGAATTAATACAAGAAGATTATGATACCATTTTATAGGCAAATTGTTCAATAATAATCTACACTAAAATATACTGCAACCTTAAACAAGTGGGACTGTTTCAACTCGTTAAAACACGCAAAAACATGCATCAAATTGCACCATTTGCAACATCAAAATGCAAAATGTTCTCCCACACCTTCCCCTCAACCCTCGCTCGCTCCGCTCGCTCGGGTTCAGTCGCGTTCATGATATTCAGTGAAAAGAAGTAATACAAGAAGTGTATTTAAATCATGCCATATTACAGGCAAATTGTTCAATGATAATCTACATCAAGATATACTGCAACCTTAAACAAGTGGGATCGTTTCAACTCGTTAAAACACGCAAAAACATGCATGAAATTGCACCATTTGAAACATCAAAATGCAAAAAGTTCTCACCGTGGGAGGGGGGAACACCCCCCTCCCACACCCTCCCCTCCCCCTTCGCTCGCTCCGCTCGCTCGGGTTCAGTCGCAATCAGGATATTCAGTGAAAAGAATTAATACTAGAAGTGTATTTAAATGATACCATTTTATGGCAAAATTGTTCAATAATAATCTACACCAAAATATACTGCTACCTTAAACAAGTGGAACTGTTTCAACTCGTTAAAACACGCAAAAACATGCATCAAATTGCACCATTTGCAACATCAAAATGCAAAAAGTTCTCACCGTGGGAGGGGGGAATACCCCCCTCCCACACCCTCCCCTCCCCCTTCGCTCGCTCCGCTTGTTCGGGTTCAGTCGCGTTCATGATATTCAGTGAAAAGAATTAATACAAGAAGATTATGATACCATTTTATAGGCAAATTGTTCAATAATAATCTACACTAAAATATACTGCAACCTTAAACAAGTGGGACTGTTTCAACTCGTTAAAACACGCAAAAACATGCATCAAATTGCACCATTTGCAACATCAAAATGCAAAATGTTCTCCCACACCTTCTTCTCCCCCCTCGCTCGCTCCGCTCGCTCGGGTTCAGTCGCGTTCATGATATTCAGAGAAAAAAGTTAATACAAGAAGTGTATTTAAATCATGCCATATTACAGGCAAATTGTTCAATGATAATCTACATCAAGATATACTGCAACCATAAACAAGTGGGACTGTTTCAACTCGTTAAAACACGCAAAAACATGCATGAAATTGCACCATTTGCAACATCAAAATGCAAAAAGTTCTTACCGTGGGAGGGGGGACACCCCCTCCCACACCCTCCCCTCCCCCTTCGCTCGCTCCGCTCGCTCGGGTTCAGTCGCGTTCGTGATATTCAGTGAAAAGAATTAATACAAGAAGTGTATTCAAATGATACCATTTTATAGGCAAATTGTTCAATAACAATCTACACTAAAATATACTGCTACCTTAAACAAGTGGGACTGTTTCACGTCGATAAAACGCGCAAAAACATGCATCAAATTGCACCATTTACAACATCAAAATGCAAAAAGTTCTTACCGTGGGAGGGGGGACACCCCCCTCCCACACCCTCCCCCCTCGCTCGCTCCGCTCGCTCGGGCTCGGTCGCTTCGCTCCCTCGCAGACTAACCGCCCCCCCTAAGATGAAATCCTGGCTACGCCGTTGGTTAGTATAGAGTGATGACACATCGGCTGTAACTAAAATAGTGCGTGATGAAAATGGGGCAGACTCAGCATTGAGCTTTTCAATATGTTGTAGAAAATGAGTAGTGTCTCTGAGATATGACGGGATTTTTTCAACCAGGGGTCGCAAATGGAAGTCTAGGTATTTGGAGATCTGTACTGCATACATGGGACAAGCACAACCGGAGACAATCGGTCTTCCCGGGTTGTTTTCTTTGTGTAGTTTAGGCAGAAGATACAGATTGGGACTAGAGCAGTTTTGGGGTATCAGAGCTTTTTTATACGTTTTTCTTCGTCCAAACATTGCACTGCATCTTTTACTCTGAGGAGATTGTTTTGTGTTGGATCGTGGTCGAGCTCTTTGTAAGTCCCCGTGTCCGACAGCTGTCGGAGACCTTCGTCGACATAGTTTTCGGATGACATAACTACTACTGCCGAGCCTTTGTCGGCTGGCTTGATGACAATTTGATCATTGTTTCTCAGAGCTCTTAAAGCCTTCCGTTTACCTTTGGTCAGATTGTCCGAACACCTACGTGATTCATGTTTTCGGGCGGAGTCCAAAATATCTCTCTCTACGTTTTCAAAGAACAGACCCAGGCGTGGGTTTTCGGTGTGTGGGGTCAAGAGACTTTTCTTTTTGATTAGCGATTTAAGTCTATCTGTTTCAGAATGGGGCCTGTGCCGACTTTCGGCATCAGGCGTGTTTTGACCAGTTTGATTTTTTCCAGCATAGTATGCTTTCAGACTCATTTTCCTTTTGAGTTCATTTACATCTGCTTGTAAGTGAAGAGTGTCGATAAGGGGAGGGGACCGGTGGGACAGAAATTCAACCCTTTGGACAAAAGTGTGACTTCAGAGTGAGAGAGGTTGTAATCAGAAAGATTTACAATTTGTACACTGGGTTGGGAAGGAGTTAGTTCTATTGCTGTCCATGTTTGTTCGATTTTCTTTTGCCTTGTTTTTGTTTTTGTTTTGTTGTTTGCCTTATTCTGTTGATATGTATGCAAATTGATGTTACTGTCTACATTCCGTTTGATTAGCTTCTTGTTATTACTATTTCTGTTCAAATGCATGCAAATTGGTTGCTATTTTGCTTTTATGTTTATGTCTCATCAAGCCCTTGAGAAAGGCTGGTGAAATAGTCGAAAGCTTGGGGAATAAAGGCAAGACTGAACATCACTGCAACGTCTATACTGCAAGTTTTCCTTCCGTCACACACATACACACACACACATACACACACACACACACACATATATATGTATATATATATATATATATATATATATATATATATATATATTCATATTGCTTGAGCTCTTCAATAACATTTTCTCTTTTTCTTTTAACTTGTACCTTTACACAATTTTGGGTAGTGCCCTGATTCTCTTATCCTCTTTTAACTGTATGTGTTTTATTTGTTATGATTATTATTGTTATCATCATCATTACAATTATCATTATTATCACGTTTAGCTTCTGAAAGCAATTTCATGATTACGTTGAGGATGAAGAGCCTACGTGCTTGACTTGAACTCTGATATAAATTGATACTTTAGCCATGTCAGCATTAAAAGTATAGTATGGGTAATCAGTAACAATTATACCAGTTATTATCTTACCAGACATACACGCGTTCATACAACAGAAAGATGGGTTGATAAACAGATAGATAGATAGATAGATAGACAAATAGATAGATAGATAGATAGATAGATAGATAGATAGATAGAGCTGAATGGATCTATCGAAGTGGAGATATTTCCATCGTTCAGCACGCTGGACATGCAGGTGAACATACCCGTAGTAAAACTATTATGCACCTGCACTTCTATGCCACCGCCACGGTTTTCTACAAATCATATAGGATATAAGGTAACGGGGAATTCTAACAAACATAGTAAGAAAAATATATATATAAAGACAGGCTGTAAGGTTCATTGAGTGTTGGATTTTCTTTTTTTCGAGAGTAGAATTACATGTGAATATTAGCGAGTTCGCTGGTTGGATTGTTATGTTGATTGCATATAAATCTAATACATGTACTGTGAAATCAAATGCGAAGATGTGTTGATGTTTTTTTTTACTTTACGCTTAATAAACACAAGATGTACACAATGAAAACAACAATACACTCTTCTCTTTCTCTTTCTCTTTCTACGTACATTTCATACTATTTTATTTGGTACTTGCCCGGCTGCCCGTGGTACATCGTAAATAAAGATCTATATTTACCGATCCTTTGTTTTAACCTGACTTGCTCACCAACACGCTTGCATTCGGACTGTTTTTTTTAAAGGTTTATTACATTATTTATTTTTGCGTGATTTTCCATTAAAGGTACTTTGTAAATACATATATTTCGTAAACGATTGCATTACAGTATCGACAGATTAAAGGTTTAAAGACAAGACACTAGTATCTATTCAACCAAAAACACACACAAAAAAGAGGCTTGCAATATGTACAATAAATGTAAAAGTAACTCCATTCACCATGGAAAATATTTTAAAAAAGTCAGAAATCTTGGCATTACAATCGAAAACAATCTTAAAAAAAAAATTGCATCCACTGTTTCCATGCACTATAACCAATAATAACCAAGTATATCTCATCTAATGGTACAATCGCCGTTCTTCTGCAGTATTTTTTTTAAAAGCACAGCCATGTCAATCGATATTTCATTTCCATCTATCTATATGTCAGCCTTCTGAATATAATAATGAATAAGTAAACATAAGGTCTTTATGTTAAACTAGGTATAAACTATACATTCCAGTATTATCAAATTATGTTCTTGCGTGTTTTCTTGGGATATGTATCACTTAAAGTCCCACAGTGACAGTGACAGTGACAGTACTGCGCAGTCTTACTTTGTTGATAATGGTCAGAGAAGTAAAGAAGACTTGGGCCTGCGATACCTTTTTATTACCTGTCTGGGCAAAGCTTATCGTGGATTTTACTATCTTTTTTTTCACAGCAGACCAACTTCTGCGTTATACTAGCGCATTCCAATCTCCCTTTCTAGATCATGTATAACTTTTGTAAAGGAAACTATATTTATATCTGAAAGCACTTTTTCGCTAGAGTCTTTAGTTTCTGGTGTTCTGACGGCGTTGATAGAGGATCACACCGATGCTGCAGACCAACATGGCGGACAGACATGACAGAGCGACGTATACAGTCACCGAACTCACCGACATACCTGATGAATAGTGAGAGCAATTATACAAGGACCAATAATGCAGTATGGTACAATCATAAAAAGGAAAAGTGAATACGGCAAAATGAAGAGTAACAGCACTAACATCAATGGTTCCGTCAACTTTTGAATAGTAACTGTGTCTGTGTATGTGAATGTGTGAGTGTGAAAGTAGCAATGTTTCTTCTTCTACTCAGTCATGGCTTTGTGTAAACTGTGCTTCAGATGCACTGCCATTTAATCACATTTCTGACGAATAATGAATTTCTTTTGACAATCTGTGCTTATTTCAATTTAACGAAAGAAATTAACATAAATAAAATTGAATCATTAAAGATCAATCCTTTCAATATGAATTCAATGAATCATCAATCACTCAGTATTGGTGAAAGTCAAGAAAATATTTCCAATTTTCCTGATGTTGATTGTAAGTATATTCTCAGTGAGGATTTTCATGCCAACCATGCACGTATTAACTCTGACCTGTCTTTTTTTCATATCAATGCAAGAAGTCTGCATAAAAACTCTGATAATTTAATACCCTACTTGCTACACTAGACTTCAGTTTTAGCATTATGGCAGTATCTGAAACCTAGTTTTCTAAAAAAAACCTATAATCTAGTATGATATCGATAATTATTCTGTTGTTTATATATGTAGACCTCTAGGTAATGTTGGTGGTGGAGTTGCTTTGTATTTAAAAGATGAATATCAATATGTTATACGAAATGATTTGTCATGTATTACAGACAATTATGAAATGCTTTATATTGAACTTACTCAAAAAAATAACGCCTTTATTGTAGCATGTATTCATCGTTCTACAAGTACCGATATTATGGATTTCACTTCTAAATTTAATGATATTGTAGAAAAATTGGAAAATGAAAAGAAGGAATTTTATTTGATGGGCGACTTTAATATTGATTTATTGAATTATGGAAGTCATAGTAAAACAAACAACTTTTTGGATATGTTTTATTTCTTTAATGTGTTTCCTTTGATATCAAGACCGACTCGTATTTCATCAACCAGAGCTCCCTTAATTGACAACATTTACACTAACACTATCAATAAGAATATTTCTAATGGAATTATATATGACGATCTTTCTGATCACTTTCAAATATATGTCATATTGAAAGGTGGAAAATGTAATTATAAATCATTAAAAAAAATGTGTGAAGAAAAGAATCATCAATGGAGAAAATTTGTCATTGTTTACGAATAAATTAAAGTGTATTGATTGGTGTTTTGTTAATGAGTGTTCAGATGTAAATGACAGTTATAGTAAGTTTATTGAAAATTTCGATATGATATATTGTGAATTTTTTCCTTCAAAGATTATTTGTGAAAAGAGAAACAAATTAAGGAAACCTTGGATTACTCAAGTTCTACTCAAATCTATAAAATTTAAGAATAATCCTGATGCTAAACATATATCTAGTAATAAGAAGTATAAAAATAAACTCACAAATATTATTAATTGTTCAAAATATAAGTATGACAATAAAATGTTTTGTCAACGCAGAGTGATCTCAAAAAAACATGGAGACAAATTAATGAAATCTTAGGTAGAAAAAAACTCAATGTGATGCCCAAAAGTATGTGCTTCGAAAATTCAAGGTTTTCTTCAAAACATGATATAGCAGATCAATTTAGTTCTTATTTTATTAATATTGGCGAATGACTGTCATAGTCGATTTCTTCCCCTGCGCATCTCATTCATTTCAAGAGTTTATGTCATGTCAAACTGCTAAATCTTCTTTTTTTGTAGAACCATCATCTCCTCATGAAATTATGAAAATATCTTCTTTAATTCAGACATCAAAAGCCAGTGGGCCGATGATATATCTCCTCGAGTCATTAAAGATTGCATTCAGTATATTGCTGATCCATTACGTAATATTTTAAATATGTCATTGAGCACTTGTGTTGTGCCAAATGAATTTAAACTTGCCAAAATAGTTCCTTTGTTTAAAAAAGATAATCCACAGAAAATTGAAATTATAGATCTGTTGCTCTCCTCTCTATTTTTGCTAAACTACTTAAATAGGCTTTATGATTATCTTACCAAGGAGAATATTTTAATTCCTGAAAAGTTTGGTTTTCGGAAAAATCATTCCACCTCATTGAATATGATATATTTTACAAGAAATTGATAAAGGTAATATTTGTTGTGGAGTGTTCATGGATCTCACAAAAGCTTTCGACACCATCAACCACCATATCCTTTTAACAAAGCTATGTTCATATAGAATAAGGGGTTTACCCCTACAATGGTTTTCTAATTACTTGTTAAATAGAAAACAATATGTGGTGGTTTATGGTGTCGAATCCATGCAAGGAGAGGTAAACATCGGTGTACCTCAGGGCTCTGTGCTGGGGCCACTGCTATTTTTAGAATATGTTAATGATATTGTAAATTGTTCAGATATATTGAAATTTTTTCTTTTTGCTGATGACACTGTAGTATCATATTCTCACAGAAATGTAAACACACTTATATTTACCCTGAATAATGAATTACAATTGCTGAATGAATGGTTTAAGTGCAATAAGTTATTTTTTAATTTCACAAAAACAAAATGTTTTATTTCACTCTAAAAGAAAGAAAATTTCTCTAAATTCTGATTTGATTACGATTGAAAAGTAATTATTGAAAGAACTCAAATTATAAATTTTCTTGGTATTTCTATTCATGAATCTCTTGAGTGAAAGCGCCACTTAGAAAACATATCTTCGAGAATATCAAAATATGTTGGAGTGCTATCTTAAAGGGAAGGTAAACCCAAAGAACAATGTGGATTGAGTGAAAGCAGCAACATTAGTAGAACACATCAGTGAAAGTTTGAGGAAAATCGGACAATCGATGCAAAAGTTATGAATTTTTAAAGTTTTGGTGTTGGAACCGCTGGAGGAGGAGACTACTAGAGGATATGACGTATGAGTGGACAACAAAACAAAGAAAATATAAAGGAAATTCAACAAAAATTCATTTTTCTAGAATTATGAAAGAGCAATGGACCAACCGCTTTCAGAAAGCAGGGGGAATAATTGCTACCCTTAACATATGTCAACATCAAGTTAATGGAATTTGTAATTTTCATGAAAAATGGATTTTTGCAGAATTTTCTTTATATTTTCTTGGTATTGTTGTCCACTCATACGTCATAACCTCTAGTAGTCTCCTCATCCAGCGGTTCCAACATCAAAACTTTAAAAATTCATAACTTTTGCATCGATTGTCCGATTTTCTTCAAACTTTCACTGATGTGTTCGACTAATGTTGTTGCTTTCACTCAATCCACATTGCTCTTGGGGTTTATCTTCCCTTTAATTGGTAGACTTTGTACCTACAAAAATTGTATTCTATATATACAATGCAATAATATCACCACATTTTAATTATTGTAATGAAATATGGGGTAAGACATATAAAACTCATGTTGAGAAAAAATATATGTGTTAAAAGGCGTGCGATAAGATTGATTTCTAAGAGCAATTCTCGCAGTTCAAGTTTACCAATCTTTATCAAGTTAAAAATTCTACCCATTTACGAACTTGTTCGATTTAACATATTAGTGTTTATGTTTAAGTATCATAAAGGTATTCTCCCAATTTTGTTGCGTGATATGTTTAAATGTAATTTGTGTTTACATGATTATTCTACTCGGGAAAGATATAGCCTGAGAATGCCATTAGCCAGATTAACAGTTAGAACTCATTCTCAATTCGGTGTAAATGAATGGAATTCAATTAGTCCAGATCTCAAGTCCAGCACTACACTTTCTCGTCTCAGAACATTATTCATACTTTTAAGAAAGTGTTATCCATGTCTGAGTAGACTGCTTGCTACCAAATTTCTTCTACTGTTCACTTCTTTGATCCTGACATTGCTACTGAAAGAGTGTGTTGGGTGTGCGCTGTGTGTGTGATATGAATGTGGTGTGTGTGCATAGTGTAGGGCTGATAAGTTATTGTGCTTTTTTTTTCATTTTCATTTTTGCACAATATGCTATTTAACAACTGTATTTTGTATAATTTTGTTTTGGGCCCCAACAAGAAGCACCAGATGCTTCAAAGGGGTCCCGCCATTAATTTCCATAATATGTGCATGTTTGTTCATACACATTGCTTTTATCTTCATTGTGTGCATAATGTACTTTTTATTTATTTTGTGCCGAATGAATTGAATTGAGTTGAATTGAATGTAATAAAATGAACGCGACAATATCTGATATACGGCTATATCAAGTAAAATCGCTCTCAACATTTTAAACTATTATACATACATTCCCCCAACACAAATATGCGCAAACACACAAGCAAACACACAAGCAAACACACACACACACACACACATACAACAAATACACAAGCATAGTCAAGGAAAATAGTACGGTAGAAGGGTAGAAGAGATGCCACAGAGAGAGAGATAGAGTTTCAAGCTTATCAATAAAATATAATTATACTCTATTCTCCCCAGTGCCTGGGCTAGGACCAATATAGGTCACCACTTGATGTAAAAGGTTTCATTTGCTAATCTCTCTCTACCTCTTAATTGTCTCCACTCCTCTCATTATCTTTTTTTTTCTCTCTCTCTCTCTCTCCTTTTGTTGTGGTATTTTCCGGAGTCCGTAATAATAATATCAATAATAATAGTGGCTACTTGTATAGCGCACAGGTCTACTTTTCAGTGCTCATGGCATAGTATTTTCCGGAGTCCGTAAGTGCAGATTTCATTGAAAGCATGAAAGCAACATCTTTCTTCTTTTTCTTTTTCTTTTTTTTTTTGTGGGGGGGGGGGGAACAAAACGACTACAGTACAACAAAAGCAGGACATTTTTTTTTTCGGACCATCCACAACCTGGTATCTTTCAATATCAGTACAGTGTACTACCATCATTTAGTAGTAACGAAGTCCTCAGGACAGACGGTTTTCTTCCTTTGTACTAAAATTTCCTTATAACCAAACAGTATAGTGTCAATGATGTGTAGGTAATTTTTGCACCTGAATGTTCATTTCGTTGTAATAAGAATTTCGTTACCATCGTGTTCATTATGACGGGTGTGCACTGTATAATACCTTTGTGTCTCTGGACGATGAATGGTCCGCTTGACAGAATGTAAGCATTGGCAGGTTTCCGATTCGAATACCTTTTGGCACGTGGGCCAGAACCGTCCGAAGTCTGGCAACTTTCCAGTCGATCGTTTTGCTGGCATGCCAGGACGTTACAGTGGATGTATGTCTGTCAAATAATCCAATGAAAAATACTGTGCTCAATGACTCGTGACTGACCCATTATTAGCCACAATGATATAAAAATTCAGTCTTATAGACAGAAAAAAAATCAAAATATCACCACGGTTCCATTAACCTGTTGTCATATCAGGATTTCTTTGGCTTAAACTTTTGCAATTTTATGTGCCAGTAGACCGAAGAAGGAGCTTGCTTGCGACTCCAGTCAAGTTTAACGTTACTTGGGGACTCTACTAACTCGCGTTCTGCAAAATCACTACAATCTTTGACTACACAGATAGGGAGTTCATCTTTTTCCACCAACATCTTAACTAGAAACAGCCGAAAAACAATACCAAATAAAGACCCATCGTGAAGGTGTGAATCTTTCTCTGAGACACCAACCTCAAGAGTTTGCCATTTCCTGGATCTTATTCATCCATATTAACAACTATGGAGATGATGTCCTCTTACTACAGGACCAATCACACATCCACCATACACACCTGTAAAAGTTCATCGTTGCAGAGCAAGTTGATAATGGAAATAAGTGCTGAAAGATTCTCACCAACTCTGTAACGCGACTGAATTGGAAAGCCCTGACGGAAAAACGCCCCTCACCGTCGAGTTGTTAATATCAAAGATTTCCACATTTCTCGATACAGCCACTCTGCAAAATAAATTTTGATTAAAAATGACAAGGCTGGGTCCGACATACGTACAGTTTAAGATATGAAAACGTGTTACAGTAATCATTTCATGATGAATATATTAATTATGAGCTGTGTTTTTATTACTATACAGAGCGGTTTAATCATGGAGATACTCTAGTAGCTTCATGGTTTAATAAAACTCGTGGAAATGTGTAACCGCTCTCCTCATCAAATTTCTTTACGATAATAAAGCCTTCGCTTGCAAGACCTATATTGACTTAATTTTGAGAAGATATTTCAGAATAAACTGAAATATCATCATCAAAAGCTTATTGATGAAACGATTGAAAATGTAGGGTTTGAATAGTTTTATCTAAACATAATCAACAGATGTTTAGGAAAGGACTGATCACTTTTACAGTACATTTTGTATATGATTCCAACCAAAAAGTGACTTTTATGTACAGCCTCAAAGATTTTCGGAGGGTGTCCAAATTCGTGTATAACATACAAATATTTAGATGAGCAAAATCCAAAGCCTTAGTAAATCGTAACAATGTTGTCGAAGTGTTTTGGATGCAATCTTGACATACAAGAAGGAACCGATGTCCAAAAGATATCAAACACAAGGCGGATACAGGGATAAAAACTCGTATTGCGTAAGAGGGCTGTCACTGTTCCCCTAAAACTTACCCACTCTCTATCAGATCTCGGTAACTCCGATCTGCTGGGGTCTGGAGAAGGCGTCCTCCCAGCAAACGCTCGTTGAGGATGTAAAGATTTCCTCATGGATTGCGATTGTAGTGCCGAGGTAGATGGTAATCGCCTTCAAACACCTTGATAGTTTTTGATTTTTTGAACAATTGATTTTGGAAATCAGTCGAGATAATTCCAAGGACACAAGGATAAACAAAATGAAAACGCTACCGATTTACTCTACAAGAGGCTGAAGGTACCTCGTGCCAAATCTTTTACTATATCAGGACTGAGTATTGTGGGAGCAAACATGTCACAGAAAACTACCCAACTTCCTGCTCGCTTTTCTAGTGAGTTTTCGAAATCATCAAGTATTTGTCATTACAAAGTAAATGATCTAAGCTTACCATCTTCATCACAAACTACTACCAAACGATGAAATATTTTTCCTCGAATAAAATTTCCTTTTAAATAATCATGTTCTCCTGATCCGAACCAGTCAAATCATCACCTGCATAAGGACGTAATTTGGATGTTCATTGTCTTTCCTCAGTCGTATTGTGAAAATCATTATCACCATACACACTGTGATCATGACACTTACTCATGATTGCAATTAGCACAAGCTGATGTAGTATACCTGTGGTGGGGGAGCATGTTTCCGGCAGAACTACGTCGAAATTTTTGACTGGTGAATTGTCGAATGGCAATGCTGAAATTGCCAAGGCCAAAACGCCTCTGTGAAAAACGGACACAGACGACTGGGCGATATATGAGATGTGGATGAGCTGCCTGCGCCTCACCGTGCAATTGACAACGAAGCTCTGCATAAGTCCGCTCACATCCTCAATCTCATTCGTGAAGAAAAAAGTTTCTCCTCGTCACTCTGAATACAAAAAAATATATTTTGTGTCAGGGTTATGAAGGTCCCCTTAAATAAGGGTTGCATGTGATATCGATACACAGAGCATGCCTGAAACCAATGGTCTATAACTTGTCACCCTCTTTTATTCATGCTGCAGGTCAGATCAAGGTCAGATGAAATGACATGGGGTCAACATCCATCCCTGTCTATAGAAATCGTAAAACAGATTATCTGAGTTTTTCTTATACACGTTGTCCTTCCTGCAATGTATAAGAATATGTGTTGTTTTGTTTACAGCACTGAATGATTAGGATATTCACATTTCAACACACAGCGCATTGACAAGAAACAAATTCAGGGAAAGACGTTACATTTCCACGACTGCAGTTTATGTAATTTTGGGGTCTGGTAGTTTTCCATCTCACATTACAGGCAGCGATGGAATGACAATAACATGGAAGATTCACTATAACTGGGTTAATTCAAGACCAGACGGTTCAATTCTTTGGACAGACAGTTAAAGATGAAGAGTAGCATGAATGAAAAACGTTTCACCTTGGCAGAATAAGTAGTAATTACTAGAATTTGTTTTTGTCTTGTTACAATAAAAGAGATGCCTGATAATCAAATTCAAATTCAAATTCAAACTTTAATTTTCACCTTTTTTTTTTTCAACGGAATGTACAAGAAAACAATATGATAAATTTTGACATGCGAGTCGTTGATAATAAAACATAGCCAGACAGGGGACAAGAAACGTGTTTCTTGTCTGCATGTTAAGTACAAAAAGAAAACATACTCTATTTAAAACACTCTGTGAAAAAAAAAAAAGTGGATGTACCAACTCAAAAAGACTATGCTTGTATCACGTGGGTTACCTCTGAGGGAAAAGGGGGAAAATAAGGGGGGGGGGTGAAAAAGCTTACAACTACAAAGAGTGCGGGAGGACTGGGAAAGTCGGGAATAGAAAAAAAAAAGGAAAGCAAAAAGTGTGAAAAAAAAAGGAACAGAAAAATAGGGAGAAGAGGAAGAGAGAGACAGAAAAGAAAAAACCTAAATTATTTTGATGCATACACCAAGAGTCAAAGCCCACAGAGACAATTAGCCAAGCGTTTTTTCGAGAATGATACAGAGCTGCTTTCCAGCGGAACAGACTGTATTAAACCGTGAGGGACACGTATGGAATACAAAAAATACTATACGCAGTAAAAAATGGTCGATGCCTCTCCAAGAGAAACGCAGCCTATAGTGAAGAAGAGGAGATAATGCCATGCTTACGAAATACATTAAATTTATTCGGTTGCTTTATAAAAACTTCAAAAGAAAACATCTTCAATCTCTTTTAAAAAGAATTCAGTGACGGTGCATTTTTTTCAGGTCCATGGGAAGGGAGTTCCATAACCTTGGGACCTGCATAAATGAAAACTCTGATGAGCAAGCACGGTTCTTAATAAAGGTAAATGAAATTCATTTGACTGTGTGGTTGGATATCCATGGTATGTCCCGGTTTACGCATAATATGGAGTTAAAAAATAAACGGGAGGCAGTTATTATCATAAGTATACATAAAATTGCCCTAGTTGAAAATAAAAAACAAATCTTTAATTCTCAGAATCTTATTATCAAAAAAAACAAAGGATCTGTTGGAGAATATGGAAAAGGTGTTACAAATAATGCGAAGAGCCTTCTTTTTGTAACAGTAGAAACCCTATCCAATTATAAATGATGGGTGTTTTCCCCATACTAAAAATTCCATAATTTGGGTAATATCAAAGATGAATACAATGTAAAAAACAACGAATGTTGAGGAACAACGAAACAAATGTTGAGGAATAGACAATTTTTAGTCAATTAATAATCTACACGAGTCTTGTCAAAATACTTTTTTTCGTCGGTACATGTTACTGCCAGACTTTATCATATTTTACCGCTATGCGCGTTTCCACACTCTTCGAAAGATGTTGAAAGGGTGACGTAGTCAGAGTTGAAAAGCGTAAACCATAGCAAACGAGAATCGGAAAAACCGAATTTTGGCTAGGAGCTGAGATTCGGTAAACTTTCCCTTTTGAGGAGTATTTTCCATTCTGCCGTTGTCACACGAGGACTTTCGGAGCTGCCAGTGAGAAGGGAGAGAAAAAAAATAGAATTAATGGTACATAGAGGACAAAGAATGACATGAAAATCCAGCAGTCACGATATTTCACAAAAACATAAACAAAAATCACCTAGTAGTACTGATTAATGTTTTCACGAAGAAGTTGATGTGCTACTTATGATAATTTGTAATGACGTGTATGAATACCAAGATAACAAAGTGGTTCTCTCTGATTACCTTCGAAATTGGTCCATCGCAGGGTCCGAAATGGACGTCATCCACTCCTATGACGCTACGCTCTGGAGTACCGACCACGCCTTCGAAGATGAAAATGTCCCTCACCCAGCCCAGAGGTTACCACCCTAGCTAGTTTTCCAAAAACGCTCCCTGGTCACCGCGCTTTCAGCCAGATGAGCTTGGAAAAAACTTTGATTGGTGAAGTAGAGTTTGAGAAAAGGAGTGGCTGGAGACCCCCGGCATGATGAAGGCGAACCGTAAAACAGGTGGCAGTTGTGCTTACAGTGTTTGGTATAAGGACTTGTGAAGTTAGCTCGAGCACCAGTATCCTGTGGTTGTGCCGTTGATGAAACATACTGTAATCTCCTAGCAGAGAAAGATAGTACAATGAAGGAGTTAATGAAGACTATGAATCGCAGATAGTTTTCTTCGATCCGGTAGCTAGTCAAAACCATGCACCCTTAACCACAACCTAACTGATTATACCTCCCTTCCCACGTCCTCTGATGGCGAAACGATAAAACATGATATAGAGGCCTGCACTTTCCTTCGTTAAAAATTCTTTGTAGTATAAAAGAAAGACAATTCAATCGGTTTTTCAATGGCTCATGGGAAAGAATGCTCAGAATCTGGAAATTCCGGAAACACCAGAAAAATCAATTCCTCTGGCGCTCTGAAAAAGAAAAAAAAAAAGCAATTCTTTCTTCAGGAATACTAGCTGTTTGCTCAGGTGCAATGTGTCCAATGGTAATGTTATTTAAGTCCCAAACTATTGTTTTAGCAAAAAAAAAAAAAAAAAAAAAGCTGCTGAAAAACTGCTTATCCAATGAAGGCGAGCCAATGGAGTAAAAATGGAGTCAAAAGGGGCCTGAGCTTTTCGATCCTAGCAGAATCTGCTTCGTCAGAGGCAAAAATGACCAAAAAGGTCATTTTTGCCTCTGACAAAGATTCTGCTAGGATCGAAAGCTCAGCCCCCTTTTTGACTCCATCCAAACTATTGTTTCGTAGGTTTTATTCGGTAACCAAAAAAAACAGTGATGGCTGAAATAAAACTTGGCATTTTCCTCTTACCAATAGACGGGACCATTCTCTGAATGTCTACTGGACGTTACGTGGCAGTCTCAGCCAATCAAAAATCGTCCTGAAAAGCCTGACTCCACCCACAAAGATTGGAGCCAAAGTTGTCGAAATCACAAGCCCATTGTGATGGATCTGTAGAAAAAAGAATAATGTCCACTCAGCATAGGAAAGGTGTAGATCTTGTAACGTTATAGTATCGTGACGTATGTAGTTGGCTTTTAGACATTTTTGGGGCCGTTGGGACCAAAGAAGTAATGATAATAAACCTGCTGAGATAAAGTGAACCAAAAACTTGACGAAGTCGTTTTCACTGATAAACTTCATATGACATTATTTTGACTGCCTAATGAATTGCTAGACGAGAAATGTGAAAAATATAATCCTGTTTCTTGTACGGTAAAGGACTCATGTATATTAAAGCAGTTATTTTTTTTGAAGAGTTTACTAAAAAACATTCTGACAACACGAAGGACATTCACTCACAGGCCCATACAGAAAAACAGAATCTCTGTTACATTGGCTTTTGGTGTTAAACTCGAGCTATTCCTTATTGTGGAATCCATGACAACAAAGAAGGCGTAAAAAAACTTGTCAGAGAATCTGAAGTAGGGCCCATAATCAATAACTAAAGATGATCCCTTCTAAAACTAACGCGCGAATACGTTGATAAAAAAACCCGTTTTACAAAGTCTGACCTTTTAGAGACGAGACCCACACAAAATATCATAGGCATTGGAGAATGTCCGAGGACCGACGAAACCGGACTGCTCGTGAAGTCCTCGTTCATGATTGCTATGGACGTCACGGGATGTTTCAGTCAAGTATATATCTCCATTGTGCCAGGTGAGTCCATAGAAAACCACTTCTGGTCAGTAAACAGGGTCCCTTTCGCCACTCAATAAATCCAGAGATTCGATCCTGTCGGCTCCGTCATCATGCCAGTACATTTTTCGTTTCCTATACATGTAAGCCCGGACAAGAAGGAGGTAAATTACAGTGGACACCATCCTGTATACGACAAAATACCGGTAGGGGTACTCTTAGCTTATCTTTCTGCTAAAGTAAATAATAATTTATGTATATATATATATATATATATATATATATATATATATATAGTGTGGTGTGTGTGTGTTTTCTATAATATATATATATCATATATGAAGAGCTTGCTTCCAAAAAGGCGCTAAATCCAAAGAAAAATGATAGATTTAGCGACTTTTGGAAGCAAGCTCTTCATATATTATTATATATATAGACATAAAGAAACTGTCTACAACTTTTGTTGCGCACTGAACACCATAGGAAACACTGCGGTGAAGAGGATACAGATCTGGGGGTCCGTTTTCATTACTTTTCGCTCGTAAGACACACTGAGACTTCATGAAATGGATTTTGAAAGTATCACCCATGTGAGAGAATTTGGAAATTCGGAGATTTATTTTAATACTTTTTATTATTATTACTTCATGAAAACGGACCCCTGGATTGTAAGCAGGATACCAAGGGTTTCACAGCCAGTTCCCTTCTAATAAGGAAGCGTGGTTTTTACCCTCTTTGATCCCTCCTGACTGGCCAAGCTGGTGTGTAAAATAGGTATCTATTGTAACAATAATGTAAAAAATGGCATGTCATTCGAGGAGAAATCTTAAAGATAAGTACGCTATATAGATAGATAGAAAGATAGGACAGACACTAAAAAAAAATAAGGGCATGGCCTAGTATCTCAATATATTTCCGGTCTATCCTCCATAGCGCAAACAGGTAAGAAAAAGGAAAATCTGCGTGAAATTTCATTTCAATTAACTTTTTATGGTCACACCAAAGTGCCCGGATGCTACCTGCAGATGGAGGAGAGAGAGGTAACGGAAGTCGCTGAACTTAGCAATACGCCTGAGAGCCTGACCTGTTTTATGTCCAATGTCCCACACAGATAGTGTGTGATTGTGTACGCGCAAAATATGACATACCGCAGTAATTATCATAAGTCATATTTATGCAAATACATTATGCAATACTTGGATGACATTGAGTTGTTTTGATATTGTAGAAAAAAACAATGCTGTACAAAACCTTCGCTGTTAAAAAGCGAGGCCACGAATGTAAGTGATTCGAGTGTCGACAAACGTTCTCGGGTTTCAGCGTTTGAGGGCGTCTATGCTTATCCTTTGAATGGCTCCTGATGGGCTTTGGACTCCCCAGTAAAGTTCTCTGGAAGACAGCAAACCAAAACTTACTCACTTTCACAATAATTTGAGTCTCAAATGGACACTATCCATCAGCGCTAAGACATTCCGAGGCTAAGTTCTTTCACCCCACTGGGCACTAGACCAAAAATTCTACCCTTCGTAATTTATTGTTGTAAATCATAATTGACGTTATTCCTTTAAGAATAAGATTTTTATATTTTCCTGTTTAGGAGTGAAACTTTATGCCATTGTTAAAACTTGCTATGACCTCAATTAAATGAATCAAATAATTCACTTATCTTTTTTATACTGTTAGCATAAAGTAAAATCTTCTACAGTGAGTAAAGTCCTACGGACCCACCTTCTTATAGGATTAATGGTAACTCCGTATGGGTTCCTACGTGGAAGCGAAACTAAAGTTCTTCTCCCGGATCCATCGTAATTCACCACGGCTATCTTACTGAGAGAGGAATAGTAATCACTCCAGTATACTTTGGACTCGCTGGGGTCGACTGCCACTCCGTAAGGTTCTGAAAAAAAATCCAGAAAAATCATCATGTTATATATCTACTTATGCAGAACTATAACTAGTATCAAGATTTATGTCATATAAAATGAAGTACAACCACTGTGACAACAGTAATAGATCTTTAAACAACTTAACAATGAAGACGTTTCATGCATTGTTATGTTGGCATGGTTTATCGCATTTTTGTAAGAGAAATGACGAATACACACACAATCATCATCATCATCATCACATACACAACTGCTAATGATGATTTCACCCCATGCTAATTCAATTAAAGGACAGGCACCCGGATATCTATAGAAAGTTGGACAGCAGGAGATTTTCACATTTTCACACCTCTCAGAAGAGTATACAATTTGTACACTCAATTATTAAACTATTTGTTATTGCACCCTTGAATGAAAAAGGAGAAAAAAATAACACCAAAATCGAAACGTAAAGTTTGGCGAATTTTGTGGCCATGTCACCTCTTATGTCTGTGGAAACAATGATAGTAGCGTCTGATCCGTCGAGGCGAGAGCTCTGTATTCGTCCTGGATTCCCCCCGTACGTCCAGAAGAGAAGTTGGTGAACAGGGTCATAGTCCACACTCCACACGTAACCAGGGTTCCAGAGAGGGAGTGCGGTATACGAGATGTCCCTGATGTTAGAGGCGTATATTGCTCGTCTACTGTAATCCCCTACCAGCATGAACTCATCTACACATCAGTGAGATGGATCAGTGTAGGAAAGACGAGGAAACAGAATGCAAGCATGTTAGGTGAAGGAAATGACAGTTATTCTAGTTATTTCATGTATCATTTTGCAGATAGGGAGCAACAAGTGCTTGGATTTGCACCTTGTATAGACAAACGTGCAATGCATACACGCGATAAAAAACTTGGGATAACAATCATTATTTCGGGTATTATGTATGATATATACTCGACCAAAAAAGTAAGTTCCCCCTAGCATTTTTGGATATATCTCAAATAGTATTTGACCGATTTTCATAATTCAAACGGGAATGGATAGGGAATTTTATTAGTCATAACATGACTGGCATATCATTGCCACCATATATCATTATTGTGTGAAAAATGCGTTTTATGTCAAAATGCATGGGAACAAAAGTTGCACTTAAGGTTATACTTATGAAGTATATTGTGTACATTTCCTATGCAAGTTAGCGAATGACCTTTTTAAATTGTAATGTAATTCTCAGGAATTTCTTTAGGTACAATGTGCTCCCCAATTAAACAGATGTTATGCATGCTTTTTATTATAAAAAAAAATAGGTCTTTTCAAATGAAAATGTTGGTCGAAGCCATGTGCTTTTTAATTCCAGCTTGGGTTGATCACATTAACGTGCTTATGGCCATTTTGCATCATGCCGCGTCTGCAATTTTTTGAAAGAGGGAGAGCTGGGGTTCTGGTTAAGGAGGTGGCCAGGAGACTAGGGGATTCGCCCAATGCCATAAGGAAACTTAGAGCAAAGTTTCAGGAAACTGGAGAGGTCAAAGATCTGATTGTTTGATTCTACCAGTTAATGCAAATCACTAAAGTGAAACTTTTTTTGCATGCATTTTGACATAAAATGCATTTTTTTTTCTCACATCAATAATGATATCTGGTGGCAATGATATGCCATTCATGTTATGAGTAATAAAATTCCCTATCCATTCCCGTTTGAATTTCCAATTATGAAAATCGGTAAAATACTTTTTGAAATATATTCAAAAATGCTTGGGGGAACTTACTTTTTTGGTTGAGTGTAAAAAAAGTGCCACTCTGAACACGACACGACGAAAAATGGAAGAACTCGAAAATTCATGAAACTAAATATGTTGAAAACTCAAACAAAACATGAACAGAGATGGGCATGAGGAGACTACATCTACAAGCTCTGCTTATTTAGTCCTCTCCATTTCCAACAACTTTGATTCGGTATTTGACATACAAGTCACAACATTTATTCTATTTCAGTTTATTTCCTAATAATTTAATTGATTCAATCGTTATACTGTGTTTTTTTTTGTCATTTAAACGTATTCAAATGATCTATTGCAATGACATTTTTTCTTTAAAATGAAATAAACGAAATGAAATGAAAGAGAAAATATAGTGGTCTAATGTTAATTGCCAGCTGCTTTGCTCCCACCATAATCGGAAGAAAATATAAAGAGGGGGAGAGGTGTAGAGGGATAAATAGAATGTCCAAGTGCTTGATTCGTACTCAGGTCACATGATTATCTTACCTCCCAAACTCCATCGCAAGTTCCCTGGTGGGTTGTCATTTCGTGCAGATAAAGAATAGACGTGTGGAGAGAGGGAGAGAGAGGAACATAGAACGTCAGAAGGAGACTTGTGTATCACCCCTAAATGTAATATCAACGCTAAATGTAATATCGACCCTAAATGTAATACACCTTAAAGCCCAAACAAAGTTCTGGTACGCCTGCAAAAGTTGTCAAATTTCGCTCCCAAATGTGAACGTATGCTTAGGAAATGTGCAGGATAACGATGTTAATTATATAATATTGGATGGCCTTGAGATTAATACAAGGAAATATTTTGCTTAGCGAGTCCAATATTTCCTTGTATTAATCGAAAATAGGACATTCAATATCATCATTATTATCCTACAGAGGATTTTAGCAAAGAATGTTTTCACTCAGGCCTACCCTTTCTGTCTCCGACTCCGAGTGCTGTTCCTACTGTGTAGTGATCCTGACATGGGGTATGGTACATGTACACTCTTCAGTGCAAGTTAATCCACTTCAGTCTCTGATAAAACAGTGATCTATGTATCCAAGGTAGCCGTCATGTTACTGTTTAGCTAATTAAGACCAGAATTAGATGTATTTGTATCCGAGATCTGAGAAAGAATTCACGTCATATCTATACCGTAGATCGTGAAAGATCGAATTAGGCTACTACTACCACAACTAGTCCTACTGTGCTGTATATAACGTATTGTACACACGTACGTACATGTACAGTAACTGTAATGACATCGCGCATGCAAATGCAAGCGCAGCGGCGGTGGCCGGCTACATTATATCGCGCGCGGGCTATCTAGCAGTAGCGCTGAGCATGCAGAGCTGCAGATCAATCGTCGCCTTGCGCCTGCATGCACAAAAAAATGCAACTTGTTTTCATCAAACCTAAATTTAACTTCCTGTTATGAAAGTGATATTTTGAAAAATTGTGTGAAAAACAATTTCAACTAATTGATATATGAAATGTGTTTGTATAAACACAGAATTTTAGAAGAAACGATATTCTAGTTAATTCGTGATTGACCAATCACAGATGTTTTTACTTCTTATTTCAGGTCATCTCGTATATATCTCAACCAATCACGGTGCAGTTTATTAAAACTTTGGGGAATCCCCCTCTTGCCGTCCAATATTTTAAATATTGGTCGCCTCGGCAAAAAATATTGGTCGAGTTCAACAAACTTTTTAAGTAGGTTGGAGGTTATGAGGTGCGTCGACAAAATAACACTTGTATTTGGGCTCTAAAAATCCTCTGTATAGATAATAATACAAGATATTGGATGGGTAACGACGAAAATGCGAAATATTAACCAAAAAGGTTCAGTCTCAGATTTTACCCAAATGGGGTCAGGCTAAACTCGGACTCGGGGATAACTCGGCTTCGCTTTAACGGTGGGATGAGTTGTAATGGTTGTCCCTCTGTTTGTACAGTGTTGTCCTATGGGAGCGGCCTGTATAAATTAGCGCTTCGTGTTCTGGCTACTCGCAGTAATGGTCCGAGTTGTTACAACGCGCGCATCAAAAACCTCTTTTGCGCGCATGCAAATGTGCGCCTATCAAGCGCCTCTAAAACAATCAAAGGCGCTTGATAAACAATAACAAAAACTCCACAGACCGCGCGTCTCAGCAACTGAGGAGCGCGCGCTGTCATTTTTGTTTTGTTTTGTACAGGATTACGTTAGCACGCACTTTCCTGTCCATTCAGTTAGGCCTCATTTGGTATTATGCAGTGGCCAGTGGAATGTGGCGATCACTTACTGCGTGCGAATTGTCTGAAGTAGGGTCGAATTTTTCCCGAGACCGAGTTAGTCTGGAGCCTTCTGGAATAAAAGTCGGTTTTCCTACTATTATCATTTTTCTCAAAATACTCCAAACCGACTCATCATTCCGGCAAACCGCGTCAGCCAGGTAAGTTTCTTAGTGGACTCTTTCGATATATTGCAAGCAAAAATGAAATGGTGCGAGACGGGTTCTCAAGCACTTACCGAAACTTAGTTTTCACTTTAACCCTAAATGTAATAACAACCCTAAATGTAATACATTTTAACGCTAAATGTAATAATCGAGTCAACCCTAAATGTAATACATTTTAACCCTAAATATAATAACTGGAGACAACCCTAAATGTAATACATGTCAACCCTACATGTAATATCGACCCTAAATGTAATACATGTCAACCTTAAATGTAATATCAACCCTAAATGTAATACTTTTTAACCCTAAATGTAATATCGACCCTAAATGTAATACATCTTAAAGGTATTAGCCCACATTTGTAAACCTGCAGCAATTGGTCTCATAGTTAGCATGGAGTTTGGGTATGATTGCAGTAACACCTGTGCAAAATTTCGTTCCAATTAGTCCATTACTTTCATAAAAATAAATGAAAATGCACCGTATGCATGCGTATAACGCTCGCTAGCTCCGGTCCACGTACGTACTACATGCATGCGATACATGTGTAAGTTACATGTACGTAGCTAGCCCGCGCTCGTAATTCGATTTTGGGTCGGGTTGACCCGGTCTGAAAATTGATTTTAAAACGATGATTTTCTCTCTTTTATCGAATGGTATAGACAAAGAGCAACAGGTGAGGTATGTTACTGTTATAACTTGTATTTGAAGTCATATTGGACCTGTTTTATGCAGTTTTGATTTTCGTGGGTTTGCAAATGTGGGCTAATACCTTTAACCCTAAATGTAATATCGACCCTAAATGTAATACACCTTAACCCTAAATGTGATAACAACTCTAAATGAAATACATTTCAACCCTAAATGTAATATCGACCCTAAATGTAATAGGGGCCTATATCTTAACGCTAAATGTAATATCGACCCTAAATGTAATACATCTTAACGCTAAATGTAATAACAACCCTAAATGTAATACATTTTAACGCTAAATGTAATAACGATCCTAAATGTAATTCATGTCAACTCTTAATATGATACATCTTGACGCTTAATGCAATTACCACCCTAAATGTAAAAACCTCATTATAGAGAGTGTAACCAACGCAGAATATCGGGCAAAAGGTCAGGGGGTATATGAAAGGGATATGACGCAACTTCTTATAGCACTCTTGAAAGAGCAGCAATAGCTGCTTAGATTTGTTTTTGTTGTTTACTCAGGTAAAGATCACGCAGTCTTATTAATTCCTTTGTTTGCTGCAAAGTTAATTAGGTATATTCGACATAGTTGTTCTTTTTAATCTATACCTTTATCATACAATCACATAAACATTTTGTATTCCAATCTTCATTCAGTGTTCACGTTTGTTTAAAGTTTTGATGAAAAAGAAAAAAAATGGGCAAAAATTCTTTGCAAGGAAATTCTGAACATGAATAATGTTGCTAGAAAAAAAAACATATACCTACTGATGAAACGGGATGATAAAGCGAGTAGATTGAGAAAATTAGAAATTAGAAAGATTTAGAAAGATTTCGCAAATTTTTTGACGAACCATCATTATCTATGTAATGTTTTCAATGACGAAATATCTGTCACACATTGACATGGCAGCAAATCACTGTCCGAAATATTAGCCTCATGACATTGTTCACGACTCCTGGTAATCACGACTATACTTACACGAAACTGGGACAATAATTGGTCTTGGGGAGGGTACACGAAATAAATTTAAAAATGCCAGTAAAGCAAAAAGAAATAAATGTCCTTTTTATCATCTTTGAGTCACCATTTATATAATGACTTTCCTATGATATATGAATGTATGAGTAAGGCAAACTGACTTAACTTTTGCCCATTTTTTTTTCTTTTTCAACAAAACTCTAAGCAATAATGAACACTGAATAAAGATTGGAATACAAAATGTTTATGTGATAGCATGATAAAGCTAATAGATTTAAGAACTATGTCACATGGACCTAATTAACTTTGCAGCAAACGATAGATTTAATAAGACTGTGTGATTTTTACCTGGGTAAACAACAAAAACAAGTCTAACCAACTATTATCATTCTTTTAAGAGTGCGAGAGAAAGTTGCGTCATATCTCCTTCGTATACCCCCTGACATTTTGCCCGATATTCTGCGTTGCTTACCCTCTCTATAATCAGGTGTATACATTTAAGGTCGTAATTACATTAAGCGTTGAATATATTATGTTTGATAGGGTTGACATGAATCACATTAAGGATTGTTATTACATTTAGCGTTAAAATGTATTACATTTAGGGTTGTTATTACATTTAGCGTTAAGATGTATTACATTTAGGGTCGGTATTACATTTAGCATTAAGATGTATTACATTTAGGGTCGGTATTACATTTAGGGTTGAAATGTATTACATTTTGGGTTATTACATTTAGGGTTGAGGTGTATTACATTTAGGGTCGTTATTACATTTAGGGTTGAAAATGCATTACATTTAGGGTTGTTATTACATTTAGGGTTAAGGTGTATTACATTTAGGGTCGATATTGCATCTAGGGTTAAGATGTATTACATTTAGGGTCGATATTACATTTAGGGTTAAAAAGTATTACATTTAGGGTCGATATTACATTTAAGGTTGACATGTATTACATTTAGGGTCGATATTACATTTAGGGTTGACATGTATTACATTTAGGGTTGTCTCCGGTTATTACATTTAGGGTTAAAATGTATTACATTTAGGGTTGACTCGATTATTACATTTAGCGTTAAAATGTATTACATTTAGGGTTGTTATTACATTTAGGGTTAAGGTGTATTACATTTAGGGTCGATATTACATTTAGCGTTGATATTACATTTAGGGGTGATACAACTTGTTCTTTTGTACTAGGCTCTGTGTGGTATCATTGCACTTTACATGAGAAATTTACCCGTGTTGAGGAAGTAACGTTCTCCTGCATTTTAGCAACAGTATAATGACTGCTTGATAACACAATAAATCACCTGCAGGTTTCTCTTAATAGTCGACAGGTTCTTAAATTTGATTTACAGTTGCCTCTTTAATCTTTCAATGGGACTTCCTTCATGAAGTAGAAATCACTGTGCGAACGACAGGGACATGTTGTCCGTACGTTGAGTAAATTATTACATGGCGTAAAAAGGAGAATTACATGTATTCCTTTAAGAAAGGCAAAACAGAACTTCACACACAAATCGGAAGAGTCCTACAACCACATTACGACACGATAATATCAGTAAGGTGCCTTAGGAAGCCCCTAAAGGATGAATTACAGCTCATGACAATATTTAAAACCTGATAAATCCTTTGAACAGATTCAGTTAAACGTCTGTTTTATCAGTCTTTTCGTCTTTTCTTCTTTGTGACATATTAATATCTAACTGGCAATTATCTCATCCAGAGTACTCCACGATACCCATACTCACCGGTCAAGGGATATCATGAACTAAGAAAACAAAGAGAGAAAAGCTAAGAAACGGACAACGCCTCTTACACGCTGAAACCTATTTTACAGGACCAATTTTTTTTTTTTTTTTTTTTTGGAAAGCGCGAGTCAAAAAAATAATCTATCATGTATCCACTCATCTCTCCATTGATTTTGCCACGTCTGCATGGAAAAACATCAGCAAGCACTTGGATGATGTACACTCAGTAATAAAACTAGTCACGTAAAAAAAAATAAATCCATGATCGATATACACGTATTATTATCTCATAGCACCCAATTTTAGGAAAAACCTTACAACTGCCACATGAACGGCTGGTTTAACGTTTCAAAGTCATAAAAATATATCAGGTCTCATAATATTTGTATCTAACATCTCTTTCTCCCAAATAAACTGTATATAAAAGAAACTAAGAATCTTAGAATAATAACTTATGATTCGATTAATCAGTTTGCGCTGATGTACGAAATACTGATTAAAAAGATTACAGCCTTTTGCAGCAAAGTAACACGATACTTACCTTGAATGCATGGACTACGGAGGAGTAGAAAGAGGAAAGTTGTGGCAAAGACTGGTGTAAACATGTCAACTATGCCGTCTTCTTCTCAACACTGATGAGTCGTTAATTTTATCAACTTCAAATGACCAGTAGATATCCCGATGTTCACCGATGTGTCTCTTCGCATAAACTGATTTGCTGCTCGCAGTATTTTGTAAACTGATAATGAGGTTGGTGGAGGCGACCTCGATGAACGACGATACTTCTTGTTGAGATGTGCAAAGACAATCTGCTACTTTTGACGAAGGGCGCAGGTCTTTATGGTTCTCATCCCACAGAGCTTCTGAGTTTAGTGCGGATGGGTAGGTATGGAACGCCATGTGTTGTAAAAGTAGGAGATATCAAACTACTGATCACGAGGTGTTTGCTCTGTGCAAACAACAGAAAACTACTGATAAGAGGTCTCCACTCTGCACGAGTAAAGGAAAACCTCTGATTAATAGGTTTTGTTTGTTTGTTTGTTTGTTTGTTAATCTGCACCTACGGCGCGAAACCTTTGATTAGCAGTTTCAACTCCGTTTCATTGCTGTTCAGAGGTTGTTGGGTTTTTTTTTTCTTATTGCTCGGGCAAAGTATAATTTATACTACTGATCAGAGCGTCTTCTTTGCTCAGTAGTTTTGCGTTGTTCGCGCAAAGTTAGAAGCAATGATCAAATTCTTATATTTTTCTTGTAAAGTGAAAACCGCTGATCAGTAGTTTTTCTTTTGCTAGCAAAGTGCAAAAGCCTCTGATCAGTTAGTATAGTCTCTCCCGCGTAGCTTAAGTTAGACATAAGGATCACTTTTCCGTCGTCGTCGTCGGCGTCAATGATTTGGAGTACCCTTTCTAATTTTCCACGGCTTTTACTATGACCATGAAACTCACACCACATGTAAATTACCTAAAGGTCCCGGTCAGGTTCGAAATGGGAGAGGTCGGACAAGGTCAAATGTCAAAATATCAATGAACTTGCCCTGATTAGCACTGTATTCATACTAGGTGTTACAAAAAACATTTCCCACTTTTGATCCTTAATAGTTCAAAAACTATATATCAGATAACACTGACATTGATAAGAGCAATAGCTGAATAGTGTACAATTTTGTTGGCGGTAATTAAAATATGATAGCATAAATCAGTTTCATTGAATTCAAGATTTAGTTCTAAGTTTTCAGATTTTGCTCTGTTTTTCAACCCTCTGTATACAAAATTATAATTTTGCACACGGGTCAATTGGTGTATATGGGAGTGTATGGTTAACACCGTGACAATGGTCCTGAACAATGGCCAGGATTGGAATGGTCTATTACATATTCATGAGAAATTCCACTTTCATAGCTGGTCTTTATTCATCCTATAATGAGTGTATGCAAGCACATGAAAACATGTGCTTATATTTTTTCATGTGCATGCATTTTACCTTTCACCATGAATTCAGACTAGCAGTGCCCCGGGCAATCGGGGTCATCCCACGAGACCGACACCCACGAGTCATACGGTCCACGAGACCGACATCAATAAAAGGTCCATGAGTCATACAGCCCATGAGTTATACGGCTCAGGAGTCATACAGCCCACGAGACCGACACTAAGCAATAAAGGCTCACGAGACCGACACTAAGCAAAGAAAGCCCACGAGAGCCACAGTAGGCAAAGAAGGCCCACGAGACCGACACTAAGCAAAAAAGGCTCACGAGACCGACACTAAGCAAAGAAAGCCCTCGAGACCGACAGTAGGCAAAGAAGGCCCACGAGACCGACAAGATAAACAGCGCCATCTACATGTCAATTACCTGTACAGGGTGTTCCATGAACGGAAAAATAACATACTGGCGGATGCAATTTCGTCACGCTATCAAGTGAAAGATGGTAACCATCTACATAATGAACGACATCAAATGTATTTCAACATACTTCCAGGGGGCAGGTATGTCAGGGAGCGACATTGTTATCAATTAGAAAAATAAAATTGCATTCTTCATGCCCCCCCCCCCCCCCCCAAAAAAAGGGGAAGACAAAAAACACATGGTCAAATGAATTGATAAAAGAGGACAAGAACGATGTATGGATTAATTTTAGAGCTTTGATAATGCCACCGTGCTACTTTTAATAGGCTTTCCTAGTTTTTAGCTAGAAGATGGACAGGATGTACTTTTTACCTCTTCTCTTTCTCTATTCACTATTTTCTTAGGCTATATTAGATATCCTACCCCCGTGCTTAGACGTTTTGGAGTAAGATCTATTTGTAATTTTTTCTGTAACTATAATGTATGTAATTCAACTGATTAAAACGTTTCATATCGCAGGGAGTCACCTCGATTTGTGGCTTGTGTTATTCTCCTCCAAAACAGTAAATTTTTCGTGAAATACAATAGCTGTTTTCATGGATGCATCTTTTTTTTTTCCGAATCCGAATCGAATATGTATATATTATATAGGACCTATAAGAGAAATTGTCATTTTTTAATCATTTACTGCCATCACATTTCGTGATATTTTTTTCCTTGATAATCTGATTTTTCGAGCCAATGCAGATTAACATCATAGTACAACAGAATCTCATAAGATCCCAAAATCCGTGAAGTATAGCTAAGACCACTTATCTCTCATCAATTCAATGTATTGTATTTGCATTAAACAAAATGTATATGCTTTATTTTCTTCCTAATTCGTTGACTTGTATTAAATTCTTGTCTGCAGCTCCACCTTCTCATCATGTAATTCAAGTGATGTTAATTTGCCAGTTCTGTGACGAGTTTTCCACAAGCAACCACCTACAAGAATAAAAACGTAATGATTTTGGTAGCCACTTTGTTTATACAGATTAGATTGAATTGCACTAACAATTTTTCTTACAAGCCGTTTTTTCTCTATTCAAATCATAAGGATACTCGAATCATGCCGATTTTTACTCTATAAAATGCCTCCCACTAGAATATAATAACAATCACCAAAGGCAGATCTCTTTCTCTCTCTCTTTCTCTCTTTTATTTGGGGGGGGGGGGCTGGGAGTAGGAATATATAAAAGAGGTCAAAGGGTTAACATGCAAACGAGGGTGTCTTGGCATCTTTAGTTAATGTGGAAAGATCTGTTGCACGCTTTTACTGAATTTTGTTAACTTTTTTCACAAACACACACCCACGCAAACACAATTAAAGATCCTGATCATTTCCGGGGGGGGGGGGGGGGGGGCAACTGAAGGGGTAACACCCTGGCAACTCTTCTTTTCCATCTCTCATATCTTCCTTATGCCATTATCAGGACACCCTATACAATTTATTGGTCTATAGGTGGCGATGTTCCTCCTGTCGGTCTCGTGGGCCTTCTTGCTTAAAGGACAAGTTCGCCTTCATAAACATAAGGATTGAGAGAATGCAGCAATATTAGTATAACACATCAGTGAAAGTTTGAGGAAAATTGGGCAATCGATGCAAAAGTTATGAATTTTTAAAATTTTTGTGTTGGAACCGCTGGATGAGGAGACTACTACAGCTTGTGAGTCATATGCGTACAACAGTATAAAGAAAATGTAAAGAAAATTCAACATTTTTTCACTTTTTTCGCACAATAAAAGAGCACTTGACTTGCCTCTTCCTAAATGCAGGGGGAATAATATTACCCATAACATTTGTCGGTAACGAGTCGGGGGAATGTGTACCTTTTTTCAAAACATGAAATTTTGTAAAATTCTCTTTATATTTTCCTTATATTGTTGTACGCATGTGACATCGTACACTGCAGTAGTCTTCTCATCCAGCGGTTACTGCACAAAAACTTCAAAAATTCATAACTTTTGAACGGATTGTCCGATTTTCCTCAAACTTTCAATGATGTGGTCTACTGATATTGCTACATTCTCTCAATCCTTATGTTTATGAAGGTGAACTTGCCCTTTAAGATGCAATCTCACATCGCCGGTTTAGACGGCGGTTCATGGCGGTTCAGCAAATCGCCGTGCTCCGCCAAAGACCGTGTTTACACCGTACACAAACCGTGGTCATCCGTCACTCATCCGCCATGAACCGCGAGAACCGCCAGAAAAATTAAACATGTTTAATTTTTCGTGGCGGTCTTGGCGGTTTGAAATGGACCGTGTTCACATCGCCGTTCATCGTGTAAAGAACGGCATCCTCCGTGTTTGCACCTCAAGATCCGTGATAATACCGTGTTAACACCGCCATAATTTTCAAGCGAAAAGAAACAATGAACTTAAAAGAGAATAATGGCTCCGGCGACACTTTGCGGCAGAGCAATAAGAATGGAGAAAAAAGCAAAGATGAATTCATAATTCAAGATCGGGTAAATATATTGAATGTTATAGTTTCCTTATACTTCTTTAACACATATACAGTAACAAATAAAGTTTAATGTTCAAAAAGTTGTTAGGTATGTTGAATTACCTTATTTACATCAAAACCATCATTTTCATTAACTGGTAACTTCATAATTTTACTTAAGCTTAACAGCTTTTAAGATGGCCAGCCACGTGAACCTGATGAGTTATACACAGAAGACTTATGTAAATATGTTATGTTGATACAGATAAAAATATTATGTTGAAACTTAAGAGAGTAGAGGGAAATGCAATGTTGAAAATTGAAAAAAAAAAGACACCATTATTATGTTACGTGAACCTGTAAGTAAAGAGGAAACTATGCACACATACTGTATATGCTTGTTTGATAATGTATAATATACATAAATGTCTTTTTATTGACTGTTGTTAAAGGTATTATTATTATTATTATATTATCATCATTGCCGCTCTAATAAAGCGCATATACCTTTGGCAAGGTCTCTATGCGCTTTAGAGGGGGAACAAAAGATAAACAGGAAAAGGTAATTCCAGAAACAGCAACATGCTCCTCTAATCATCATCTACAAACACTATGTTACTATTTTAACAGATAGGTTTTTAAAAACATTTTGGACTTATTGATGGAACTTGCATGTTTTATCTCTTGGACTGCTGTTCCAAGGTCCTGGAGCGGCGTAAACTACGTTTGCCATAGTAGTTTGTTGTAATGGATCGAGGGTATCACATACAGATTCCCCTTACGATTTAGGAACTCTCATAGGCTCATATTTCACAAGGAGCACTGAAAGGTAAGAAGGAGCAATTTTGTGAAAACATGGATAAACAAGCAACAAGATCTTAAATTCAATACGCGAAATAACTATGTGCACACTAAATGAAAAAGAGAGATGTTGAAACAAGCAAGTACTCGTACGTCACTTGATGAATAAACCTGCAAATGAACAGGAAACTTCGGAAACTATGTTGGATTCTGCTTTGATATGTATGTCTTTTAATGACAGTTAATACAGATATTTTAAAAATCAAAAGAGAAAGAGAGAAAGCACGTTGAAACGTGAAGATAATTGCTTGTTGCATCACTAATATCAATCTGTAAAACATAGGGGGCTACAACGATTCATAATTTCTTTAAAATTGCGTTTACCTAACAAAGCAAAACGCTCCTTGTTGAAACCCATTGAGGACAAGTGAAAGGGCTCTGATTGCATCCAAATACACGGGCTTGGTATGGACTCCTCCACCTTCCGGGGAGATCCGTGTTACTACCGCGTCAATCCGCGTTTGCTCCATGTTCAGATCGTGTTGAGAACGTAGTCAAAGTGCTTTCCGCCATCATTGGGACACGGTTCACGGCGGTTTGAAAACCGCCATGAACCGCCATCTAAACCGGCGATGTGTGATCGCACCTTTAGTGTCGGTCTCGTGGACCTCTTTTGCGTAATGTCGGTCTCGTGGGCCTTTTAAGTGTAGTGTCGGTCTCGTGGGCTTTGTTTGCCTAGTGTCGGTCTCATGAGCCTTCTGTGCGTAGTGTCGGTCTCGTGAGCCGTATAATTCCTGGGCTTATTATACTTGATGTCGAACTCGTGGGCTTTATTTACTCAGTGTCGAACTCGTGGGCTGTATAACTGGTGGGCTGTATGACTTGTGGGCTCTATGACTCGTGGGCTGGAGGACTTGTGAGCTGTATAACTTGTGGGCTGCATGACTCGTGGGTGTCGGTCTCATGACGTGCACTCGGGCAATCCATCATGAAATATTAATAAAACATTCATGTTCCTTGGAGCAAGAATCCAGAAGACTAGTCAGCATAGCTCTGAAAAGGTGGTATTCGTGGCATTCATGTCTATTGTTCAGGGTCATTGTAAGCACACACTCACAAACACATCATTGCTTCTTGGGTAAAGTTCAATTTTGTACAGAGGGTTCAAATTTGACCAAAATCTGGAACTTGTCTTTAAAATCAATAATGGATTTAACGGAACTGATTTACGCTCTCATATTCAAATCACTTCCAACTAAATTGTACACTATTCAGCTATTACTCATATCAATGACCAGGGGCGGATCCAGGAATTCCGTAAAGAGGGGGCGCGTTTACAAAATTAAAGGGGGGGCGCACGCACCCCTCCCCCCCCCCAATTTTTTCTTTTTATTTCTTTTGTTTCAACAAAAAATAAAGGGCGTATAGTTTTTTGAACTATTAATGATCAAAAGTTGAAATGTTTTTTGTAACACCTAGGCCTAGTAGTATTGTGGTGCACTCTCAATAACTTTCCACAGATTTGAGCTATAACCCACCAAACTCACGCTGGGCAAGGCAAATCCCGGTGAAGTGCGACAAGGTCAAAGGTCAAAATGTCAAGAACAGTTCTAGGCACTGTACATCCAGTGCTGTGGTGTACTCTCAGAAACTTTCCACAGCTTTAGCTATGACCACCAAATTCACACCACAGGTAGGCCTACATCACCTAATGATGCCAGTCAATGCGAATAATGGTGATTTCCGACAGGGTCAAAGGTGAAAATGTCATTGACCTTTCCTTTATTTAAGCACAAAATATTGCGTGCTCTCAATAACTTTCCACATCTTTGAGATTTAACCACAAAACTCACACCACATGTGCATCACCTAAAGAGAGTTCAAATATTCTATAATTCGGAGAAGGTCAAATGTCAAAAGAACACTGGATTTTATTGAAAAACACTATAATTAAAAATTGCCATTTGCGGGAGAGACATCGATTGGCGTTTGCCTTGTTTAAAACCTCTGATCAAGGGTTTGTCTGTGACTTTTGAAACATACGGCGTTCCATGCTTTGGTATCAGGGTGGGTACGCGCACCTGGCAGTACCTGGGATGGATCTATCAGGAGGTGGGAGACGATTTCCTTTCGTTTTAAGACGGATGTAGAAATAGGGAGGCAGGATGTGGCACGTGGTGGAGACACAGAATCTAGGATTATCCTTTCGACTTTGGGCTATATAAGAAGGATGTTTGTCGAACATCATTGATAGAGAGAGTTTGAAAACGAAAAGAAACCTTATATTACAGGAAAATTCAATCCGGGGAAAGGTATCATGGAGTTTCTATGTTCTTCCCTTGACTGATAAACAAACAACGTGATTGATTTCACCGTTTTCCTCATTGATTAAAGGTGTAAAGTCAATCTATAATAGACAATGCTGCAAATGATATATATCATTTACTCGTACCCCTACGTGTTTGCTACAGTTGCACAACATGAATTTGTCTACAATTTGTCACTATCAATAGAAACATTCCTGACAAGTTTTAATTTTCTGCATTTGATACGCCACAAAAGTTTCATTAGACTCTTATCAACAGTTGGTAACAATAGTTTGGGCACCCCTTCTTTCCGAATAAAGAGTTCCCATTGTCATTCTGACTTTCTCTTTAATTCATCTTAATGATTATCTTTATCAAAACAGAAGACATCTTATAAACTAAACGGGAGCTTTCTTTTTTCTTTCATTTGGCTGAGGGGGTAAGTCACTGTAGTGCTACTTCACCAACGACCCCATTATCTCCTGCTTGTGAAGCAGAGTGCTCAAGACAGCTTGGTGAATGAGAGGAAAAATTTAAACAAATCTGTTTAAATCAAATCTAGCTTTCACAGGGTATGTTTGATAATGATGTTAGCGATTACTGCAGCTTAATATACCGGCATTTTTCGTTATTGTTGCTGTGGTGGTGATGGTGATGGTGGAAATGGTGGTGGTGAAACGTAATCTGCACCACCTCTATTTCGGATACATATTACTTGCATATTTTGCAAACCTTTTTCTTCAAAAACTATTAAAGTATTGATAATATAGCACTTTTTTGAAAAGAGTTTTATAGCAAATTGTTCAGAAATGATCAATATGATGTGTGAAGTAGAATGTCATTAATTCCTACCTACTGGCAGCTGAAGTTTCGGAGTTGGTCGTATATAAGACTTCCAGCTGACTTGGGCATGAACTAATTTATTTCAGTTCTTGAGGTATAGTATTAGAGCTTTTAAGTGTCATGGCAAAATTCATATTGATTCCACCTTGTTCCTTGCTGTCACTGACTTTATGTTCACAATATGAAGTACGAAATGATTATGATTCGGCGAATCAGTTACAAAATGCGGCATTAAGAAAGGTTGAAAAGTGATCTGATAAAAGTTCAGTTTTCGTCAGACCCTAATCTAGCTCAGTTTTACATGGAAGTTACATAAATGTATATATTTTTAAAAAGTGGGTCACATTTCGTCACTTTTTGATTGTACTTCTACCTCATGTACTTGCTTTAATAGAGAAGGGGATTTCAGTGACAGGTATGTATATAATTTATGCATGTCACAGGACGTCGTTTTACGTGTGAGGAAATCTGGTGATGTAAGAAGGAAAAAAAAATCCCCATTTCTCCACCCCCCCCCCTTTTTGTCTCTCCCTCTCCCTCTCCCTCATAATCTCTCATCATCTTTTGGGAGACTTAAGTCTTATAATTGTGCTGTACACATGGTATAGGAGCATAAGCGTAATCATAACTGTCTCGAAGAACTGCTTCACACATCACAGGGCTATGACATATTTCAATAGGTCGTCATTGCTATGACGATGTAGTTAATCGTCTTTGGGTTGATATTATTTACTGCATGTCGATTTTCAATTGTTTGGACATTTTTCTTCGCTAGGAATCAAATTTATCATGAAATTGACAACATAAAAAATATACACATCTCGATGCGATAAGTTGTTTGTAATTTTAGAAAACCTAAGGAATCAGTTTGCTCGTGGTAAGTGTCAAAACAAAACAATTTTTACACATACATACATTTTCAAAAAGAATTTGAAAAAGATCTCATGTTCTTCTTTACTCAGTCATTGGGACGAATTTGATGTATAGCGCATTGATCACTTAATTCATTTTAATTGGAAATGTCCCATTATCATTGTATGGAACCCCTTGACATTTAGGAACTTTACTTTCTCACTCTTAATGGTATGGCTTCCTCTCATCATAATCAGGGTAGTACACTTGTTTGATGCCTTTGCTGACCAGATGAACCGTTTGAAATAGTTTTTCATCTTTACAAACTATCGTCACGTCGTCCATGAACAGAGGGTGATGCAGAGAGCTATGAATTCCCTCGTGGTCATAACCGGCCGAAACATGTTTAAAAAATTACAAGTGGGATGAGTGATCGATATAACGAAGGGTAGATATGTCATGAAGTCCCCTTGTAATACTCCTCGTTGTGTTCTCACTTGACTAAGATCTTTGCCTTCCGATGTGAAGGCTGCACATCATGTCTTCATAGAATTTGCCAGTAAAGTGCGGATGTTATCTGCAACTCAGATAACCTGTACGTAAGCAATCAGTCATACGATCCACGAGTGATACACCATATCAAATGACTTCTTGTAGTCAATCAAAGCTATACAAAAATTACACCATTTTGTCAATACGTAGTTCATATTTAATTCATCTGCGCCCCCACTTCCCACCTTCTTGTTCAACAAGGAACAAATCCTTCCTTTCAATGAAGCCATAGATCTCCTATATATCTCAAAGATATCAGTCATTAAAGTTCCATCATGTTCAACCAAGTTGTGGGTCGATAGTCATGATAGTTGGCGGTAACTTTACCTTTGGATTTGTCCTTCATGACGAATGTGGTCATCCAGTTAGAGTGCCAGTGGGGAACCTCTCCTCTCTCCGGGGCAATCTGTGATTTTAGACTGTCATGAAATGTTTGAGCCAGAAGCCATGCACTGCATCCAGTGGCGGATCCACAGAAAGGTTTCATCGGGGGCGCGCCCCCTCTTTTGTTAAAACAAAAGAAATAAAAAGAAATAAATGGGGTGGGGCGTTCGCCCCCTTTAAAGGCGATGGCTAGTAACTGATCAGTGGAAATCAGTGGGAATGCTGGGGGAGGATTTTTCCAATCATTGTGGGATTTGGCCTTGGTGATATCTAATTCGGCATTTTACTCAGTCGTTTCTTCTGTCAATGGGGATGTATTGTTGATTCCCCACATACTTCCTCAACTTGAATTGTCTCCCCACGTCTGTTAGACATTTTGCATCTTTGTCGCGCTTAAGTGGATTCTCCCAAATCTTACACCAGACTTTCTGACCGACTCTTGATCTCGTCTTGATGTTCTAACATCCCTACTGCCTGATATCTGATATCTACCTTTATATGGTTCCTCTTGAAGAGCTTGTTCTTTCTGAGTTCTGCTACACGTTGCTGATAACATATATTTCACCTTTGCAGCCTTGCAAACACTGCTTGAGCTATTCAATATCATTTTCTCTTTTTCTTTTATCTTTTCACAATTTTGGATAGTGCCCTGATACTCTTAACGTGCCTCTTTTCACTGTGTGTTTTTTATTATCATTACTATTGTTATCGTCGTTATTACTATTATCATTATTATCACGTTTATCTTCTGGAACCCAATTTCATGATTACGTTGAGGATGAAGAGCCTACGTGCTTGAGTTGAAGTCTGATATAAATTGATACTCTAGCCATGTCAGCATTAAAAGCATAGTATGGGTTATCAGTAACAATTGTACCAGTTATTGCTTTACCAAACATACATACACGCGGTCATATAACAGAACAATGGGTTGATAGATAGATAGATAGATAGATAGATAGATAGAGCTGAATAGATATATCGAAAAATGGAGATATTTCCATCGTTTAGCACCCTGGACATGCAGGTAGTCAAACACATCGTAAAACTATAATTACACCTGCACTTCTATGCCACCGTTATGGTTTCGTATAGGAAATAATATAACAGAGAATTCTAACAAACAGAGTAAGACAAAATATAAACAGACAGGCTATAAAGTTCAATTAAGTATTGGATTTTCTAATTTTTGTGATAGAATTACATACGAATTCTAAAGAGTTCGCTGGGTGGTTAGTTACGTTGAAATGCATAGAAATGTAACACTGTGAAATCAAAAGCGAAGATGTGTTGATGTTTTTACTTTACGCTTTAAATGAACACAAGATGTACACAATGAAAGCACCAATACACTCTTTTCTTTCTTTTTCTTCATATATTTCATACTAATTTATTTGGTACTTGTAGGAAGCCCGTGGTACATCGTAAACAAAGATCTATATTTACCGATCCTACTCTCTTCTTTTGTATTCACTCCTTTAAGAGTGAATAGTTTCACTCGATTTTTTAGAGAGTAAGTTTTAACCTGACTTGCTCATCTACACGCTTGCATTCGGACTTGCTTTATCGGGTGTACTTAATTATTTAGTTTTGTGTGATTTTTCCATAAAGTTAAATACATATATTTCGCAAACAAATGCATTACAGTATCGACAGTTAAAAGGTTTAAAGACACAGTATCTATTCAAACAAAAATATGCGCCATTAAATTGGTAAAAGTAACTTCATTCACCATGGAAAATATCAAAAACAAAAATTATATTTAGTGAATAACATCTTGCTACAATCGAAAACGATCCTTACCAAGAAAATTGTATCCACTGTTTCCATGCTCCATATCCAACTATATAACTTTATCTCATCCATGGGTACAATCACCGTCATTCTGCTGCATCTTTTTTTTTTTTTGGGGGGGGGGGGGGGTGGGGGTGGGGGTAGTTTTGTTTTTAAAGGGCAAGTCGACCTTTATATACATAAGGGTTGAGAGAATACAGCAATAATAGTAGAGCACATCAGTGAAAGTTTGAGGAAAATTAGACAATCCATTCAAAAGTTATGAATCTTTTAATTATCTGCGCAGTCACTGCTGGATGAGAAGACTACTACAGTGAATGATGTCACATGCTTACAGCTATATAAGGAAATTAAAAAGAGAATTTAACAAAACTTTACTTTCTGAATAAAGTGCACATTTCTTCGACTTGCTACTGACGTTTGTTAAGGGTAATATTATTCCCCCTGCCTTCTGAAAGAGAGAAGTCGAGTGTTCTTTTGTTATGCTAGAAAAATGGATATATGCTGAATCTTCTTTATTCTTTCTTTATATCGTTGTACTCATGTGACATCACAAGCTATAGTAGTCTTTTCATCCAGCCGTGACTGAGCAGAAACTTCAAAAATTCATAACTTTTTAACGGATTGTCCGATTTTGCTCAAACTCTCACTGATGTGTTCTACTAATATTGCTGCATTCACTCAACCCACATGTCTATGAAGGTGAACTCGTCCTTTAAAGCATATTCATGTCAATCGATATAACATTTTCATTTATTAGCCTTCTGAATATTATAATATGAATAAGAAAGCAAAAAGTCTTTATATAACACTAGACACGTCATTAGCTATACATTCCAGTATTATCAAGTTGTGTTCTTGTGTGCTTTCTTGGGATATGTTTCACATAAATTCCCTCAGTGACAGTGACAGTACTGCGTAGTCCTGCTTCGTTGATAATGGTTATAGAAATCAAGGAGACTTGTGCCTACATGCGATACCTCTTACCTGTATGGGGAAAAATAACACGTTCATTTTTTTCTTTTTCAAAACAGACCAACTTCTGTGTTCAAATCAACATATTCCCCTTTTCGTTTCTAGATATCTGATCCCTTTCTATTCCCCTTTCTAATCATGTACTACTTTTGTAAATGAAGCAATATTCATATCTAAAAACATCTCATCGCTAGAGCCTTTATTGTCTGGTGTTCTGACGGCGTTGATAGAAGATGACACTGATGCTGCAGACCAACATGACGGACAGAGCGACGTATACAGTCATCGAACTCACCGACATACCTGATGGACAGTGGAAGGAATTTGTAAGGACCAATACAAAGGTATACAATCATAAATTTTTAACTTACTTCTCTTTATGACGAACCTATCTAACAGCTGCTGCTACCAAATAAAAACAAAACAAAACAAACATAACATAACATAACATAACAAGAATGAAAACTATCAAAAGCGCCTACTGCAGTTTGAAGAGAAACCGCATTCATGTCACGATGGTTACGTCGACATGATAAAGATGAATGCGTCAGTTTCTTATTTGGCGATATCCAGTAAAATTGCTCTCCATATTACATACAAACATACACTTTATACTCCAAAACACATAGGACTGTACACAAAAGCACATACACACTCACGCACACGCATAGTCATGGAAAACAACCACTGAAAGGTAGAAGAGATACGAGAGAGAGAGAGAGAGAGAGGTACAGTTTCAAGCTTATCAATAAAATCTAAATGGGATTTAGAATCTCTGCAGTCTGACTGGTCAATTATCATGCATTGATTTTTACTTATTGATCCACATTGAGCCATGCATCCGGTAAAATCCGATCGCATGGCTCCAGCATTGTAAGGTGTACTGCATGCATGATGGAAAAAATGTCGAATTTTATGAAGGAACAAGAAGACATAGTACTTAAGCAGGGTGTATTTTTATTTTCGGGACCATCTAAACTGCATGGCATCTTGGAATATCAATATTATACCTTTGTTTCTCTGGACGACGAATGGTCCGTTTGACAGTATGTAACCATTAGCAGGTTTCCGGTTCGAAGACCTTTTGGCACGTGGGCCAGAACGGTCCGAAGTATGACAACTTTCCAATCGATCGTTTTGCTGGCATGCCAGGACGTTACAGTGGATGTATGTCTGTTAGATAATCCAATGACAAAATACTGTGCTCAATGACTCTGTGGCTCTCGCTTTATTACTCAAGATGAAATAACAAATTCAGTCTTGAAAGCAAGAGAATAATTAAGCAGAGGGGTGAAGGTTGAGGTGTGAATTTTCCTTCAATTGGTCTCCATCATCGTAGAGGGAGAAAAGTTGAATAAAATTACACCTCAAATTTAGTCTTTATTGACATACAATCGAAATAAAATCAGAATATCAACACCATTTATCCTTGTCATATCAGGATTTCTTTAGCTAAAACTTTTGCAATTTTATGTAGTAGTTGGCCGAAGAAGGAGCTTCCTAGCAACAGTCAAGTTTAACGTTAACCTTGGATGACCCCCCCCCCCCCCTCAAAAGAAAAGAAAAAAAGATGAAATGAAATAAAAAAAAGTAAAGATACATTGGGTTCAAATGTTGAGGCCGGTTTAGGTGATGGTGATGATGATGATGATGATGAAACAGCATTTATATAGCGCCATTTATCTGTACAAACATTCAAAGGCGCCCAGCTCCCACAAAGTGTCACACATCATTCATGACGTCATAATCTATTGTCAGACAAGTAGTTCTCTGCTTACTCTGGGTCTGCAAAACCAGTGGAATCTTCGACTACACAGACATGAAGGGAGTTCATCTTTTTCCACCAACATCTTGGCAACAGATAATCCAAATAATACTAAATTTCTCTGATCTTATTCATCAATATTCAAAACTATGGAGATGATGTCCACTTACCACAGACCATCACACATCCACCATACACACCCGTAAAGTTCATTGTTGCAGAGTAATTAGAAAATGGAAATAAGTGCTGAAAGATTCTCACCAACTCTGTAACGCGACTGAATTGGAAAACCCGGACGGAAAACGCCTTCACCGTCGAGTTGTTGATATCATAGACTTCCGCGTTTCTCGATACAGCCAATCTGCATATAAATTTTGATTAAAAATGACAAGGCTTGGTGAAATGCGTACAGTTCACGATGTAAAAAGTGTTACAGTTATCAATTTCATGATGAATACATTAAATAGTGAGCTTTGTTTTTATCATTATACAGAACGGTTAAATCATGGAGGTACTCTAGGTCACGCGCTTCAGGTTTAATAAACGCCTGGAAATGTGTACCCGCGTTCCTCATCAAATTTCTTCTCAGTAATCACAAATCTTGCTCAAGAGCTTTCACTTGCAAGACCTATACTGACTAAATTCGAAAGATGTTAAAGAATAAACTGAAATATCATTATCAAAAGCTTATTAATGAACGATTGAAAATGTAGAGTTTGAATGCTTTAGGAAACACTGATCGTTTCCACAGTACATTAAAACCATTTGTATGTCCCAACTAAAAGTGATTTTCATAAACAGCCTCAAAGATTTTCCGAGGGTGTCCGAATTCTTGCATAGCATAGGCCTACAGACAGCAGATGAGCAGATCCAAAGACGCAGAAATCGTAACAATGTTGTCGAAGTGCTTAGATGCAATCTTGACATACAAGAAGGAACCGATGTCCAAAAGATATCAACACAAGGCGGATACGGGGATAAAACTCGTATTGAGTAAGAGGGCTATCACTGCTCCCCTAAAACTTACCCACTCTCTATCAGATCTCGGTAACTCCGATCTGCTGGGTCCGGAGAAGGCGTCTCCCAGCAACGCTCGTTGAGGATGTAAAGATTCCTCATGGATGCGATTGTTGTGCCGAGGTAGATGGTATCGCCTTCAAACACCTTGTTAGTTTTGATTCATTGAACAATTGATTTGGAAATCAGTCGAGATAATTCAATGACACAAGTGTATCAATATGAAAAGTTGCTGACTCTCTCTATTATCTAAGAGGCTGAAGGTACCTCGAGTAAAATCTCTACAATATCAGTATTGAGTACCCTGGTGCAACATGTTGCAGAAGCCACACAACTTACTGCTCGCTCATTAGTGATTCACGAAAAATTCTTTTCGAAAGCATTATAGTCATTTGATTACAAATTAAATGATCTAAAATTCATTTAAAATATCCATTACACAATACTAACAAACATTGCAATATTTTCCTCGAATGAATTTCCTTTTAAATAATCATGTTCTCCTGATCCGAACCAATCAAATCATTACCTGCATAAGACGTTATATGGAGTGTTCATTGCCTTTCCTCAGTCGTATTGTGAAATCATTATCACCATCACATCCACACTGTGATCATGGCACTGACTCATGATAATTGCAATGAAATACAAGGACGGGTGATGTGGGATACCTGTTTTGGGCGATCCTGTTCCGACAGAGCTACGTCGAAATTTTGACTGGTGAATTGTCGAATAGCAATGGTGAAATTGCCATGGCCAAACGTCTCTGTAAAAACGGACACGGAAGACTGGACGATGTATGAGGTGTGGACGAGCTGTCTGCGCTTCACCGTGCAATTGACAACGAAGCTCTGCATAAGTCCGCTCACATCCTCAATCTCATTCGTAAAGTAAAAGTTCTCCTCGTCACTCTGAATACAAAAATATATTTGTGTCAGGATTATGAAGATCCCCTTAAATAAGGGTTGCATGTGATATCGATACAAAGAGCATGTCTGAACCAATGGTCTATAACTTGTCACCCTCTTTCATTCATGCTGATGACCAGGGCTCAACATCCCTCCCTGTCTATAGAAATCGTAAACACACTTCCTGAGTTTGCTTACGCATTATCTTTCCTGCAATGTATAAGAATAATGTGTTGTTATGTTTACAGTATCAGGCTTAAATGAATAGAAATATATTCAGATTTCAAAGCGCATTCACAGAAATTAAATTCAGGGAAAGATGTTAAATTTCCACCATTGCAGTTTATGTAGTTTAGGGTCTGGCAGTTTCCATCTCACATTACAGGCCGCGAGTGAATTGCATAATGTGGTAGAATTACGATTACAGGACTAATTTCAAGACTACATGTACGTCTCAAGTATTTTAGTTTTGACAGATAGTTACAGATGATGATATTAGCATACATAAAACTTCATACCATGGCATGATAAGTAGTTATTCCTAGAATTTAATTTCCTTATTACAGTAAAAGACGTGATTGATAAGCTGCACGAGTCCTGTCTAATTGTCAGTACATTCTTCCTCTAGACTTTATTATATTTACCGTTATGCGAGTTCCACACTCTTCGAAAGATGTTGAAAGGGTGACGTAGTCAGAGTTGAAAGCGTAACCATAGCAACGAGAAGAGGAAAACCGAATTTGGCTAGGAGCCGAGATTCGGTAACTTCCCCTTTTTAGGAGTATTTCCATTCTGCCGTTGTCACACGAGACTTTCGGAGCTGCCAGAGAGAAGGGAGAGAAAAAGGAGAATATATGGCAGAGACAAAGAATGACACGAAATCCAGCAGTCACGATATTTCACAAAACATAACAAAATCACCTAGTAGTACTGATTAACGTTTCACAAAGAAGTTAATGTGCTATTTATGATGATTTGTAATAACATGTATGAATACCAAGATAACAAAGTGCTGATCTATGATTACCATCGAATTGGTCATCGCAGGGTCCGAACTGGACGTCATCCACTCCTATGACGCTACGTTCTGGAGTACCGACCACGCCTTCGAAGATGAAATGTCCCTTACCCAGCCCAGAGGTTACCACCCTCGCTAGTTTCCAAAACGCTCCCTGGTCACCCCGCTTCAGCCAGATGAGCTTGGAAAAACTTTGATTGGTGAAGTAGAGTTTGAGAAAGGAGTGATTGGAGACACCCGGCATGATGAAGGCGAACCGTAAACAGGTGGCAGTCGTGCTTACAGTGTTGGTATACGGACTTGTGAAGTTAGCTCGAGCACCGGCATCCTGTGTCGTGCCGTTGATGAACATACTGTAATCTCCTAACAGAGAAAGATAGTACAATGAAGGAGTTTATGAAGACTATAAGTCGCAGATAGTTTCTTCGATCCGGTAGCTAGTCAAACCATGCACCCATATAACCACAACCTAACTGATTATACCTCTCTTCCCACGTCTCTGATGGCGAACGATAGGCTAAACATGATATTAGAGCATGCACTTTCCTTCGTTAACATTCTTTGCAAATGTAATATCAGAGAAAGACAATTCAATCGGTTTCAATGGCTCATGGGAAGAATGCTCAGAATCTGGAATTCCGGGAACACCAGAAAATCACTCCCCCTGTCGCTCTGAAAAGAAAAAAAAAAAGCAATACTTTCTTCAGTTATACTAACTGTTGCTCAGGTGCAGTGTGTCCCATCATATGGTAAATGTTATTTAAGTCCAGCTATTGTTTCGGAGGTTTATTGGGTAACCAAAAAAACAGTGATGGCTGAAATAAACTTGGCATTTCCACTTACCAATGGATGGACCATTCTCTGAATGTCTGCTGACGTTACGTGGCAGTCTCAGCCAATCAAAATCGTCCTCAAAATCTTGACTCCACCCACAAAGATTGGAGCCAAAGTTGTCGAAATCGCAAGCCCATTGTGATGGATCTGTAGAAACAGAATGCTGACACTCAATATAGGAAATGTGTAGATTTTGTAACGCTATAGTATGCGTGACGTATGTATTTTGCTATGGACATTTTGGGGACGTTGGACCAAAGAAGTAATAATAGTACTAGTAACTCGCTGAGATAAACTGAACCGAAACTTGACATTAAAGTCGTTTTTCTGATAACATCATATGACATTACTTGACTGCCTAATTAATTCAAGATTCTAATCATCCGCTGCTAAAAGTCTAACCCTTTCTCTTGTACGGTTAGACCTATGTTAATTATAGCAGTTTTTTTAAGAGTTACTAAAAACAGTCTGACAACACGAAGACATCCTCTCACAGGTCCATGGCAGAAAACAGAATCTCTGTTACATTGGCCTTTGGTGTTAAGCTCGAGCTATTCCTTATTGTGGAATCCATGACTACAAAGAAGGCGTAAAATCTTGTCAGAGAATCTGAAGTAGGCCCATAATCAATAACTAAAGATGATCCCTTCTAAACTACTTCGCAAATACGTTGGCAAAACCGTTTACAAAATCCAACCTTCTAGAGACGAGACCACACAGATATCGAAGGCATTGGAGAATGTTCGAGGACCGACGTATCGAACCTCTCGTGAAGTTTCGTTCATGATTGCTATGACGTCACGGGATGTTTCCGTTAAGTAGATATCTCCATTGTGCCAGGTGAGTCCAAAGAAACCACTCCTAGTCAGTAATAGGGTCCTTTCGCCACTCAATAAATCCAGAGATTCGATCCTGTTGTTTCCGATATCACGCCAGTACATTTTCGTTCCTACATAGAAGCCCAGTCGTGGAATACATGTAGGAGGAACATTAATTGAGGAGAATATAGTGACAACATCCTTTATGGTAGATAACAGTAATGCCTACTCTTTGCTTCATTCTGCTGAAATCAAAATATGGGTTGCGACGCGACAAAATGGCCCTTAATTAGCGCTGTCCCGCACTAACGCCATAGTTTGACAAACCATGAATACGAGCCAAAAAAAAAAAAAAAGATCAGCTGGCTTGCTGCTCGCGTATGCATAAGTGCATTGAAAAGTGGCATGATTTTGGTAAAACATGCTTTTTTTAATGTCATAACTTGGGCATAAGGAGTGAAATTTCAGAAAACGGTTTGCAAATCTAAATATGTCAGAGTTCATTTTACAATATGGCAGTGAAAATTCATTTCTGGTACTTTAAGCCCCAAGGACCCCTTTCTGGCGTCGCCGTCCGAATATATATATATATATATATATATATATATATATATATATCAGGGCTCGACAGTAACGGTGGCCCGGTGGCCCGGGGCCACCAAAAATGAAAGTCGGGCCACCAAATTTAAAAAAAAGGCAAATTTGGTGGCCCGCCTCGGGCCACCAAATTTTTTTGAAAAGTACGTAGGCCCTACGTCAATTAATTCGTAACTTTTTGCGCCGGAAATTAGCAGTTATATTGTTTAAAAGATACATGAAAAGGACTGAATGAGTGCCTGAGAGTGAGCGTTGCGAGTTTGTTGAGGTTTTTTTATGAGTAGATATGTCCAACTTCCGATTCTTACTATGACTGGATAAAACTTAGATATCTGACTCATTAAAAAAACAGGACTTTAATGTTTTTTATTGTTTTTTTCGGGGCCACCAAATTTTTCTCACGGGCCACCAAAAATTTGAAATTGAGGATTTTGGTGGCCCCATCGGGCCACCAAACAAAAAAGTTAGTGTCGAGCCCTGTATATATATATATACATAGCAATAATAATATCACAACAGAGGAATGCATTAAATGCCAATCTTGATTTTAATTAAAAATCCGAATTTTCGGGGGTCCTCCCCTTCGTCAGGGATGACAGTGCGAAACAACATGGCAGTGTATCCGTATTAATGAATATGGCAGTGTGGTCCTCCCCCTGACGAAGGGGGAGGACCCCCGAAAATTCGGATTTTTGATTAAAATCAAGATTGGCATTTAATGCATTTCTCTGTTGTGACATTATTATTGCTATTTCTAGTACTGCCAATACGAGGAGCAACTACAATATCGATTATATATATATATATATATATATATATATATATATACGTATCGGACGGCGACGCGATAAAGGGGTATTTATAATACATCAAATATTTTTGTAATGTATGTATTAAGAACTGTCTAGAACTTTGTCGCGCACTATTGGAACACTGCGGTGCAGAGGATACAATATTATATCAAATGGGTTAGTCAAATACCGGTTAGTGATTGGCTAAACAAAGTCACGTAATGGAGGCACATTGGTTATGTTCGCTCATGGGCAGAACATTTTTGTAATGTTCTCCCATGGGAAAACATTTTCACGTAGCAAATGACACACGATACCAAACGATTGAACGGTCATATTTTTCAAGCAATCGATAGGATAAATTTGCCTATTCCATTACACCATGTGAAAAAGCAGATGACCGATTATTTGTAATGCATACGAAAGTGTGATTTGACTAACCCATATAATACAACAGATGATGACTTTTGTTGTCGGGAACATGTACCAAACGTTCCCTCCCCCGCCAGTCATCATCTATAATGCAACAATGGCAGGTCATTCGATGAGAAATCTTTAATAAATTATAAGTACGCTTAGATAGACAGAAAGGTAGACAGGCACTGAAAGAGGTTAGCATTATTTATGTATAGCTGAGTAACTCGGTAAATATTTGCGATGTTTCCTCTAGCGCAACAGGTAAGAAAAGAAAATCAGTGTGAATCAACTTTTAAATCAACATTTATGGTCAAACCAAAGTGCCCGGATGCTACCTTTGGAGGGAGGGGAGAAGGGTAAAGGAAGTCGCTGGATTTAGCAAGACATCTGTAAACCTGCCCCTTTTTCTATGTAATGTAGGTCAATGTGCATACACTATAGTGTGTGCTCGTGTGCTTGCAACGTTTTATGACATTTATCATTACTCATGCAGTGGACTCCCGTTAAAACAAAGTCCACGGAACTGGCAGTTTTCTTTCGTTATATGGAAATTTCGTTATAACCGAACAAATAAACAATAAAAATACATATGGTGGATAATATTGCGGCCTGAATTTTTACTTCGTTGTAACCGGAATTTCGTGATAACCGTGTTCGTTATAACGGGAGTGCACTGTATTCATCCAAATACATTATCTGTGGTATAGTTGGATGGCATTGCGTTGTTTGATACTGTAGCAAAACAATGCTGTACACACCTTCATTGTTAAAAGCGAGGCCACGAACGTACTGGATCTGAGTGTCAACAACGTTCTCGGGTTCAGCGTTGAGGGCGTCTATGCTTATCCTTTGAATGGCTCCTGGGCTTTGGACTCCCCAGTAAAGTTCTCTGGAAGATAGCAAACCAAAACTTACTCACTTTCACAGTGATTCAAATCATAAATGAGTCTCGATCCATCAGCGTCAACACTTTTCTTTTTCACGTTCCGCAATGTTCCGTAATATATTCCGAGTTATGTTCCTTCACCCTACCGGCATCAGTCAAAAAATTCTACCAACACCAATTTTCCCCTTCGTAACTTTTGTGACTTCACGCTTAATTGGAATTAAGGCAGACTGGTAGGATCGGACTTTTTTTTAGAATAGATGACAGAGGATTAGCGATTACAGGTAAGTATACACATCAACACACTTCTACGTGGGGTAACTGACTGCACCGTGCAGTCAAGAATGTCAGAAAGGAAGGTAATCTCTTCAAGAGCTTTCAAAAAATCCTCATGTTCTAAACCAATATTCTCTATAATGTGCGAAAACTGCTGGATATGATTTTTGATGAATGACTACTTGTATGTTTGTGATGAAACATGTCAGAAGTAATCCTCACGCCTCCACATACAAAATAAAGTAACAAAGTCAAGTTTACTCAAATTAACAATTCCTGTGTCGAGTTGTTGTTGTTGTTGTTGTCGTTGTTGTTGTTTATTTAAACTGAATGACGACATGTTTCGAGGTAAGCAAGCCCCGGTCAATCAATGGCTGAGTAAATGCCGTGATAAATTCCTATTGCCAAACATATTGGAATGGCATTCGAGTTCAGGATCTCCTGGTCGCTAGACATATATATGTGTCATATCCATTAGATATTAACCTAACTTCCGCCTAATGGCCAGTGATGGTTCTGATCTCTGTGTATTTACTTTAAAAACCAACAATATAATGATTCTTGAAGTTGTTTTTTTTCCATTCCAACTGATTTACTAACATACATGACTGTATATAAACACCGATCATTATCATTATTAAAAATATAGTCGATCAGTCGCGATGAAACTGAAGTTTATCATTACCCACACGGCAGATAAGGTTGACTTGACCTCTTAGGACCTTCAACTCACAATTCAACTGATGTCATCATTAAACCAAAGTATACGAACAGGTCACCAGTAGGTAGTATGGCATTGTATAATGAGTGATATGGCCTTGAGTGTAAATTATTCGAGACAGTAATATAATCGGTTTAATACCTATAGACTGTCATAGCGCAGAGGAATTGTCCTGATAGCCATTGATGTATAAAACTGTCCTTATTTGTAAAAGCTATATAGCCATGGTGGTGTACTGTCCACAATGGTAGGATCTTATTAGGTTACTGTCTTTAATTGTTATTGTAAGAACGGAGATAGTCCCCGCTGGTAGATGTCTTGACTTAATATGTCTAGCTGAAGGGCTATCAACCTTCCTGCCAATTGTCATCTTTCTCAAACAGTCTGAGTAGTATAAACGTCCTCTTCCTGGTCTTTACCTTTTCTTGTTAATCGCATCTTTTTGTGAATTTTATTTTGTTTTTTCAAGTTTTTTTTCTTCCGCCCCGAATTTCAAACATCAATTATAATTAATATCTAGTTTGTATTGCCAAATAGACACAGTGCAGGCAAATAACTGCATATCAATTATTCCAGCCCTTTTGACACCAATGTTTATTTCCTTATCTTGTCTTGTACATATCTTACGATTCATCGAATTATGTAGGCCTATATAATTATGTAATGTATGTGTCATGCTTGATTCACATCTAACTTTTAATGTCTTTGTAAATGAATCATAAAAGAGCTTCATCGGCATTCCTTAAAATTGGGACAATACGTAAATTTCTCAATCGGGAATCAGCGGAGAGATGGCATGAGCATTATATGTTGCCACGAATTTGTGATAGTTTACTTGGACTTCCACACATAGGAAAACTTGACAAAAAACAGACAAACTCGGCTTTAAGTTGTAACCCATGTTTGTAAACATGACCACATCACCTCAAGCTTGCATGGATTACACTGGGTGCCCAGACCATACCGGCACACATTCTTTTATTAACTTTCTCCTGCATATGTGGTTTTGGTTCAACAATGAATCTCCAAGAACTTATCAAAAATATCAGTTAGCCCTACCCAGAAATCTGCGTTCTACGTCTCTCTTTGTTCATCAAACCGTAACTCAATTCAATGGAGCACGAGCTTTTGCAGTGGAGCAGTTAAACTATGGATTGGTCTCCCTGATAATATTAAACTTGCAGAATAGTTAATTTCTTCAAAACAATGCTTAAGTCATTCTATTTTCAAAAGGAAGTGTTCCGCCCTTTATTATCTTAGCTTTCACTGCATTGATTGTGGCTTTCTTTTCCATCATCTGCTCTTTCTTTCTTTTTTATCTTATTTTTATTTTTGTTTTTGGTCTCGTTTCTATTCTGAAGTGATCCTTGAAGCGAAAAGATATTTCTTTCAGAATTTGATACGGTTACAAAAGAATATGTTATTATTATTATCAAATCTATTGTTATCATTCATCTGAGAAATGTATGTATTGATTACATTGGTATCAAAAGTTACTAACGATTATTCAATGTTAAGACTAACGAAAGACTGGCTTTTCTTAGCAATACATGATCTGTTCTTATATTTTTAAAATCATAATGGACGTTATTCCTTTAAGAATAAGTTTTTCAGGATTTGTCTTTATAGGGGTGTAACTTTATGCCATTGTCACAACAAACTTGCCATGACCTCAATCAAATGAATCAAATACAATTCACTCATTTTTTTCTTGAATACTGTTAGCATAAAGTAAAAATCTTCTACACTGAATAAAATCCTACGGACCCACCTTCTTATAGGATTAATGGTAACTCCGTATGGTCGCTTTTGTGGTAAAGAAACTAAAGTTCTTCTTCCAGATCCATCGTAATTCACCACGGCTATCTTGCCAGGAGAGGTGTAGAAATCACTCCAGTATACTTTAGACTCTCTGGGATCGACTGCCACTCCGTAGGGTCCTAAAAAACAAACCCAGAAAAATCATCCGTGTTATTATGATATCTACTTATGCAGAACTATAACTTGTATCAAGATTCAAGTCAAATAAAATGAAGAGCAGCAATAATGGATCCTTAAACAACTTTACAATGAAGACGTTTCATGCATTAGTATGTTGGCATGATTTATCGCATTTTATAAGGAAAATGACGCAAACACACACACACACACACACCATCATCATCATCATCATCACATACAGAACTGCAAATGATGGTGTCTTCCCATGTTAACTCAATTAAAGGACAGGCACCCGGATATCTACAGAAAGTTGGACAGCAGGAAAGTTTCAGATGCACACCTCACATAAGAGTATACAATTTGTACACTCAATTATTAAACTATTTCATTGCGCCCGTGAATGAAAAAAGAAAAAAAAATATCACCGAAATCGTAACGAAAATGTGTATATTTTATGGCCATGTCACCTCTTATGTCTGTGGACACAACGACAGTAGCATCTGATCCGTCGAGGCGAGAGCTCTGTATTCGCCCTGGATTGCCCCCGTACGTCCAGAAGAGAAGTTGGCGAACAGGATCATAGTCCACACTCCACGCACCACCCGGGTTCGAGAGAGGGAGTCTTCTGTATGTGATGTCCCTGATGTTAGAAGCGTATATTGCTCGTCTACTGTAATCCGCCAGCAGCATGAACTCATCTACACATCAGTGAGATGTATCAGTGTAGGAAAGACGAGGAACATAGAATGCAAGCATGTTAGGTGAAGGAAATGACTATTATTCTACAGTTATTTCATGTATCACATTGCAGATGGGGAGCAACAAGTGCTCGAATCTGTACCTTGTAGACAAACGTGCTTTACAAACACGCGATAAAAACTGATGGTAACAATCATTATTTCGGATATAATATGATATAATAAAAAGTGCCATTCTGAACATGATACGACGAAAAATGGAGGAACTCGAAAATTCACGAAACTAAATATGCTGAAAACTCAAACAAAAACATGAACAGGGATGCAAGCCCTGCTTTTTGGTATTCTGAACACCGTTTTATCTCTGTTGTAACTTGTGTTGTAACTTGTGTTGTAAATCTGTGAGTTACAACACCGCTAAAGCAGTTGTAAATCGGTATTCTGAAAACTGTTTTAAAGGTAAGGAATCCCATTTGCATGCCTTAAATGAAGAGTTGTATAAATACAGTGGTATGTTGAAGAGAGTATCATTTTAGAAACTCCCATAAAGTATTGAAAGTGGAAGGTAACATTTAGTACATTTTTATTGACCGTTGGATTTTGAATTGATTTTTTTTCGGGGCTCACCGTAAATTCCAGTACATTACTAGGCTATACCTTTGCAGACCCATGCACTGCATGTGTGTCCATCATGTATGTTTTGTGAAGAAAGTTCATCAAAACTTACAAACATTTCTATATACATTCTTGCCACACACTCTATATGTTATTACATCAGCTCTTAAACTTTTAGATTTGTGTTTATAGATTAAAAAAATACAGGAGACTGCAACAAAAAGGCTTAAGTGTGGCTGACACACAGAACTACTGAGTAGTTGAGTTTTGTGCATTATTCAAATTGTAGATAACTGTTGACTTCCAAATTTCTCAGCAGTGGCCTAAACAAGTCCCCTGAGGTTCATATTTAATGTTTTGCTGCATTTTGGGAGGTCTGTAAAAGGTATCCCTTACCTTTAACGGTGTTGTAAGTCATGATAACCACGCCCATCGCAATAATCATAATTATGCGATAGGAAAATTAATATTATTAGAAGTAGCATCATAGGGTGCGTTTATAAGATTTTTCTTTTGGCCAGAAACAGTGTTTTGAAACACTGTTTATGGCCAAAAAGTGTTTCTAGCAAGAAAAAAAAATCTTATAAACGCTAACCGTGATTTGAAACACTGTTTGTAAACGCTCAAAATAGTGCGTTTACAAACAGTGTTTCTGTAAAAATAGTGTTTCAAAAATCTTACAAACGCAACCGCGATCTCAAACACTGTTTATGTGACGTCACAGTGCCTTGCGCGCACCCTGTTTGACCTATTGCCGAGGAAAAACTGCGCAGAGTGAGTTGAGCAATGGCACAGTCTGAGCGAGAGCCCCAACACGCTCGGAGAAAAAATCTTATAAACGCTCTCCTGACGAAACTGTGATTTGAAACAGTGTTTCAAAACAGTGTTTCAAAACAGTGATTCTGGGCACGCAAAATCTTATAAACGCGGCCTAAGGGTGCGTTTATAAGATTTTTTCTGCTGGCCAGAAACAGTGTTTTGAAACACTGTTTATGGCCAAACAGTGATTCTAGCTCGAAAAAAAATTCTTATAAACGCTCGCCGTGATTTGAAACAGTGTTTTGAAACACTGTTTGTAAACGCACAAAATAGTGCGTTTACAAACAGTGTTTCTGTAGAATCAGTGTTTCAAAAATCTTATAAACGCAACCGCGATCGCAAACACTGTTTATGTGACGTCACAATGCCTTGCGCGCACCCTGTTTGATCTTTTGCCGAGGAAAAACTGCGCAGAGTGAGTTGCGCAATGGCACAGTCTGAGCAAGAGCCCCAACACGCTCGGAGAAAAAATCTTATAAACGCTCTCCTGACGAAACTGTGATTTGAAACAATGTTTCAAAACAGTGATTCTAGGCACGCAAAATCTTCGACATTTCAACCAATAAGATTGCTCCCTTGGGCAAATGCGCCTTGTTTAACTCTGCGCGTTTTAACAAGCGCTCATTCTCTGGCGTGCGCACAAATAGGACAATAGCCGGGTTCACACGTACAAATTAGCGGGATGACGATCGCGATCTACATCTCGAGTTATTTTGCGAGCGTCCACACGTACCAAATTAGCGGGATAGCGATCGCGATCGGTATCCCGCTAATTTGGCGAGCGTCCACACGTACCGAATTATCCCGCTAATTGCCGATAGAGATAACAGCAAAGCCTGCAAACTGGGTCACACAGCGCCCTTCTCTATCACTACCTGCGCGCACTTGCCTTTGTCCATTAGCCGGGTTCACACGTACAAAATAGCGGGATGACGATCGCGATGCGCATCCCGAGTTTTTTTGCGAGCGTCCACACGTACCAAATTAGCGGGATAGCGATCGCGATCGGTATCCCGCTAATTTGGCGAGCGTCCACACGTACCGAATTATCCCGCTAATTGCCGACAGAGATAACAGCAAAGCCTGCAAACTGGGTCACACAGCGCCCTTCTTTATCACTGCCTGCGCGCACTTACCTTTGTCCATTGTCTTTTACGCGTCAGTGGTGTGGTTCGCGCGCTGTTGTTATTAGGGAGCTTTAGATTTTGACGCGCGGACGTTTGAGCCGACGCTTGCGCTGGACGTTCTCCTCTCCCTGCGTCGTGTGGAAAAGTAGCTTTAGATTACGCTAGGACGCAACGTATAAAAAAGAAAATCGCGCCCCCATATGATCAGTGCATGAAGGAGCTCTCTACGTCGCAAACTGTGCGGACGTGAAAATAGCCCAGTACGCGTAGTAAACAACACAGGCGACGCAAGCTAAAAATAGATCAAAGAGATTATACCTATAGAGTAAGTAGTCGCCATACGCGTGCGTACAAATAGTGCGTCCAAAATTGAAGAGGGAGCGCACACTCAGCTCCTGGCACTGGATCTAAGTCTACGTTCAAGTCATATCTTCTCATATCATATCTGGAATGATATGTTATTCTTCATTACACATTTTCATTTTCAGAATCACAATGCGGTTTATTGTTTAAATATTAGTTTCTACGATGATATCATATCATTTGAACAATTTGGCAGAGTCCAGACCTTTTTGTTGTTCGCAAAATAAACAGTGGGAACTTGGGTGTAGACTGGACAGTACTTGAGCATTATGACGTTTGTTTCGCGTACATTCCCACTCACGCCATAAAATCAAACTACATCAGCACCATTATGACGCTTAAACATGACCATTGTGACGTCACAATATAACAACGCAAGGTCACTGCGCCGAATATTCAAGTTGAGCGCATTAAACAGTGCGCTGCCATCTACTGATAAATAACTGTACAGGATCCGTGCAATGGCGGCTCCCACAACGCGAAATGGCAGCTCCCTCGCGCGGCTGCCTCCCCACTGGACTACGCCCTCTTGTGGTATAATCTCTTTGAAATAGATTGACTTTACGCGCGCTACTGCGCAAGCTCAGAGCATGTTTTTTTTTCCTTTGAATGTCCGCGCGTCGAAAATCTAAAGCTCCCTATTAGCCGGGTTCACACATACACCAATTAGCGGGATACAAATCTCGAGATTTGCATCGCGATCGTCATCCCGAGTTTTTTGCACGTGTGGACAGAAAAAACCCGAAAATTAGCGGGATAAGCATCGCGATGCTAATCCCAAGAAATCTTGCGCTGGTTCGTCAATTAGCGGGATAATTGGCCCCGCGCTGGTACGTGTGAACGGTCGGGATTGGAATCTAGAGTTTTTATATCCCATCATGCAATGCGCACATCACAACAGCGAGGCGTCTGCGAAGAGGTCCTTCACATCTTTGGAGCACAACAACAACAGCGCGCGAACCACACCACTGACGCGTAAAAGACAATGGACAAAGGTGCGCGCAGGCAGTGATAGAGAAGTGCGCTGCGTGACCCAGTTTGCAGGCTTTGCTGTTATCTCTATCGGCAATTAGCGGAATAATTCGGTACGTGTGGACGCTCGCCAAATTAGCGGGATACCGATCGTGATCGCTATCCCGCTAATTTGGTACGTGTGGACGCTCGCAAAAAAACTCGGGATGTGCATCGCGATCGTCATCCCGCTATTTTGTACGTGTGAACCCGGTTTATGTTCTCCAAAGAGGTGAAGGACCTCTTCGCAGAGGCCCCAGTGTTGTGATGTGCGCATTGCATGATGGAATATAAAAACTCGAGATTCTAATCCCGACCGTTCACACGTACCAGCGTGGGGCCAATTATCCCGCTAATTAACGAACCAGCGCATGATTTCATGGGATTAGCATCGCGATGCTTATCCCGCTAATTTTCGGGTTTTTTCTGTCTACACGTGCAAAAAAAACTCGGGATGACGATCGCGATGCAAATCTCGAGATTTGTATCCCGCTAATTGGTGTACGTGTGAACCCGGCTAATAAAGATACAACAGAAGCTTGATTATTATGCCTTCTTACCGGTTTTGACGTATAGTTGGTGTGGTAGGGGATTTGCAAAGCTATCTCAGATTGAGTCTTTTTATTTGAAATTTTGTTTAAAAAATAAGAAGATATCTGGCGTTCATAAGAGGAACCCAGATTTCATAGTTTATGGCGAACTAGACGCTTCTAAATAAGTTAAGCACTTGCAATGCCATGTTATTATTATCATTATTATTATTATTATTATTATTATTATTATTGTTGTTGTTGTCACTATCTGCACAAGATATTTCTTGGAGATCAATATCACGTCAAGTTCCACCATGCAACCTTAGACTTCCATTACTTTTCTCAGGATTCGCACCATCCCCAGCAATAAATATTTTTGAAACACCCAAAGGTGCTGATAATGAATTCTTATTGGTGAAGATAGTGAAATCATACAAAAAGATGTCTAATATTTTGAAATATATTTTTGAAATGAATAGTGCTTAGAACAAACTGCCGACGGTGCCGGTTACCTTTCTGTTCATGTGTTTGTGTTTTTATAATTACGTGCATAATTATGCTACGCATTTGTACTTGCAGTGTTATTGTTACCAAATTTTGTAATGTGGAATGACTTTACATTTTGTCAAACTGCTATATCTTTTGCCTTTCTGTAGATGCATTGTTTTTATTTTTTTGTATATCTTCTTTATTTTGAACTCACATACCACAATATTGAGTTAATGAACTATCTCACTATCTAACTTAAAGGGACTGTACAGTACTGGTTGAGGAGGGAGTTCATGTTTTGAACATTCCTAAGTGAGATAATGAGAAACCTCTTATGAAATATGAAAGAGCATGTAATTTCAAAGAAGTATTCAACGTTTATTTGATGAAAAATGGTTTTCAAATGGCTGAGATATCCAAAAAAGAGCAATTCTAATAAAGTGTGGGACCCACACTTTACTACGATTGCTTTGTTTTACTTTGTTTTTGGATGTTTCAGTCATTCCAAACCCGATTTCCATCAAATAAACTTTGAATTCCTCTTAAAATGGTATGCTCTGTACTATATCATAAATGTTTTCTTGGTATCTCGCAAAAAGTTAAAAGCCCAATTCTCATCTCCACCAATACTGTACTATCCCTTTAAGTTAAAGCGAATGTTACAACGTAGTTAAAACACCTTCCACCCTGTTTTATCTCAGAAGCATAAATTTGCACGGGGCATGACTTACAACAGAATATAAAACAGTTTTCAGAATACCGTGTAATCTAATGTGTGTTCAGGTTTGCGCCCACTGTTACGCGCGTGAGCATACCCTAAGACAATAGTGAGGTTCACACCTAGGTCCCTTTACCTTAAGGTTTCCTAAACCTCGAGGTTTTGTAAACTACGAGGCACTAAACTCCAAGTTAGCGTAGATGTAGACGCATGTAGTTTAGAAAACCACGACAAAACCTTAAGGCGAAGACACCACGACAACACCACAAGATTTCTTAGGGTGTTGTCGTGGTTTAAGCGCGTAGAGATGTGAACGGAGTTTTGTTAACCACGACGCTCAGTTTTTTCTACAATAGTGCGCAACCCTACGTGCTAACTAGGCGCCCTTTATTTTCTATCGTAGTTAGCTTTACCAACGGCGTAGCCAGGATTTCATCTTGGGGGGGGGGGGGGGGGGAGGGTGTCCCCCCTCCCACGGTAAGAACTTTTTGCATTTTGATGTTGTAAATGGTGCAATTTGATGCATGTTTTTTGCGCGTTTTATCGACGTGAAACAGTCCCACTTGTTTATGGTAGCAGTTTATTTTAATGTAGGTTATTATTGAACAATTTGCCTATAAAAGGGTATAATTTAGATACATTTCTTGTATCAATTCTTTTCACTGAATATCATGAACGCGACTCAACCCGAGCGAGCGGAGCGAGCGAGGGGGTAGGGGAGGGTGTGGGAGGGGGGTGTCCCCCCTCCCACGTGAGAACTTTTTGGATTTTGATGTTGCAAATGGTGCAATTTGATGCATGTTTTTGCGTATTTTAACGAGTTGAAACAGTGCCACTTGTTTAAGGTTGCAGTATATTTTAGTGTAGATTATTAATTTATTGAATAATTTGCCTATAAAATGATATGATTAAAATACACTTCTTGTATTAATTCTTTTCACTGAATATCATGAACGCGACTGAACCCGAGCGAGTGGAGCGAGCGAGGGGGAGGGGAGGGTGTGGGAGGGGGGACGGGGGGTGTCCCCCCTCCGACGGTGAGAACTTTTTGGATTTTGATGTTGCAAATGGTGCAATTTGATGCATGTTTTTGCGTGTTTTAACGAGTTGAAACAGTCCCACTTGTTTAAGGTTGCAGTATATTTTAGTGTAGATTATTATTGAACAATTTGCCTATAAAATGGTATAATTTAGATACACTAGTCTTTTTGTATTAATTCTTACACTGAATATTATGAACGCTGTCTGTTCAGCAATCAAACAGAAAAAGCATGCACACGAGGGTGTAGATAGGGGCATATCCCCTGCCACACGAAGGTGATTTTGCGTTTTCAGACCTGAAATTCAGCGATCTGGTGCAAATTTTTGGTGCAATACTTTTTCATCGAAGTGTTATAATCACAGAATTTAGCTCTTATTCCGAATGTGCACCATCTGTGTGTATGTATAAAGTCTAGTGAGGTAGAGCTTAGGGGAAGGGGGATTCCCCCTCCCGCTCGTGGAGCTTTTGCGTTTTTAGAATTGAAATAAAGCGATCTGGGTATAGCCACAGTCTACTTCTATGCATGGCGGGGGGGGGGGGGGGGCGAGCAGGGAGAAGGCGTGGGCGAGTGTTATCTCCACCCTTCCCTTCCGATGGAGCTTTTGCCTTTTTAAGGTTGAAATTGAGATATCTCGTATACGAATATTTGAAGGAATCAACATTTGGGAAATCACCAAAAAAAAAAAAAAAAAAAAAAAACCTGATGGGGGGGGGGGGGCTGAGGGAGGAAAGGGTCGATTAAAAGGGGAAATTACCCTGATACATGAGGGAACCTTGAGTTTTCGGGGTATAAGTGATAAGTCTTGTGCACTCAGAATTATTCATAATTTTTTTGTAAATCTAAAAAGTGTACTTAGCTAGGGAAAGAGGCACAGAGGGGGAGGGTTTGGGAGGGGGATACCCCCTCCCAAGCACGAGAGATTTTGCATATTTTGAATTGAAATTCAACGATCTGGTGCACACTGTGAGTGAAATATTCAAAAAAAAATATCTTATTTGATGAAAGGTTGCAAAGGAGACCCGCTTCATGTGCATGCACACGTATACACGCATTTTTTTTCCGCCTCCCAAATCCCCGGTCCAAATCTTAGAGGGGGGGGGGGGGGGGGGGGGGGGGGGGGGGCGACCGCCCCCATTGCCCCCCCCCCCCCCCCCCCCTGGCTACGCCAGTGAGCTTTACCTCGAGGTTTTGCTAACTGCATGTAGGTGTGAACGGCATCGAAGTTTTGTCGTGGTTAGGGGAAGGAATTTTTGCGCTCGTAGTTAGTATAACTACAAGTTTTTGGATAGGTGTAGACATGGCTAATGGTATGCGCAGGCAAAGAGTGCGCTAGATAAAACACAAGTTGCAACAGAAGTTACAACAGACGTTACAACAGAGATAAAACGGTGTACCGAAAACAGAATACCGATTTGTTAAAACTGACTTACAACAGAGATAAAACAGTCTCAGAATACCACCTCATACTTTTTAGCAGTCCACGTACTCCATTTCCAAAAACTTTGATTCAGTATTTGACATTCAGGTGATAACATTTAGTGTATTTTAGTTCACAATAATTTCCTTGATTACATTAACTGTTTTTGTGCCATCTTATGTATTCAAACGTTTATTGCAATTAAAGTTTTGTTGGAAATAAAATAAACGAAATGAAATAGGGAAAAAGAAATAATGAACCGATGTCATGTTAATTGCCAGCTGCTTTGCTCCCACCCTAATCGGAAGAACATATATGGGGGGGGGGGGGGGCGGGGGATCTGTAGAGGGATAAATAGAATGTTTCGTAATCATGTCTCATGATTCTCTTACCTCCCAAACTCAATCGCAAGTTCCCTTGTGGGGTGTCATTCCGTGCAGAAGAATAATAGACGTGTGCAGAGAGAGAGAGAGAGAAAAAAATCATTAACTTCAGGAGACCTTTTTTTTTCTTCGTAGGCTAGACATGGTATCCTTTCCCTGTTTTCCTTTACATTAAAAAATTAACCATACTGAGGGAGTAATTTTTTGCCTGCGTATAGCAACATGATAATATGCGAATGGAAACACTTACAATAAATCACCTATATGTTTCTCTTAATAGTCGACAGGTTCTTAAAATTGATTTACACTTGCCTCTTTAATCTTTTAATGGTACTTCCTTTATAAAGTAAATTATCAGTATGTGAACGACAGGGATACAATATTGTCCGTCTATTGAGTAATCAGCATGATCAGTGCATGGCGTAAAAAGGAGAATTATTCCTTTTAGAAATGCAAAACGGTACTTCACACACAAATCGGAAGATTCCTTCAACCACATTACGGCAAAATACTTATTAAGGTGCCAATAAGGAAACCCCTATAGCATGACTCACTGCTCATGACAAATATTCAAAACTTGATAAACCCTTTTAACAGAATTCACCTATGTGTATCTATTTATGTACTGTTATCGATTTATTTCACTGCACTTGTTATTCTTTGTCTTTGTACTTTTTGAAGTTTGCATTCAAATTGCATCTGATTGAATGCAGAAATAAAAGCAAACAAACAAACAAACAATTAGTTAAACGTCTGTTTTATCAGCCGTTTTGGGTTTTTTTTTTCTCCTTTGTGACATATTGATATCTAACTAGCAATTATTTCATCCAGAGTACTCCAAGATTCCCGAATTCACGGTTCAAGGGAAGTCATGGACTGAGAAAACAAAGACAGAATATCCAAGAAACGGACAACGCGTCTTGCTTGCTAAAACCAATTTCATATGGCCAGATTTTTTATCTTTATATATATATTTTTTTTGAAAGCGCGAGTCAAGAAAATATATCATGCATACATTCATCTTTCCATTGATTTTATCACTTCTACATGGGAAAAACATTAGCAACCACTTGGAAGATATGCATATCAGTTGTAAAACTAGTGACATAGAAAAAAAAAATCATGATAGAATAGACACGAATATTTAATGGTATCCAATTTTAGGGAAAACCTTACAACTGGCACATGAACTGCTGGTTTAACGTTTCAAAGTCATAAACTATATCCGATCTCATTTCATTTCTAGCAAACATACTTTCTTCCAAATAAACGGTATATAAGAGCAATGAAAAAAACAAAAACAAATACCAATTTGCAATGCAAGTAAGAATCTTACAATAATGTCTCCCCATTCGGTTGATCAGTTTGCAATCATGGCAATACCTGGGATTTGATGATTTGGCAACTGAGTGGTTTAGACAATATTTCGGAATGCGGAAACAAATACACGTAGTTCGCCAATGACTGCAGTGGAAAGTGGTGTTCCGCAAGGGAGTACTAGTATTCTGGGGCCATTACTGTTTATCTTAACACTCAATGATCACCCACAGGCTATCAAACAATGTAAGTTTCTGTGTATGCAGACGACACGTGTTTGTATTTTTCTGCTAAGGATCCAACAATTCTAGAAGTAACAATAAATGCCGAACTGTCTTTACTTAGTAACTGTTTTTTTCATAACCATTTGCTTCTCAATGTAAATAAGTGTAATTTTATGTTAATTGGAACAAAGGCAAAGTTGCGTCATTTTGAATATGTTGACATAAACGTGAATGGCACCAAATTACGAAGAGTAACAGAATGCAAATACCTTAAACTGGGGTGACACTTGATGGAAACCTTTCTTGGAAGGCTCACATTAATCAGGTCAAACATAAGAGTACATGTATAAGGAGTCTTCAATTGTTGAAACAATCATAGAAGTTTTGTAGACGAAAAGTCAGCTCTTATTGTACAAAACGATCATACAACCACACTCTATTGTTCCCTCACGTGGATGAATGGAAATGTGCGCGACCTGCAAAGGCCCCAGACTCCACAGAATAGAGCTTTACGCATTGTGCTAGGCGCAGATGCTCGGTTTAGCAGGGAGACACTATATAACACCCTGAAAATTGATTGTTTAAAGGAACACTGGAAAAAAGCACGCAGTAACTCAAGTATATAAAGCCATTCATAATTTATTACCACAGAGTTCATGCTCACGTATCACATTAAGAGAATATTATTTTAATGTACGTAATAATAATAAAATTGTATTTTTACCCATACCAAGGACTAATTATTTAAAGCGAAGTCCGTTTTATAATGCATCTAGATTATTTCATAGTTTACCCCAAAATATTCGAAATATTGATCATTTAAGCTCTATTGCACAAGCAATTCAGAAAGTAAATTTTCAGATATCATATTAATTTTCTTGCCACTCATTTGAAACAAATCCTTGTGTTATATTTGTTGTTGTTTTTTTATTACACATATAATTTTCGTCACAGTTTGATTTTGTTATCGAAATGTACTCGACATAAATTTATGTCAGTCATTTTATACTTGTAATTATATTCATTCCAGTTTGAGTTCTGTTCACTGTATGCTATTTATGTTGTGTTTTGTCAGTTTGTTTTTCTTATTATTATTCTTGTACCTGTTCCTCTGTTTTTGATTAAGTTTTGTAAATTTTTATGTACGGCTTTGCTGAAAAGCAGCTTTTTACCGTGTTGAAATAAATAAATCAAATCAAATCAAAATCGATGATGTATACGGAATACTGATTTAAAAGATGATAGTTGCAGCAAAGTAACACGATACTTACCTTGAATACATGGACTACGGAGGAGTAGGAAGAGGAAAGTTGTGGCAAAGACTGTTGTTAACATGTCAACTATGCCGTTTTCTTCTCAACACGGATGAGTAGTTAATTTTATCAACTTTAAATGGCCAGTAGATATCCCAATCTGCACCGATGTGTCTCTTCGCATAAACTGGTTTGCTGCTCGTAGTATTTTGTAAACTGATAATGAGGCTGGTGCATGCGACCTCAATTAACGACGATACTTCTTGTTGAGATGTGCAAAGACAATCTGCTACTTTCGGCGAATTGCTCAGGTCTGCCGTCTTTATGGTTTTCATCCCACGGAGCTTCTGAGTTAGAAAAAAAAAAGTGCGGATTTATAGGTATGGAACGCCATGCGTTGTAAAAAATAGGAGATATCAAACCGCAGATCAATGTGCAAGCAACATAAAAACTACTCATCAGTGATCAGACACTGTCAGAGGTTTCTACTCTGCACGAGCAAAGGAAAACCTCTGATCAGCAGTGTCTTGTTTTGTTTTGTTTTTGTTTTATCGGCAAGTACATCGCGAAACCTCTGATTAGCAGTTTAAACTCCCTTTCATTGCTGTTCAGAGGTGTTTCTTTGCTCGGGTGGGTTCGAATAAAGGAGAGGTAAGACAAGATCAAAGGTCAAAATGTAAGTGAACTTGCCTGATGAGCACTGTACTCATATTATTTTGGTGTACCCTCAGTTACTTTCTACATATTTGAACTATAACCACCAAACTCTGTCACGCCGGCCAAACTCGAATACGGGTGAAATTCGACAAAGTCAAAGGTTAAAATTGTCAATGAACTTTAACTAAATAGGGACTGCACATCTAGTGTTTGTGATCTACTCCCTCTCTCTCACTAAAAAAACAACAACATCAACTTTCATTGCTTTGAGCTATGACCACCGAATTCATACACAGGCACATCACCTATAAAGATACCGGTCAATTCGAATATTGGTTAATTCCGTCAGGGTCAAAGGTTAAAATGTCAATGACCTTTCCATTATATAAGCACCAAAATATTGTGTGCTCTTAATAACTCTCCACAGCTTGGGGCAGGGAGGTGGGAACCCTCCCTGCTTGGAGCTATGACCACACAACTCAGACCACATGTACACCACCTGAAGGTAGTTCAAATATCGGATAAGTCGTATAAGGTCAAAGGTCAAAAGGACACTGGACTTGCATTGAAACACACTATTATTATTATGAATTGCCATATTCGGGCAAGACATTGCTTGGCGTCTGCGTTGTTTAAAACCTCTGATCAAGGGTTTGTCTGTGACTTTTGAAACATGTGGCGTTCCATGCTATGGTATCCTGCGGGTACGCGCACCTGGGAAAATGGGTCTATGGTATTGCACTTTAGAATGGGGAGAAGGGAGACTATTTAATTTCTATTTAAGGAGGATGTACAAATATGAAGGCAGGATGTGGAACGTGGTAGAGACACAGATCTAGGTTCATCCTCTCGACCTTGGGCTAAGAAGGATGTTTGTCAAGTCATCATTGATAGAGAGAGTTTGAAGATGATAAGCAACCTTATATTACAGGGAAATTTAATACGGGGAAAGGTACCATGAAGTCTTCACATGATCTTCCCGTGACTGATAAACAAATAATGTGATTGATGTCACCGTTTCCCTCAATGATTGAAGGTGTAAAGTCAATCTAATGCTGCGAATAATTTATATTATTTACTCGTACACCTACGTGTTTGCTACAGTTGCACAACATGAATTTGTCTACAATTTGTCATAATCAATAGAAACATTCCAGACAAATTTTAATTTACTGCATTTCAGCAATTATGTTCACGCGACAAAAGATTCAATAGTTTTACATTGACAGTTGGTAACATATTAGTTTGAGCACCACTTCCCTCCCAATAAAGTGTTCCCATTATCATTCTGACTTTCACTTTAATTCATTTTTAATGATTTCTCTTCATCAAAATAGATGCATGAGAAAAGGAGAGAATAAAAAAACATCTTAAACTAAACGGGAGCTTCCTTCTTTTTTTTTTCATTTGGCTGAGGGGGGTCACTGTAGTGCTACTTCATCAACGACCCCATCATCTGCTACCTGTGAAGCAGAGTGCTCAAGACAGCTTGGTGAACAAGGAAACAATTACTTTAGAGGAAAATTGAAGCAAATCTGTATAAATCAAATCTAGCTTTCCGGCACAGAGTATATTCAATAATGATGTTAGCAATCACTGCAGCTTGATATAACGGCATTTTTCGTTATTGTTGTTGTTGTGGTGGTGATGGTGATGGTGGTGATGGTGGTGGTGAAACGTAATCTGCACGACCTCTATTTCGGATACATATTATTTTACATACCTTTTTCTTCAAAAACAATTAAAGTATTGATAAAATCGCACTTTCATTGAAAAGAGTTTTATAGCAAATTGTTCAGAAATTATCAATATAATGCGTGAAGTAGAATGTCATTAATTCCTATCTACTGGCAGCTAAAGTTTCGGAGTTGGTCGTACATAGGACTTGCCCATGACAAAGTGGCATGACAAAATTCATGTTGGTTCCATCTTGTTCCTAGCTGTCACTGACTTTATGTTCACAATACGAAGTGATTATGATTCGGCGACTCACAGTTACAAAATGCGACATTAAGAAAGGTATACACGTGATCTGATAAAAGTTCAGTTTTCGTCAGACCCTTCTGTTGAATCTAGCTCAGTTATACAAGGAAGGGTATATATATATATATATATATATATATATATATATATATATATATATATATATGTGAGAGATAGTTCCCTGGGTCCCGAACGTGCGCGGTGCCGCATTGTTGGTTGCATATAATTGAAAGAAATTGGACTGAGGCGGGACGTTGCTCTCGATCTTAGTCTCCCTTTTATTTGTCAAGATTATTAAATGAATAACCTGATGTGTCATATAATATATAATGCAATTTCACATATTACCAATCTTCTAAGTCATTTCCTTTATATACACAAATCAATCATTCAATTCAATACAAATATCCAATCTAACCTCAAATCATCATCAAAATAACATCATATGTCCAGAAAATATATAAATAAATTCTTATATCATAATGCTACCATATAATAATCATATTGTCTTATAATTCTTAGCGTGATGATCACAAACAGAATCATTATACATATATATCATATTCATATGTCTATTTGCATTGCGTATATGTATACATCCGCATACGCACACACACACACCCACATACATACGCACATAATTTATATACATATTCACATACACACACACAAGCAAACACATACACACTCACATACGCACACACACACACACAACTCCGGTTGATATAATACTATCTAAATCAGCATATCCTGTATATTTCGTATATTACCGAAATATAATAGTGTCAACCCTGCCAAAAATATATCAACTCTTAGATCAAATGTGTAAATAACAACAATTTCTGTAAATTACCTGCGTGGGACTCGTATGGTTATCGTGCATCCCAGCACCGTGTGCTCATATTCTGTTAAAAAATACAATAAATACCATTCAATTATTCATAATTCCTCTTATTTTGCAGATATAATCAAACATAATCACATTAAAACATCACAAGATCATATTCACAAATCCATCATACACTATTTTCCATATCATTCTTATCAAGTGGGATCAACTCGTTACGCTCAACAGTAATCATGAATCGTGTGATCATACAATAAATATCAACAGAATTTCACAATAATAATATTCAATCATAATATCTATTATGTTACATATAAAGATACAGTCAGAAATAATCATATCAAAAATCACAGATTCATACATTTTCCCAAATTCATCATTGTACACCATTATACATTTCATTCATATCAAATCACATAAACTTACACTCAACTTTATTCCTACATCTTGTGATCATACAATATATCAGTACATATACAAATGAAATCTCAATAATCACAATATATCTAACCTGAAATTTATTAGGGTGTTTTACCTGTATGTTGGGCTGTATTTTGTCCTGTCTGGTCATGGCCGAGTTTTCTGCTACGGGTGTTTTACTGTGAGTCTGAAGTTAGAGTGAGGGGGTTTGGGATAAGAGCTATGTAGGGTTCATTGGTCAACGTTAATGCCATCGGGGGTCAGTGTTTTCAATTTCTTTATCCAGAAGGATTCTCTATGGAGGATTGCTTGGCGGGATTTTGTTCGGATTGTTTCGATGCCTGTGATCTTTACATTGTCAACTGAGTGGTCGGGCTGGTTAAAGTGTGTTGTGTAGGGGAGGGTTTTTCGCTTGTTGGGTGTATTGCAGTTCAGTATTTCCGATTTAGTGTTGCTGAATCTGGTGTACAAGGATGTTTCTGTCTTTCCCACGTATTGTTTGTTACATTTCGTGCACGATATCAAATAAATGAGCCAGTCTGACTTGCATTGTATTTTGGATGTGATTGGGAATTCTTCCCCCGTGACATTACTTTTGAACTTTTTGCCCTCTTTGACAAAGTTGTGAAGCATGCACCGTTTGGCTTCGCATTTGGCAAAGCTGTTTGTGTTGTTCTCATTCAGCTGGCCATTTTTGGGGTCGCCAGAGTATGTTAGTAGGTCGCGGAGGGTGCGGGGGCGTCGGTATGCAACCAACGGGGGATCCGAAAGTATCTCTGAGAGTGAAGCTGATTCATCTAGGGTTTTTTGTTCCTTTTTGAGAATTTTGTGCAGTTTGGTGGTGGCGGGACTGTATGTTAAGACGAAAGGGGTTCTTTCTAAGGGGAGCCGTTCTTTTTTTGTCAAATAATTCCGCGCGGGGGATGGAGCGAGCTCTGTTGATTTGTAGTTTAGTTTGTTGGGGAGGGTAATCACACTTGTCGAGATAGTGTTGGGGATTTTCAAGATGTTTGTCTGTGCTTTCTGGCTGAGAGCAGTTACGTTTGATTCTAAGGGCCTGGCTGTATGGTATGCTTTTGAACACATGTCGGGGGTGGCATGAGGAGGGAGGGAGGAATGTGTGAGAGTCTGTAGGCTTGGAGTATAACTCTGTCTGGAGAGTTCCGTCGTCTGAGAGGACCTTTAGGTCAAGAAAGTTGACACAGTCGGGGGATGACTCAAACGTGAATTTGATTCGGGGATGGAGGGCATTCACTGTGTTTTGGAATTGTGCTAATGATTGGGGGCATTGTGTCCAGATGAATATGATGTCATCAATGTATCGTTTCCACGATCTCGGGAAGATTGCGTTTGTGAGTTCTAATAGCTCTGCCTCTATCTCCCCCATGAAAATGTTGGCATACGATGGGGCAACAGGGGTGCCCATAGCGGTACCCTCTATTTGCAAATAGTTCTTGCCGTTGAACTGGAAATTGTTCAATGTCAGTACCAGTTCAAGAAGACGAATGAGCTGGTCGGTTGGAGGGGAGGGGTTCATTCGGGCGTTGAGGGCGTTTCGACATGCTTTGATGCCCTCATTGTGGGGGATGTTCGTGTACAACGAAGTTACATCGGCTGTCACTAGTACACTGCAAAAAGTCCGGTGTTAAAAAGTGAACACCGAGCTGGTGTTAAATTTTCGGTGCTCATTTATGGTGTTAAATTAACACCTCCGGGTGTCATTTCCAAATTTTAAACTGTTTTTTGAAGAGTTTCTTAGTAACTGCACTTCTTGTTGATTTTTAATTTAAACAAGACGATCAAGAATTTAACATTAAAATACTAGATTTTTGAAAAAATGTGAAAATAAATTTACACCAAAGTAACACCAGCTGGTGTGGTCTCTTATTGAAGCTGGACGGGTGTTAAACCATTGATATCAACACCAACAAATATCAAATCAACACCATGTGGTGTCATTTTTGAATTAACACCAGTACAGTGTCAAAAAAACACCAGGTACAGTGTCAAATCGACACCACGAAGTGTCAGGTGAACACTTTTCAACACTATCACAGTGCATTTTTAACACCTGTGGGTGTGGTCCTCTATTGAAGTTTGATCGGTGTTAGATTTAACACCCGTGGTGTTAAATCTAACACCGATGTTTTTACAGTGTATGCTTTCTGGGGGGAGGGGGTTCTGGGTCAGATTCAGGTCATTTATGTGGTTGAGAAAATCGGTAGTGTCCTTTAGGTGAGAGGGTAATTTTTCAACCAGGGGGCGGAGGTGGAAGTCAAGGAATCTTGAAATTTGCACAGTGGGGCACGCGAATCCTGAAACAATAGGGCGTCCCGCGGGTTGTTGGGCTTGTGGATTTTGGGGAGGAAGTGACATGTTTGGGCGACGTGGATCCTTTGGAATTAGTTTTTTCTTTAAGTCTGAGTTCACGTCAAGGCTTCCCACAGCTGTTTTTACCTTTTGTAGGTGCTGAGGGGTGGGGTCATGATCTAGGGCCTTGTATGTCTTTGTATCTGTTAGTTGTCGTAGACCTTCGTTGATGTATGTGTCTGTTGACATGACAACCGTACACGATCCCTTGTCAGCTGGTTTTATGATTATCTCTTTGTTGCGTTTGAGACTGTAGAGGGCCTTTCTCTCTGATTTGGTTAGATTGTCACATCTTTTGTTTCTTTTACGTTCGTGAGTACTGACCATGTTGAATGTCGCGGTTTCTACTTGCTCTAAGTACTTGTGCAAGCTGGGCTCCTTGACGAAAGGAGTCCACGCGCTTTTTGTTCTTAGCTGTTCTGGCAGCTGAGTCTGATCATTTTCTTTAGCCGGCCGATTATTGTTAAGGCTGTGTTCTGCCTCAGAAAGTCGGTAGTTAGATAAATTCACTACTGCGTTATTGGAGTTTGGGGGATTTCGTTGTTTTGTGATTTCTTTCTTCTGAGTTTGGTGGTGGATTTTCCGCCGTTTTGTATAGTTTCGTTTCCTGAAATGGCGGTTTTTGTGCGTTTGGCTCGTTTTTTGTCTTACCGGGCAACTTTCAGAGTTGTGAATTCTATTTTTACAAAGTTCGATGCTGCCTCGCCCCAGAAAATGAGGAATGGGAATCAATCCTTTGGGACGCTTCTTGCTCTCTACGCGACAAAACAATCGACTTGGTAGAATTGAAACTTGACTCGATTGACGCCTCACTGAAAGAAAAGAAACAAGAGCTCTGGAACGGAACCACGCCCGAAACGTATCACAAATCTTTGAATTCAATAGAGAAATCTATTAGTAGGGAGATTACACAAATAAGAGCCAGCAAAGAATCAAAACTCCGTCGCGACATCGAACTTTGTGGGAAGCCTTGACGTGAACTCAGACTTAAAGAAAAAACTAATTCCAAAGGATCCACGTCGCCCAAACATGTACTTCCTCCCCAAAATCCACAAGCCCAACAACCCGGGACGCCCTATTGTTTCAGGATGCGCGTGCCCCACTGTGCAAATTTCAAGATTCCTTGACTTCCACCTCCGCCCCCTGGTTGAAAAATTACCCTCTCACCTAAAGGACACTACCGATTTTCTCAACCACATAAATGACCTGAATCTGACCCAGAACCCCCTCCCCCCAGAAAGCATACTAGTGACAGCCGATGTAACTTCGTTGTACACGAACATCCCCCACAATGAGGGCATCAAAGCATGTCGAAACGCCCTCAACGCCCGAATGAACCCCTCCCCTCCAACCGACCAGCTCATTCGTCTTCTTGAACTGGTACTGACATTGAACAATTTCCAGTTCAACGGCAAGAACTATTTGCAAATAGAGGGTACCGCTATGGGCACCCCTGTTGCCCCATCGTATGCCAACATTTTCATGGGGGAGATAGAGGCAGAGCTATTAGAACTCACAAACGCAATCTTCCCGAGATCGTGGAAACGATACATTGATGACATCATATTCATCTGGACACAATGCCCCCAATCATTAGCACAATTCCAAAACACAGTGAATGCCCTCCATCCCCGAATCAAATTCACGTTTGAGTCATCCCCCGACTGTGTCAACTTTCTTGACCTAAAGGTCCTCTCAGACGACGGAACTCTCCAGACAGAGTTATACTCCAAGCCTACAGACTCTCACACATTCCTCCCTCCCTCCTCATGCCACCCCCGACATGTGTTCAAAAGCATACCATACAGCCAGGCCCTTAGAATCAAACGTAACTGCTCTCAGCCAGAAAGCACAGACAAACACCTCGAAAATCTCCAACACTATCTCGACAAGTGTGATTACCCTCCCCAACAAACTAAACTACAAATCAACAGAGCTCGCTCCATCCCCCGCGCGGAATTATTTGACAAAAACGAACGGCCCCCCTTAGAAAGAACCCCTTTCGTCTTAACATACAGTCCCGCCACCGCCAAACTACACAAAATTCTCAAAAAGGAACAAAAAACCCTAGATGAATCAGCTTCACTCTCAGAGATACTCTCGGATCCCCCGTTGGTTGCATACCGACGCCCCCGCACCCTCCGCGACCTACTAACATACTCTGGCGACCCCAAAAATGACCAGCTGAATGAGAACAACACAAACGGCTTTGCCAAATGCGAAGCCAAACGGTGCATGCTTCACAACTTTGTTAAAGAGGGCAACAAGTTCAAAAGTAATGTCACGGGGGAAGAATTCCCAATCACATCCAAAATACAATGCAAGTCAGACTGGCTCATTTATTTGATATCGTGCACGAAATGTAACAAACAATACGTGGGAAAGACAGAAACATCCTTGTACACCAGATTCAGCAACACTAAATCGGAAATACTGAACTACAACACACCCAACAAGCGAAAAACCCTCCCCTACACAACACACTTTAACCAGCCCGACCACTCAATTGACAATGTAAAGATCACAGGCATCGAAACAATCCGAACAAAATCCCGCCAAGCAATCCTCCATAGAGAATCCTTCTGGATAAAGAAATTGAAAACACTGACCCCCGATGGCATTAACGTTGACCAATGAACCCTACATAGCTCTTATCCCGAACCCCCTCACTCTAACTTCAGACTCACAGTAAGACACCCGTAGCAGAAAACTTGGCCATGACCAGGCAGGACAAAATACAGCCCAACATACAGGTAAAACATCCTAATAAATTTCAGGTTAGATATATTGTGATTATTGAGATTTCATTTGTATATGTACTGATATATTGTATGATCACAAGATGTATGAATAAAGTTGAGTGTAATAAGTTCATGTGATTTGATATGAATGAAATGTATAATGGTGTACAATGATGAATTTTGGAAAATGTATGAATCTGTGATTTCTGATATGATTATTTTTGACTGTACTTTTATATGTAACATAACAGATATCATGATTGAATACTATTATTGTGAAATTCTGTTGATATTTATTGTATGATCACACGATTCATGATTACTGTTGAGCGTCACGAGTTGATCTGACTGCATAGATAAGAATGATATGGAAAATAGTGTATGATGGATTTGTGAATATGATCTTGTGATGTTTTAATATGATTATGTTTGATTATATCTGCAAAATAAGAGGCATTATGAATGATTGAATGGTAATTATTGTATTTTTGAACAGAATATGAGCACACGGTGCTGGGATGCACGATAACCACACGAGTCCCACGCAGGTAATTTACAGAAATTGTTGTTGTTTACACATTTGATCTAAGAGTTGATATATTTTTGGCAGGGTTGACACTATTATATTTCGGTAATATACGAAATAAAATAACATATGTTGATTTAGATAGTATTATATCAACTGGAGTTGTGTGTGTGTGTGCGTATGTGAGTGTGTGTGTGTTTGCTTGTGTGTGTGTATGTGAATATGTATATATGTGCGTATGTATGTGGGTGTGTGTGTGTGCGTATGCGGATGTATACATATACGCAATGCAAATAGACATATGAATATGATATATATGTATAATGATTCTGTTTGTGATCATCATGCTAAGAATTAAAAGACAATATGATTATTATATGGCAGCATTATGATAAGAATTTATTTATGTGTGCGTATGCGGATGTATACATATACACAATGCAAATAAACATATGAATATGATATATATGTATAATGACTCTGTTTGTGATTACCATGCTAAGACAATATGATTATTATATGGCAGCATTATGATATAAGAATTTATTTATATATATTTTTGGACATATGATGTTATTCTGATGATGATTTGAGTTTAGATTGGATATTTGTATTGAATTGAATGATTGGTTTGTGTATATAAAGGAAATGATTTAAAAGATTGGTAATATGTGAAATTGCATTATATATTATATGACACATCAGGTTATTCATATAATAATCGTTCTGTTGGTAGGTCCTGACGAAGGCCCAATTACGGGCCGAAAGCTTGACAAATAAAAGGGAGACTAAGATCGAGAGCAACGTCCCGCCTCAGTTCAATTTCTTTCAACTATATATATATATATATATATATATATATATATATATATATATATATATATATAACGTGAAGCGGGCTTGGCCTCGTACGTGGTGGGTACTGCATCATTGGTATATGTGTGGCGGAAGAAAAACTTGCAGTATGGACGTGCGGTTGCAGTGATGTTCAGTCTTGCCTTTATTCCCCAAGCTTTCGGCTGTTTCACCAGCCTTTCTCAAGGGCTTGATGAGACATAAACATTAAAAGCAAAATAGCAACCAATTTGCATGCATTTGAACAGAAATATAAATAGTAATAACAAGAAACCAATCAAACGGAATGTAGACAGTAAAAAAAAAAAAAACAAGGCAAAAGAAAATCGAACAAACATGGACAGCAATATTACATTCGCTCCAACGGAAAGGCAGTATTATCACATACCCTTGCAGTGAAAAAAAAAATGAAATTGTAGTAGTAGTTTATTATTGGTAATAGCACCGGTAATGCAGAAACCAACATAAATTAAAGCACATTAGTTACCTTTTAAGGCGTGGGGATTTGCTTGTGTGTGGTGTGGTGTCAGGAGGATGAGTGTGAGGGGTTCGTACATTAATGCGGGGTAGTGAAGTGTGAGGGGTGATGTGGCTTGGGGGTATTTGGGACGATGACACAGTAAAATAGACAGGCGAGGCACAATATGGGTACATGCCTTTGAAAGTCATTCGGGCCGTAAACACTTATGTGATATAAGTACAAGGTCTTTTATAGTGAATGAAGTGCACCTATATTCTTGACACTAAGTAGGTACTCAATAAACTTCAAAACTTCTCGTATAGGTTCTGGATAGAGATTAAAACAGGACCTATGAAAAATTAAGGATCGGCATTAATTCCATGTGGACGTAAGGTGTGTAGTTTAGATATCCAGTACGATTCTGGTTTGAGTATGATGTGGCTTTCCTTCTTTTTGATGAGTTCGATGCCTGTGATTTGTACATCCTGAACTGAGTGATTTGGTAGGTTAAAATGTAAGGTGTAGGGGAGGAATTTGCGACTGGAGGTGTTGTGGTTGATAATCTCAGAACGTGTGTTGTTCAGGCGGGTGTACAGGGACGTTTGAGTTTTACCGACATACTGTAGGCCACATTGACAGCATGTGATGAGGTATATTACCCAAGATGATTTGCAGTTTATATGGTCTGTGATGAAGTAGGTTTTCTTTGTTGATGAGCTTGTGAATGTGTGTGTGTCTTGGATGTGCTGGTGCAGGATGCATTTTTTTTTTTTTTTTGACTTGCATTAGAAACCAGGCGTTGAAGAGCTGATGTCTGTAGGCGTGCTGTGGAACTGTATAGAGGGGTTGGGTAGGGAGGGCTTGGAGAATTGTGTGAGTTAGTGTTTGTTGTGGATTCAGAGCTCTGTAGGGCGTCTTCGTTAATTGCGTCTACAAGCATGGATATTGTTTGTGTTTGTGTATGTTCTTCATGATCTGTGGCTGGAGTGTGTTGTTTGGGTAATTTGGCATTCACCAGCATGTCCCGTAGCGTTCTACTACCTTGGAAGGATGTGATGGGTGGCCTTGGGAAGATATTTCGTAGGGTATCGCACTCCCTGATGATGGAGAAATGTTTGTGGATGATGCGTGAGACGTTGGCTGTGGCGGGTGTGTATGATAGGGAAGTGTATGTTGTTTGTTGTGGTTCGTTCCTTGTATGAGAGGAGATTTTCCCTAGTGATTTGAGATGCTCGCGAGATTTGTTTGTTTACCATTTTGGTATATTGTAATTTCTGTCTTTGAGGTGCATTTTTAGTTGTTCTAGGTGGTGAGAGGTCTTGTCGGGGTCTGAACAGATAAGGCGAATGCGTGTTGCTTGACTATATGGGATGCTGTTGAAAACAACCCCTGTCATGTTTTGGATGACAGGACGAGGGGAGTAGGTAGTCGTGCGTGTTGGTGGGTTTGGTGTGGAGTTGTTGTTTGTAAGGTGCCTTCTTCAAGATAGAGGGTGACACCCAAGAAATTGATGTTTGTTTCGGATGAGTCAAATGTGTATTTGATGGTTGCATGTTTTTGATTCATGTCATTTTGAAATTTTGACTGGCTACGTGGGGAACCAATCCAGATGAATTGAATATCATCTATATGACGCCGCCATGATTATTTTCAGCATAGGCATGTGCATCGATTTGAGGATTTCCTCTTCTTTTTCTGCCATGAAGAGATTAGCGTAAGAGGGGGCTACAGGAGTGCCCATAGCTGTGCCCTGGGTTTGAAGGTAGTTGGTGCCCTGGAACTGAAAATTGTTGAGGGTCAGAACCAGCTCCAGTAGGCGCATCAGTTGTGGTGTTGGCGGTTGGGGGTGCTCTCGCCGCGAGAGGGCGTTTTGTATTGATTTTAGACCTTCAGCATGGGGTAGCCTATGTTAGTTTAGAGTGATGACACATCGGCTGTAACTAAAATCGTGCGTGATGAGAATGGGGCAGACTCAGCATTGAGCTTTTCAGTATGTTGTAGGAAATGAGTAGTGTCTCTGAGATATGACGGGATTTTTTCAACCAGGGGTCGCAAATGGAAGTCTAGGTATTTGGAGATCTGTACTGTGGGACAAGCACAACCGGAGACAATCGGTCTTCCCGGGTTGTTTTCTTTGTGTAGTTTAGGCAGAAGATACAGATTGGGTCTAGAGCAGTTTGGGGGTATCAGAGCTTTTTTATGCTCTTTTCTTCGTCCAAACATTGTACTGCATCTTTTACTTTGAGGAGATTGTTTTGTGTTGGATCGTGGTCGAGCTTTTTGTAGGTCTCCGTGTCCGACAGCTGTCAGAGACCTTCGTCGACATAGTTTTGAGATGACGTAACTATTACTGCCGAGCCTTTGTCGGCTGGCTTGATGACAATTTGATCATTGTTTCTCAGAGCTCTTAAAGCCTTCCGTTCAGCTTTGGTCAGATTGTCCGAACACCTACGTGATTCATGTTTTCGGGCGGAGTCCAAAATTTCTCTCTCTACGTTTTCAAAGAACAGACCCAGACGTGGGTTTTCGGTGTGTGGGGTCAAGAGACTTTTCTTTTTGATTAGCGATTTAAGTCTATCTGTTTCAGAATGGGGCTTGTGCCGACTTTCGGCATCAGGCGTGTTTTGACCAGTTTGATTTTTTCCAGCATAGTATGCTTTCAGACTCATTTTCCTTTTGAGTTCATTTACATCTGCTTGCAATTGAAGAGTGTCGATAAGGGGAGGGGTGGGACAGAAATTCAACCCTTTGGACAAAAGTGTGACTTCAGAGTGAGAGAGGTTGTAATCAGAAAGATTTACAATTTGTACACTGGGTTGGGAAGGAGTTAGTTCTTTGTTGGACGTTCTAGCTACGTTTCTAAACGAATTCCGTCGCTTTTTGTGGGCACTTTTGTTGTACCGTCTTACTTTTTCTACAATGTCATTTTTTCACTGCAAGTGTATGTGATAATACTGCCTTTCCGTTTGAGCGAATGTAATATTGCTGTCCATGTTTGTTCGATTTTCTTTTGCCTTGTTTTTGTTTTTGTTTTGTTGTTTGCCTTATTCTGTTGATATGTATGCAAATTGATGTTACTGTCTACATTCCGTTTGATTAGCTTCTTGTTATTACTATTTCTGTTCAAATGCATGCAAATTGGTTGCTATTTTGCTTTTATGTTTATGTCTCATCAAGCCCTTGAGAAAGGCTGGTGAAATAGTCGAAAGCTTGGGGAATAAAGGCAAGACTGAACATCACTGCAACGTCTATACTGCAAGTTTTCCTTCCGTCACACACATACACACACACACATACACACACACACACATATATATGTGTATGTATATATATATATATATATATATATATATATATATATATATATTCATATTGCTTGAGCTCTTCAATAACATTTTCTCTTTTTCTTTTAACTTGTACCTTTACACAATTTTGGGTAGTGCCCTGATTCTCTTATCCTCTTTTAACTGTATGTGTTTTATTTGTTATGATTATTATTGTTATCATCATCATTACAATTATCACTATTATCACGTTTAGCTTCTGAAAGCAATTTCATGATTACGTTGAGGATGAAGAGCCTACGTGCTTGACTTGAACTCTGATATAAATTGATACTTTAGCCATGTCAGCATTAAAAGTATAGTATGGGTAATCAGTAACAATTATACCAGTTATTATCTTACCAGACATACACGCGTTCATACAACAGAAAAATGGGTTGATAAATAGATAGATAGATAGATAGACAGACAAAAAGACAGATAGATAGATAGATAGATAGATAGATAGAACTGAATGGATCTATCGAAGTGGAGATATTTCCATCGTTCAGCACGCTGGACATGCAGGTGAACATACCCATAGTAAAACTATTATGCACCTGCACTTCTATACCACCGCCATGGTTTTCTACAAATCATATAGGATATAAGGTAACGGGGAATTCTAACAAACATAGTAAGAAAAATATATATATAAAGACAGGCTGTAAGGTTCATTGAGTGTTGGATTTTCTTTTTTCGAGATTAGAATTACATGTGAATATTAGCGAGTTCGCTGGTTGGATTGTTATGTTGATTGCATATAAATCTAATACATGTACTGTGATATCAAATGCGAAGATGTGTTGATGTTTTTTTACTTTACGCTTAATAAACACAAGATGTACACAATGAAAACAACAATACACTCTTCTCTTTCTCTTTCTACGTACATTTTATACTATTTTATTTGGTACTTGCCCGGCTGCCCGTGGTACATCGTAAATAAAGATCTATATTTACCGATCCTTTGTTTTAACCTGACTTGCTCACCAACACGCTTGCATTCGGACTGTTTTTTTTTTTAAGGTTTATTACATTATTTATTTTTGCGTGATTTTCCATTAAAGGTACTTTGTAAATACATATATTTCGTAAACGATTGCATTACAGTATCGACAGATTAAAGGTTTAAAGACAAGACACTAGTATCTATTCAACCAAAAACACACACAAAAAAAGAGGCTTGCAATATGTACAATAAATGTAAAAGTAACTCCATTCACCATGGAAAATATTTAAAAAAAGTCAGAAATCTTGGCATTACAATCGAAAACAATCTTTAAAAAAAAATTGCATCCACTGTTTCCATGCACTATAACCAATAATAACCAAGTATATCTCATCTAATGGTACAATCGCCGTTCTTCTGCAGTATTTTTTTTTTAAAGCACAGCCATGTCAATCGATATTTCATTTCCATCTATCTATATGTCAGCCTTCTGAATATAATAATGAATAAGTAAACATAAGGTCTTTATGTTAAACTAGGTATAAACTATACATTCCAGTATTATCAAATTATGTTCTTGCGTGTTTTCTTGGGATATGTATCACATAAAGTCCCACAGTGACAGTGACAGTACTGCGCAGTCTTACTTTGTTGATAATGGTCAGAGAAGTAAAGAAGACTTGTGCCTGCGGCACCTTTTTATTACCTGTCTGGGCAAAGCTTATCGTGGATTTTACTATCTTTTTTTTCACAGCAGACCAACTTCTGCGTTACACTAGCGCATTCCAATCTCCCTTTCTAGATCATGTATAACTTTTGTAAAGGAAACTATATTTATATCTGAAAGCACTTTATCTCTAGAGCCTTTAGTTTTTGGTGTTCTGACGGCGTTGATAGAGGATCACACCGATGCTGCAGACCAACATGGCGGACAGAGATGACAGAGCGACGTATACAGTCACGGAACTCACCGACATACCTGATGAATAGTGAGAGCAATTACACAAGGACCAATAATGCAGTATGGTACGATCATAAAAAGGAAAAGTGAATACGGCAAAATGAAGAGTAACAGCATTAACATCAATGGTTCCGTCAACTTTTGAATAGTAACTGTGTCTGTGTATGTGAATGTGTGAGTGTGAAAGTAGCAATGTTTCTTCTTCTACTCAGTCATGGCTTTGTGTAAACTGTGCTTCAGATGCACTGCCATTTAATCACATTTCTGACGAATAATGAATTTCTGTTGACAATTTATAGTTATTTCAATTTAACGAAAGAAATCAATATAAATAGAATTGAATCATTAAAGATCGATCCCTTCAATGTGAATTCAGTGAATCATCAATCACTCAATATTGATGAAAGTCAAGAAATTATTTCCAATTTTCCTGATGTTGATTGTAAGTATATTCTCAGTGAGGATATTCATGCCAAGCATGCACATATTAACTCTGACCTGTCTTTTTGTCATACCAATGCAAGAAGTCTGCATAAAAACTCTGATAATTTAATACCCTACTTGCTACACTAGACTTCAGTTTTAGCATTATGGCAGTATCTGAAACCTAGTTTTCTAAAGAACAAACAAACTATAATCTTGTATGATATCGATAATCATTCTGTTGTTTATATATGTAGACCTCCAGGTAAAGTTGGTGGTGGAGTTGCTTTGTATTTAAAAGATGAATATCAATATGTTATACGAAATGATTTGTCATGTATTACAGACAATTATGAAATGCTTTTTATTGAACTTACTCAAAATAATAACTCCTTTATTGTAGCATGTATTCATCGTTCTATAAAGTACCGATATTGTGGATTTCACTTCTAAATTTAATGATATTGTAGAAAAATTGGAAAGTGAAAAGAAGGAATTTTATTGGGTGGGCGACTTTAATATTGATTTATTGAATTATGGAAGTCATAGTAAAACAAACAACTTTTTGGATATGTTTTTTTTTCTTTAATGTGTTTCCTTTGATATCAAAACCGACTCGTATTTCATCAACCAGAGCTTCTTTAATTGACAACATTTACACTAACAATATCAATAAGAATATTTCTAATGGAATTATATATGAAGATCTTTCTGATCATTTTCAAATATATGTCATATTGAAAGGTGGACAATGTAATTATAAATCATTAAAAAAATGTGCGAAGAAAAGAATTATCAATGAAGAAAATTTGTCGTTGTTTACAAATAAATTAGAGTGTATTGATTGGTGTTTTGTTAATGAGTGTTCAGATGTAAATGACAGTTATAGTAAGTTATTGAAAATTTTGATGTGATATATTGTGAATGTTTTCCTTCAAAGATTATTCGTGAAAAGAAAAACAAATTAAGGAAACCTTGGATTACTCAAGGCATACTCAAATCTATAAAATTTAAGAATAAATTATATAATGCAAGTCTTAAATATCCTGATGCTAAACATATATAAACATATAAGAAGTATAACAATAAACTCACAAATATTATTCATTGTTCAAAATATAAGTATGACAATGAAATGTTTTTGTCAACGCAGGGTGATCTAAAAAAAACATGGAGACAAATTTAATAATGAAATCTTAGGTAGAAAAAAACTCAATGTCATGCCCAAAAGTATGTGCTTCGAAAATTCAAGGTTTTCTTCAAAACATGATATAGCAAATCAATTTAATTCTTATTTTATTAATATTGTCGAATGACTGTCAAAGTCGATTTCTACCCCTGCGCATCTCATTCATTTCAAGAGTTTATGTCATGTAAAAATGCTAAATCTTTTTTTTTGTAGAACCATCATCTCCTCATGAAATTATAAAAATATCTTCTTTAATTCAGAAATCAAAAGCCAGTGGGCCAGATGATATATCTCTTCGAGTCATTAAAGATTGCATTTAGTATATTGCTGATCCATTATGTAATGTTTTTGATATGTCATTGAGCACTTGTGTTGTGCCAAATGAATTTAAACTTGCCAAAATAGTTCCTTTGTTTAAAAAAGATAATCCACAGAAAATTGAAAATTATAGACCTGTTGCTCTCCTCTCTATTTTTGTTAAACTACTTAAACAGGCTTTATGATTATCTTACCAAGGAGAATATTTTAATTCCTGAACAGTTTGGTTTTCGGAAAAATTATTCCACCTCATTGAATATGATATATCAAAAAAAACTAGAAATGTCGCTACAGCGACTGGTTATACCCCCGTCAAACAACATTTCATAAGCTTTGGTCAAAACAACATTTGATAAGCTTTGGTCAAAAAACTGAGGAAGTAGTTAAATCCGCAAGATCTTTCCTTGATCTTCTGCCATTAATATGCCGTTACAATGGCAACGTACTTTCGGGTACTGTCGAAAAATGCGTCTTGCACATCTACAACCAAAGGCACACGTCTGTACCAAGTTTCATGGAAATTGGGCAAAAACTGAGGAAGTAGTTTGCAACACAAAATTTTCCATCATTTTGGCTCATAATATGTGAGCTGTTACCATGGCAACATACTTTTTGTCACTGTCAAGAAATGTGTCATGCTGACCTATATCCTAAGACAAACATTCAATATGAATTCCATGAGAATTGGAAGAACACTGATGAAGCAGTTTTGCCATAAAGCATTTTGCCCTATATTTTACCAATAACATGCCGTTACCATGGCAACGCACTTTTTGCCACTGCGGAAATATGTGTCTTGCACATTAACATATTCAGATGAACATCTGTACCTAATTTCATAAAAATTGATCAAAAACTGTGGGAGGAGTTCGCGACGCAAGATTTGTACCCATTTTTGCCCATAATATGCTGTTACCATGGCAACGTACTTTTGGGTACTGTCAAAAAATATGTCTTGCACATCTACAACCCAAGGCACACATCTGTGCCAAGTTTTATGGGAATCGGTTGAAAACTGAGGAAGTAGTTCGCGACGCAAGATTTGTACCCATTTTTGCCCATAATATGCCGTTACCATGGCAACGTACTTTTGGGTACTGTCAAAAAATATGTCTTGCACATCTACAACCCAAGGCACACATCTGTGCCAAGTTTTATGGGAATCGGTTGAAAACTGAGGAAGTAGTTCGCGACGCAAGATTTGCAACGGACCGACCGCCCGACCGACCGCCCGACCGCCCGACCGCCCGACCGACCGCCCGACCGACCGCCCGACCGACCGTCCGGTGATTCCTATATACCCCCTTCAAACTTCGTTTGGCGGGGGTATAAAAATTGATAAAGGTAATATTTGTTGTGGGGTGTTCATGGATCTCACAAAAGCTTTCGACACCATCAACCACCATATCCTTTTAACAAAGCTATGTTCATATGGAATAAGGGGTTTACCCCTACAATGGTTTTCTAATTACTTGTTCAATAGAAAACAATATGTGGTGGTTGATGGTATCGAATCCACGCAAGGAGAGGTAAACATCGGTGTACCTCAGGGCACTGTGCTGGGGCCACTGTTATTTCTAGTATATGTTAATGATATTGCAAATTGTTCAGAAATATTGAAATTTTTTAGTTTTGCTGATGACACTGTAGTATCATATTCTAACAGAAATGTAAACACACTTATATTTACCCTGAATAATGAATTACAATTGTTGAATGAATGGTTTAAATGTAATAAGTTATATTTGAATTTTACAAAAACAAAATATGTTTTATTTCACTCTAAAAGAAAGAAAATTTCTGTAAATTCTGATTTGATTAAGATTGAAAAGTAATTATTGAAAGAACTCAAATTATAAATTTTCTTGGTATTTCTATTCATGAATCTCTTGAGTGAAAGCACCACTTAGAAAACATATCTTCGAGAATATCAAAATATGTTGGAGTGCTATCTTAATTGGTAGACTTTGTACCTACAAAAACTATATACAATGCAATAATATCACCACATTTTAATTATTGTAATGAAATATGGGGTAAGACATATAAAACTCATGTTGAGAAATTATATATGTTACAAAGGCGTGGTTCAGGAGTTACCTGCAAAACCGAAAACAATATGTATCTTTGAACGAGCACAGCTCTAGTCTTGAAGTTATTAAATGTGGCGTCCCTCAGGGGAGTATATTAGGACCTTTACTTTTCATCATTTACATAAATGATTTTTGTAGATCATCCGATATACTCTCTTTTATACTTTTTGCCGATGATTCAAATATTTTCTTCTCCCACCAAAATCCAATTACTCTTGTCGATACTGTTAATTCTGAATTAAAAAAAGTGACTCAATGGATAAGAGCCAATAAATTATCACTGAATCTTCAGAAAACTAACTATATGTTATTCAGTAAGTCTATAGAAGTTTTACGCACAGATATCATCTTTGATGACGTTCATTTAGAGCGTGTATCACATACAAAGTTTCTCGGTATTACAGTAGACGATAAACTTTCGTGGAAGCCTCATATTTTTAATATTAGCAAAATAATTTCGCGTAATATTGGTATTATTAATAGACTTAAATCTCATATCCCGTTGTCTTCTTTACTGACGTTGTATTTTTCATTGATATTACCTTATTTAAATTATGGAATTTTAGCATGGGGCAGTGCCCATTAAACTTTATTAGATAGATTATTGTTATTACAAAAAAGGCACTTCGTATTATTTGTGGCGTTTCTCCATGTTCCCATGCAGATCCATTATTTGTTAGATATAAGATTTTAAAAATCAAAGATTTGTTTTTCTTTCAGCTGGGTCAGTTTATGTTTAATTATAACACAAATGCACTTCCTACCATTTTTGATTCAATGTTTCCACGAAATCAATCTTTTCATAATTATCCCACCAGGCGATCAAATAAGTTTCATTTACCCCTTCTGAGAACGTTATTGGCTCAAAATACATTTATATACAGTGGCCCGAGATTTTGGAATTCTTTAAGTTGTGATATAAAAAATTATTTATCTTTGAATTCGTTTAAGCGTAAGTTACAATTTTTTTTTTTGTTGAACTCATATTAAGCTATATACGATTCATTACCTAGCTGGTCTTTACAGCCTAAGGGTTCATCGTCAATCATTGATTTCATCATTGTGTATTTTTTACATTATCTAATTTGTATAAACTTTGTTCGGCTGATCGAGCTGAAACACCTCAATTCCCTCTTCTGATCCAGATGTACAGCACCTCAATTCCATCTTCTGATCCCGATGTTCAGCGTGTTGGATTTTCCTTTCACTTCCTTTTTCTTTCTCTCCCTTCTTTCCATTGTTCTTTTGTGTTTTATTACTGTCATGGTATACCCTACTGTAAAGTCATGTAAAGTCGTTGTGTTTCTACTGTCTTGTTCTGTCCTGTCTTGTTCTCTCCTGTCTTTGTAAAAAAAAAAGTTCAATGTATTCATAAGAATCCTTTGAGTGGTTCACAATTTACAAGCATGCTTTTCAGTGAACCTCTCAGTTCTTTCTTTCTAATTTCCCTCCAAACATAACTTTGTATTTTGCCGATATGCATGTATAATTTCGTATTTGTTAAACATTATCTACCATGTAAAGTCGAATACATGCCTATGTTATATCTTCTGATTCATTTCGTGTTATGTTTGACGAAAAAGAAAGAAGAAATGAAATAAATGAAATGAAAATGAAATGATAAGATTGATTTCTAAGAGCAATTCTCGCAGTTCGTTTACCAATCTTTATCAAGTTAAAAATTCTACCCATTCACGAACTTGTTCGATTTAACATATTAGTGTTTATGTTTAAGTATCATAAAGGTATTCTCCCAATTTTGTTGCGTGATATGTTTAAATGTAATTTGTGTTTGCATGATTATTCTACTCGGGAAAGATATAGCCTGAGAATGCCATTAGCCAGATTACAGTTAGAGCTCATTCTCAATTCGGTGTAAATGAATGGAATTCAATTAGTCCAGATCTCAAATCCAGCACTACACTTTCTCGCCTCAGAACATTATTCATACTTTTAAGAAAGTGTTATCCATGTCTGAGTAGACTGCCTGCTACCAAATTTCTTCTACTCTGCACTTCTTTGATCCTGACATTGCTACTGAAAGAGTGTGTTGGGTGTGCGCTGTGTGTGTGATATGAATGTGGTGTGTGTGCATAGTGTAGGGCTGATAAGTTATTGTGTTTTTTTTTTCATTTTCATTTTTGCACAATATGCTATTTAACAACTGTATTTTGTATAATTTTGTTTTGGGCCCCAACAACAGCACCAGATGCTTCAAAGGGGTCCCGACATTAATTTTCATAATATGTGCATGTATGTTCATACACATTGCTTTTATCTTTATTGTGTACATAATGTACTTTTTATTTATTTTGTGCCGAATAAATTGAATTGAGTTGAATTGAATGTAATAAAATGAACGCGACAACATCTGATATACGGCTATATCAAGTAAAATCGCTCTCAACATTTTAAACTATTATACATACATACCCCAAACACAAATATGCGCAAACACACAAGCAAACACACAAGCAAACACACACACACACACACACACACACACACACAAGCATAGTCAAGGAAAATTGTACGGTAGAAGGGTAGAAGAGATGCCACAGAGAGAGAGATAGAGTTTCAAGCTTATCAATAAAATATAATTATACTCTATTCTCCCCAGTGCCTGCGCTAGGACCAATATAGGTCACCACTTGGTGTAAAAGGTTTTCTTTGCTAATCTCTCTCTACCTCTTAAATGTCTCCACTCCGCTCATTATTTCTCTCTCTCTCTCTCTCTCTCTCTCTCCTTTTGTTGTGGTATTTTCCGGAGTCCGTAATAATAATAATAATAATAGTGGCTACTTGTATAGCGCACAGGTCCACTTTTCAGTGCTCATGGCATGGTATTTTCCGGAGTCCGTAAGTGCAGATTTCATTGAAAGCATGAAAGCAACATCTTTCTTCTTTTTCTTTGTCTTTTTTTTTTTGGGGAGGGGGGAAACAAAACGACTACAGTACAATAAAAGCAGGACATTTTTTTCGGAACATCCACAACCTGGTATCTTTCAATATCAGTACAGTGTACTACCATTATTTAGTAGTCCTCAGGACAGACGGTTTTCTTTCTTTGTACTAAAATTTCCTTATAACCAAACAGTATAGCGTATAATGATGTGTAGGTAATTTTTGCACCTGAATGTTCATTTAGTTGTAATAAGAATTTCGTTACCATCGTGTTCATTATGACGGGTATGCACTGTATAATACCTTTGTGTCTCTGGACGATGAATGGTCCGCTTGACAGAATGTAAGCATTGGCAGGTTTCCGATTCGAATACCTTTTGGCACGTGGGCCAGAACGGTCCGGAGTCTGGCAACTTTCCAGTCGATCGTTTTGCCGGCATGCCAGGACGTTACAGTGGATGTATGTCTGTCAAATAATCCAATGAATAATACTGTGCTCAATGACTCGTGACTGACCCATTATTAGCCACAATGATATAACAAATTCAGTCTTATAGACAGAAAAAAAAAATCAAAATATCACCACGGTTCCATTAACCTGTTGTCATATCAGGATTTCTTTGGCTTAAACTTTTGCAATTTTATGTGACAGTAGACCGAAGAAGGAGCTTGCTTGCGACTCCAGTCAAGTTTAACGTTACTTGGGGACTCTACTAACTCGCGTTCTGCAAAATCACTACAATCTTTGACTACACAGATAGGGAGTTCATCTTTTTCCACCAACATCTTAACAACAAACAGCCGAAAATAATACTAAATAAAGACCATCGTGAAGGTGTGGATCTTTCTCTGAGACACCAACCTCAAGAGTTGCCATTTCCTCGATCTTATTCATCCATATTAAAAAGTATGGAGATGATGTCCTCTTACCACAGACCATCACACATCCACCATACAGACCCATAAATCTATTGTTGCAGAGCAAGTTGATAATGGAAATAAGTGCTGAAAGATTCTTACCAACTCGGTAACGCGATTGAATTGGAAAGCCCTGACGGAAAACGCCTTCACCGTCGAGTTGTTGATATCATAGATTTTCACGTTTCTCGATACAGGCAATCTGCATACAAATTTTGATTAAAAATGACAAGGCTGGGTCCGACATACGTACAATTTACGATATGAAACGTGTTACAGTAATCAATTTCATGATGAATACATTGAGCTGTGTTTTATCACTATACAGAACGGTTTAATCACGGAGATACTCTAGTAGCTCCATGGTTTAATAAACTCGTGGAAATGTGTAACCGCTTTCCTCATCAACTTTCTTTACGATAATCACAAATCTTGCTCAAGAGCCTTCGCTTGCAAGACCTATATTGACTTAATTTGAGAAGATATTTCAGAATAAACTGAAATATCATTATCAAAAGTTTATTGATGAACGATTGAAAATGTAGGGTTTGAATAGTTTATCTAAACAACAGATGTTTAGGAAAGATTGATCACTCTCACAGTACATTTTGTATATGATTCCAACCAAAAGTGACTTTCATGTACAGCCTTAAAAATTTTCCGAGGTTGTCCAAATTCGTGTAAAACATACAAAAATAGATGAGCAAATCCAAAGATGTAGTAAATCGTAACAAGGTTGTCGAAGTGTTTGTCTTAAAATCTTGTCATAAAAGAAGGAACCGATGTCCAAAAGCAAAAGGCACATTCAGGGATAAAGCTCGTATTGCATAAGAGGGCTATCACTGCTCCCCTAAACTCACCCACTTTCTATCAGATCTCGGTAACTCCGATCTGCTGGGTCTGGAGAGGGCGTCTCCCAGCAACGCTCGTTGAGGATGTAAACATTCCCCATGGATGCGATTGTTGTGCCGAGGTAGATGGTATCGCCTTCAAACACCTTGATTGTTTTGATTTATTGAACAGTTGATTTGGAAATCAGTCGAGATAATTCCATGACACAAGAATAACAAAATGAAACGCTACCGATTTACTCTACAAGAGGCTGAAGGTACCTCGTGCCAAATCTTTACTATATCAGTACTGAGTATCGTGGAGCAACATGTCACAGAAACTACCCAACTTCCTGCTCGCTTTCTAGTGAGCTTCGAAATCATCAAGTATTTGTCATTACAAAGTAAATGATCTAAGCTACCATCTTCATCACAAACTACTACCAGACGATGAAACATTTTCCTCGAATGAATTTCCTTTTAAATGATCATGTTCTCCTGATCCGAACCAATCAAATCATCACCTGCATGAGACGTTATTTGGATGTTCATTGCCTTTTCCCCATTCGTATTGTGAAATCATTATCACCATACACACTGTGATCATGGCACTGACTCATGATAATTGCAATGTAATACAAGGACGGGTGATGTGGGATACCTGTTCTGGGGGATCCTGTTCCGACAGAGCTACATCGAAATTTTGACTGCTGAATTGTCGAATAGCAATGGTGAAATTGCCATGGCCAAACGCCTCTGTAAAAACGGACACGAAAGACTGGACGATGTATGAGGTGTGGACGAGCTGTCTGCGCCTCACTGTGCAATTGACGACGAAGCTCTGCATAGCCCCGCTCACATCCTCAATCTTATTCGTGAAGAAAAAGTTCTCCTCGTCACTCTGAATACAAAAATATATTTGTGTCAGGGTTATGAAGGTCCCCTTAAATAGGGGTTGCATGTGATATCGATACCCAGAGCATGTCTGATGTCTGAACCAATGGTCTATAACGTGTCACCCTCTTTATTCATGCTGCAGATTAGATCAAGGTCAGATGAAATGACCGGGGGTCAACATCGCTCCCCGTCCAGAAATCGTAAACGCATTTTCTGAGTTTTCTTACGCATTATCTTTCCTGCAATGGATAAGATATGTGCAGTTTTGTTTAAAGCACTGAATGATTAGAAGGATATTCACATTTCAACACACAGCGCATTGACAAAAACAAATTCAGGGAAAGACGTTATATCTCCACGACTGCAGTTTATGTAATTTTGGGTCTGGTAGTTTCCCATCTCACATTACAGGCAGCGACTGAATGACAATAACATGGAAGATTCACTATAACTGGACTAATTCAAGACCAGACGTCTCAGCTCTTTGGACAGACAGTTAAAGATGACGAGTAGCATACTTGAAAACGTTCACCATAGCAGGATAAGTCGTAATTACTAGAATTTGTTTGTCTTGTTACAATAAAAGAGATGCCTGATAATCTAATTCAAATTCAAATTCAAACTTTATTTTCACTTTTTTTTTTTCAACGGAATGTACAACAAACAATATGATAAATTTGACATGCGAGTCGTTGATGATATAAATAGCCAGACAGGGATGAGAACGTGTTCTTGTCTGCATGTTGAGTACAAAAGGAAACATATTCTATTTATACACTCTGAGAAAAAAAAAGACTATGTTTGTATCACGTGGGTACCTCTGAGGGAAAGGGGGAAATAAGGGGGGGGGGCTGAAAAGCTTACAACTACAAAGAGTGCGGGAAACTGGGAAAGTCGGGAATTAAAAAAAAGCAAAAGTGTGAAAAAAAAGGAACAGAAAATAGGGAGAAGAGGAAGAGAGAGATAGAAAGAAAAACCTAAATTATTTTGATGCGTACACCAAGAGTCAAAGCCCACAGAGACAATTTGCCAAGCGTTTTCGAGAATGATACAGAGCTGCTTTCCATCGGAACAGACTGTATTAACCGTGAGAACACGTATGGAATACAAAAATGCTATACGCAATAAAAATGGTCGATGCCTCAGCCTATAGTGAAAGAAGAGGAGATAATGTCATGCTTTGTTGGAGAATATGGAACGATGTTACAAATAATGCGAAGAGCCTTCTTTTGTAACAGTAGAACCCTATCCAATTATAATTGATGGGTGTTTCCCCATACTAAAATTCCATAATTCAAATAGGGTAATATCAAAGATGAATACAATGTAAAACAACGAATATTGAGGAACAACGAACAAATGTTGAGGAATAAACAATTTTAGTCAATTAATAATCTACAAGAGTCTTGTCAAATACTTTATTGTCGGTACATGTTTCTGCCAGACTTTATCATATTTACCGCTATGCGCGTTCCACATTCTTCGACAGATGTTGAAAGGGTGACGTAGTCAGAGTTGAAAGCGTAACCATAGCAACGAGAATCGGAAAACCGAATTTGGCTAGGAGCTGAGATTCGGTAACTTTCCTTTTTGAGGAGTATTTCCATTCTGCCGTTGTTACATGTGACTTTCGGAGCTGCCAGAGAGAAGGGAGAGAAAAAAAGAGAATTCATGGCAGAGACCAAGAATGACACGAAATCCAGCAGTCACGATATTTCACAAAACATAACAAAATTACCTAGTAGTACTGATTAATGTTTCACAAAGAAGTTGATGTGCTACTTATGATAATTTGTAACAACGTGTATGTATACCAAGATAACAAAGTGGTGATTTATGATTACCATCGAATTGGTCATCGCAGGGTCCGAACTGGACGTCATCCACTCCTATGACGCTACGCTCTGGAGTACCCACCACGCCTTCGAAGATGAAATGTCCCTCACCCAGCCCAGAGGTTACCACCCTAGCTAGTTTCCAAAACGCTCCCTGGTCACCCCGCTTCAGCCAGATGACCGAGGAAAAACTTTGATTGGTGAAGTAGAGTTTGAGAAAGGAGTGACTGGAGACCCCCGGCATGAGGAAGGCGAACCGTAAACAGGTGGCAGTCGTGCTTACAGTGTTGGTATACGGACTTGTGAAGTTAGCTCGAGCACCGGCATCCTGTGTCGTGCCGTTGATGAACATACTGTAATCTCCTAACAGAGAAAGATAGTACAATGAAGGAGTTTATGAAGGCTATAAGTCGCAGATAGTTTCTTCGATCCGGTAGCTAGTCAAACCATGCACCCATACAACCACAACCTAACTGATTATACCTCTCTTCCCACGTCTCTGATGGCGAACGATAGGCTAAACATGATATAGAGCATGCACTTTCCTTCGTTAACATTCTTTGCAAATGTAATATCAGAGAAAGACAATTCAATCGGTTTCAATGGCTCATGGGAAGAATGCTCAGAATCTGGAATTCCGGGAACACCAGAAAATCACTCCCCCTGTCGCTCTGAAAAGAAAAAAAAAGCAATACTTTCTTCAGTTATACTAACTGTTGCTCAGGTGCAGTGTGTCCCATCATATGGTAAATGTTATTTAAGTCCAGCTATTGTTTCGGAGGTTTATTGGGTAACCAAAAAACAGTGATGGCTGAAATAAACTTGGCATTTCCACTTACCAATGGATGGACCATTCTCTGAATGTCTGCTGACGTTACGTGGCAGTCTCAGCCAATCAAAATCGTCCTGAAAATCTTGACTCCACCCACAAAGATTAGAGCCAAAGTTGTCGAAATCGCAAGCCCATTGTGATGGATCTGTAGAAACAGAATGCTGTCACTCAACATAGGAAAGGTGTAGATTTTGTAACGTTATAGTATACGTGACGTAGGTAGTTGGCTATAGACATTTTGGGGCCGTTGGACCAAAGAGGTAATGATAATAATCCGCCGAGAGAAAGTGAACCAAAACTTGACGAAGTCGTTATTCCTTATTATGGAATCCATGACAACAAAGAAAGCGTAAAATCTTGTCAGAGAATCTGAAGTAGGCCCCTAATCAATTGTTAAAGATGATCCCTTCTAAACTAATGCGCGAATACACTGATAAAACCGTTTACAAAGTCTGACCTTTTAGAGACGAGACCACACAAATATCATAGGCATTGAAAAATGTCCGAGGACCGACGAACCGCACTCCTCGTGAAGTCTCGTTCATGATTGCTATGACGTCACGGGATGTTTCCGTTAAGTATATTTCTTCATTGTGCCAGGTGAGTCCACGAAAACCACTCCTAGTCAGCAAGAGGGTCCTTTCGCCACTCAATAAATCCAGAGATTCGATCCTGTTGGAACCGTCATCATGCCAGTACATTTTCGTTCCTAAATAGGAGCCCAGAAGTGGAATATAGGAGGAACATTAATCATGTTAATCGAGGTAAGTTATAGTGACAACATCCTCTATACGATAAATAACAGTAGGGGTACTCTTTGCTTATCTTTCTGCTGAAGTCAATAACAATTTCATATGATATTATACATATATATATATATATATATATATATATATATATATATATATATATATTTATATATGTGTGTGTGTGTGTGTTTGTGTCAGGTCTGGTTTTACCTGACAGCATGATAATTCCGGCATGACGCACACATTTTTGCGCACAAATGGCATTCAATACAGTAACTGGCGGGACCTTGTGTATTAACCTCACAGAGCGTTGTATGGGCCGAAATCGCGAAAAAAATCAACAAACAAACCGTGACTTAAAAATGTAAAAACGCTAGGAAATTCGCATTTCACCTCAGATTTAGGAGAAGATGTCGATTTATCACAAGGTTTCATCGCGTGAATTGTTCGAAATGTTCAAGTTAGACATTTTACCGTAAGATACAAAATTTTAGCCTCATTTGCCGGTTTTTTCTTTTGTCGTCCGCTCGGTAAGAATCGTGGGATGAATTGTGATTCTGGTGCAAGGACAAGGTGCGAAAGACGTCGATTATTCCATTACGAAAATCGTGTCCGAAATTATGAGATTTTACACCCCTCAAAAAGACAATTTTTGGGAGAGGGGTAGGCCTATATTCGAAGTCTATTTTCCAAAAATCGGAGTGAATGATTTTCATGATTTTGCCGAATTCGTAATTTTTAGGACTTTGTGAATAACAGGTGCTATTTTTGGCGGAAATTTCATCCTCTGAGAATTCAGAGGCACGAAAAAAAAACTAGAGATTGTAATTTGTCATCACTGACAAATTAAGGTGATCCGATTTTTTTTTTTATCAATGATTCGAGTCCTGATCGCAATAGGCATGACCATACAAGTTTCATCTGTGTTTAGAGACATTGGCCGTGTGATGTTTGCATTCTCATTTAGAAAAGGGAGTCATATCTGCCATCTTTGGTACCAAATTCTGTATACACTGAATAACGAAGATACAGCAATGAATACATATGACCTTTGACCCACCTTTGCACTCCCAAGATTGCATCTGATGAAATAGTGGTTATTTTGTGAAATGATTCTCGCGACATCGTCTATACGTGTGGAAAATATGGGAAAGATAGGACAGGTATTCACTAAGATACAAGATGAAACATTTATGACCTTTGACCCTAATGTACATACCCAAGATGTTGTCTGATCTAGTAGTTGTTATTTTATGAAATAATGTACGAGACATGAACTAAACATGTGCAAAATATGGGGGTGATAGGGCGCGTTTTTCTTGAGTTATTGCAAAGAGAGTTGCAGAAAGAAAGAAATATCTCAATACATAGAAGATAAGCTTTAATTTCAACCAATTTTTTATCGTAATCCCGACATCGTATGAAAAAACAAAATCAAATTTAACGATAGCGCAAAGTCTCAGCTACAACATATTAAAATCTGGGAGAAATTCACCGAAGGGTAAGTGAGCTAGTGCTCGATAAAGACAATCATGTCAATTTTCACATTAAAGAAAATTCCCTCCCATAGAGATAACACGTCATAACGAAGATACAAAAAGAAGTACATATGACCTTTGACCTCAATTTGCAACGACAAGATGGCATCTGAGTAAAAAGTGGTTATTTTGTGAAATGATCCTTGTAACATGGTCTTTGCGTGTGCAAAATATGGGAAAGATAGGACATGTATTCACTAAGATACAGGGTGAAACACTTATGACCTTTGACCCTACTTTACATACCCAAGATGGTGTCCGATCAAGTAGTTGTTATTTTATGAAATAATGTACGTGACATGAACTAAACATGTGCAAAATATAGAAGTGATAGAGGCCGTTTTTCTTGAGTTATTGCAAAGAAAGTTGCAGAAAGAAAGAAATATCTCAATACATCGAAGATAAGCCTGAATTTCAACCCAATTTTTTGACGTGATTCCGACATCGTATGAAAACACAAAGGGCACACTTACGGTAGGGTAAAGTCTCAGCTACAACATATTAAAATCTGGGAGAAATTTACCGAAGCTTAAGTGAGCTAGTGCTCGATAAAGATAGTCATGTCAATTTTCATTTCCAGAAAAACTGCACTCCCATAGAGATAACACGTAAACTGGTCAAATTTGACAAGATTACTTTTAATCCATTTTTACGAGGTGATACCGTTATCCAATCAAAATATTGTAATTTTATGTTTGAAAGAACATTAAATAAGCTACATCATACTGAAATCCGGGTGAAAATTGACAAAGTACTAGTGAGATACGCTCGAATGAACTTGAAATTTGATGACGTCATTTTGAAAATTTACTTTTTTTACTTTATTAAGAAATTTGATATCTTTTAATCATTTTGTCAGCATTGCCACCCCATGAAATGACATGTACAACTCATCAGCTTTCAAAATATGTACAGAAAATGGAGGGTCACCGTCCATCCTGACGAGTAAAATCGGATTTAAAATTGACAGTTTTTTGGCATAGTTGTACTGTATATCGCCATTGACGCGCGCGCGGAATTTCAACTTTGACGGGCCCGTATGACCTCATATTGAGTCGGATTGACTTGAAACTTGGTAGAAATATTCCTTGACATTTCAGGAAGCCGATAAGTGTGAAAAAACGGGAAATTTCTATTGCATATGAGCTGTGCGTGCGTATATGAGCGCGCGCGTACGCGTCCGTCCAATTTTTTCAATTTTTCAAAAAATGCTCCAAATGGTCTGAAACGTGTGCAAAAAAAAATTGAGCTCGATTTGAGCATACAAATATTTCAACGCGCGCGTACGCGCACGTTTTAAAATATAGATGAATTTTGAGAATGTAAGTAGAATGCGCTTGACTTGAACTATATGTGACGTAAATTTGATTGAAAAATTCCTTTCCATTAATGAGATATGAATGAAAATGTGTTTTCATATAATGACGTCATAGTGACGTCACGGTCGACTGATCACAATGATTTTACAAGATTTGTCGTCTTTGGGTCACCATACATATATGCTATAAGTTTGACATTGATAGGCAATGCACTTTCTGAGCTAACCTCTGCACAACTTTTGGGGAGAAATAAAGAAAACTAGAGATTGTAATTTGTCATTACTGACAAATTAAGGTGATCCGATTTTTTTTTCATCAATGATTCGAGACCTGATCGCAATAGGCATGACCATACAGGTTTCGTCTGTTGTTAAAAACGTTGGCCGTGTGATGTTTGAATTCTCGTTTAGAAAAGGGAGTCATATCTGCCATCTTTGGTACCAAATTCCGTATACACTAGATAACGAAGATACAACAACAAATACATACGACCTTTGACCCACCTTTACACTCCCAAGATGGCATCTGAGGAAAAAGTGGTTATTTTGTGAAATGATTCTTGCGACATCGTCTATACGTGTGCAAAATATGGGAAAGATAGGACAGGTATTCGCCAAGATACAAGATGAAACATTTATGACCTTTGACCCTAATTTACATACCCAAGATGTTGTCCGATCAAGTAGTTGTTATTTTATGAAATAATGTACGTGACATGAACTAAACATGTGCAGAATATGGGGGTGATAGGGCGTGTTTTTCTTGAGTTATTGCAAAGAAAGTTGCAGAAAGAAAGAAATATCTCAATACATAGAAGATAAGCTTTAATTTCAACCAAGTTTTTTATCGTGATCCCGACATCCTATGAAATAACAAAATGAAATAGCGCAAAGTCTCAGCTACAACATATTAAAATCTGGGAGAAATTTACCGAAGGGTATGTGAGCTAGTGCTCGATAAAGACAATCATGTCAATTTTCACATTTAAAAAAATTCCCTCCCATAGAGATAACACGTCATAACGAAGAAACAAAAAGAAGTACATATGACCTTTGACCTCAATTTGCACAGACAAGATGGCATCTGAGTAAAAAGTGGTTATTTTGTGAAATGATCCTTGTAACATGGTCTTTGCGTTTGCAAAATATGGGAAAGATAAGACATGTATTCACTAAGATATAGGATGAAACACTTATGACCTTTGACCCTAATTTACATACCCAAGATGGTGTCCGATCAAGTAGTTGTTATTTTATGAAATAATGTACGTGACATGAACTAAACATGTGCAAAATATAGAAGTGATAGGGCGTGTTTTTCTTGAGTTATTGCAAAGAAAGTTGCAGAAAGAAAGAAATATCTCAATACATCGAAGATAAGCCTGAATTTCAACCAAAATTTTTGACGTGATCCCGACATCGTATGAAAAAACGAAGGGCACACTTACGGTAGCGTAAAGTCTCAGCTACAACATATCGAAATCTGGGAGAAATTTACCGAAGGGTAAGTGAGCTAGTGCTCGATAAAGATAGTCATGTCAATTTTCATTTCCAGAAAAACTGCACTCCCATAGAGATAACACGTAAACTGGTCAAATTTAACAAGGTTACTTTCAATCCATTTTTACGAGGTGATACCGTTATTCAATCAAAATGTTGTAATTTTATGTTTGAAAGAACATTAAATAAGCTACAACATACTGAAATCTGGGTGAAAATTGACAAAGGACTAGTGAGATACGCTCAAATAAACTTGAAATTTGATGACGTCATTTTGAAAATTTACTTTTTTTACTTTATTAAGAAATTTGCTATCTTTTAATCATTTTGTCAGCATTGCCACCCCATGAAATGACATGTACAACTCATCAGGTTTTAAAATATGTAAAGAAAATGGGGGGTCACCGTCCATCCTGACGAGTAAAATCGAATTTAAAATTAGCAGTTTTTTGGCATAGTTGCACTGTATATCGCCATTGACGCGCGCGCAGAATTTCAACTTTGACGGGCCCGTATGACGTCATATTGGGTCGCATTGATTTGAAACTTGGTATAAATATTCCTTAACATTTCAGACATCCGATCAAAGTGAAAAAACTGGAAATTTCAATTGCACATGAGCTGTGCGTGCGTATATGCGCGCGCGCGTACGCGTCCGTCCGATTTTTTCAATTTTTCAAAAAATGCTCTAAATGGTCTGAAACGTGTGCAAAAAAATTTTGAGCTCGATTGGAGCATACAAATATTTCAACGCGCGCGTACGCGCACGTTTTAAGAGAAAATATGAATTTTGAGAACATGAGTAGAATGCGCATAATTTGAAATATATGTGACGTAAATTTCATTGAAAAATTTCATTCCATTAATGAGATATGATTGAGAATGTGTTTTCATATAATGACGTCATAGTGACGTCACGGTCGACTGATCACTATGATACATTAGATTTTTCGTCTTTGGGACATGATGCATACATGGTATAATTTTGAAATTGATAGGCAGCGGACTTTCTGAGCTAACCTCTGCACAACTTTTGCGGAGAAATAAAGAAATAAAGAAGAAGAAAGAATCCGTACAGATACAGAAGGTGATCCGAAGGATACTCGGATCACCTAACTAGAGATTGTAATTTGTCATCACTGACAAATTAAGGTGATCCGATTTTTTTTATCAATGATTCGAGTCCTGATCGCAATAGGCATGACCATACAAGTTTCATCTGTGTTTAGAGACATTGGCCGTGTGATGTTTGCATTCTCATTTAGAAAAGGGAGTCATATCTGCCATCTTTGGTACCAAATTCTGTATACACTGAATAACGAAGATACAGCAATGAATACATATGACCTTTGACCCACCTTTGCACTCCCAAGATTGCATCTGATGAAATAGTGGTTATTTTGTGAAATGATTCTCGCGACATCGTCTATACGTGTGAAAAATATGGGAAAGATAGGACAGGTATTCACTAAGATACAAGATGAAACATTTATGACCTTTGACCCTAATTTACATACCCAAGATGTTGTCCGATCTAGTAGTTGTTATTTTATGAAATAATGTACGAGACATGAACTAAACATGTGCAAAATATGGGGGTGATAGGGCGTGTTTTTCTTGAGTTATTGCAAAGAAAGTTGCAGAAAGAAAGAAATATCTCAATACATAGAAGATAAGCTTTAATTTCAACCAATTTTTTATCGTAATTCCGACATCGTATGAAAAAACGAAGGAAATAAAACGATAGCGCAAAGTCTCAGCTACAATATATTAAAATCTGGGAGAAATTCACTGAAGGGTAAGTGAGCTAGTGCTCGATAGAGACAATCATGTCAATTTTCACATTAAAGAAAATTCCCTCCCATAGAGATAACACGTCATAACGAAGATACAAAAAGAAGTACATATGACCTTTGACCTCAATTTGCACAGACAAGATGGCATCTGAGTAAATAGTGATTATTTTGTGAAATGATCCTTGTAACATGGTCTTTGCGTGTGCAAAATATGGGAAAGATAAGACATGTATTCACTAAGATACAGGGTGAAACACCTATGACCTTTGACCCTAATTTACATACCCAAGATGGTGTCCGATCAAGTAGTTGTTATTTTATGAAATGATTTACGTGACATGAACTAAACATGTGCAAAATATAGAAGTGATAGAGGCCGTTTTTCTTGAGTTATTGCAAAGAAAGTTGCAGAAAGAAAGAAATATCTCAATACATCGAAGATAAGCCTGAATTTCAACCCAATATTTTGACGTGATTTTGACATCGTATGAAAAAACAAAGGGCACACTTACGGTAGCGTAAAGTCTCAGCTACAACATATTAAAATCTGGGAGAAATTTACCGAAGCTTAAGTGAGCTAGTGCTCGATAAAGATAGTCATGTCAATTTTCATTTCCAGAAAAACTGCACTCCCATAGAGATAACACGTAAACTGGTCAAATTTGACAAGATTACTTTTAATCCATTTTTACGAGGTGATACCGTTATCCAATCAGAACACTGTAATTTTACGTTTGAAAGAACATTAAATAAGCTACATCATATTGAAATCTGGGTGAAAATTGACAAAGGACTAGTGAGATACGCTCGAATGAACTTGAAATTTGATGACATCATTTTGAAAATTTACTTTTTTTACTTTATTAAGAAATTTGCTATCTTTTAATCATTTTGTCAGCGTTGCCAACCCATGAAATGACATGTACAACTCATCAGTTTTCAAAATATGTATAGAAAATGGGGGGTCACCGTCCATCCTGACGAGTAAAATCGGATTTAAAATCGGCAGTTTTTTGGCATAGTTGTACTGTATATCGCCATTGACGCGCGCGCGGAATTTCAACTTTGACGGGCCCGTATGACGTCATATTGAGTCGGATTGACTTGAAACTTGGTAGAAATATTCCTTGACATTTCAGGCAGCCGATACGTGTGAAAAAACGGGAAATTTCTATTGCATATAAGCTGTGCGTGCGTATATGCGCGCGCGCGTACGCGTCCATCCGATTTTTTCAATTTTTCAAAAAATGCTCCAAATGGTCTGAAACGTGTGCAAAAAAAATTTGAGCTCGATTTGAGCATACAAATATTTCAACGCGCGCGTACGCGCACGTACCAAGAGAAAATGTGAATTTTGAGAATATGAGTAGAATGCGCATAACTTGAAATATATGTGACGTAAATTTCATTGAAAAACTTCATTCCATTAATGAGATATGACTGAAAATGTGTTTTCATATAATGACGTCATAGTGACGTCACGGTCGACTGATCACTTTGATTTTAGTTCGATTGCCGTCTTTGGGACACGATACATACATGGTATAAGTTTGAAATTGATAGGCAGAGTACTTTCTGAGCTAACCTCTGCACAACTTTTGGGGAGAAATAAAGAAAGAAAGAAGAAGAAAGAATCCGTACAGATACAATAGGTGATCCGAGTGGATACTCGGATCACCTAAAAAGGTGTCCGGTGATACGATCCACTCTCCTATATAGACATAAAGAACTGTCTAGAACTTTGTTGGTGCACTGAACATCATTTAGGAACACTGCGGTGCAGAGGATACAGATCTGGGGTCCGCTTCATAAAAGTCTTATGAGACTTTTCGCTCAAGACACGCTGAGACTTTATGAAATGGATTTGAACGTATCATAATAGCTACATATGAGCGACTTTGGCAATGTTGAGATTTATTTCAAGACTGTTATGTGATGACTTCCCTTCTAATATGGAAACATGTTTTACCCCCTTTGATCCCTCCTGACTGACCCAGCTTGTGTGTAAATGGGTACATATTGCAGCATTAACCGATTAAGGTAATAATGGCAGGTCATTTGAGGAGAAATCTTGAATATAAGTACCCTTAGATACACAGAAAGACAGACAGACACTAAAAAAAAAACGAACCTAGTATCTCGATACATTTCCGATGTATCCTCCATTGCGCAACAAGGTAGAAAAGGAAATCAGTGTGAAATTCATTAGGTGATCCGAGTATCCTCTCGGATCACCTTCTGTATCTGTACGGATTCTTTGTTTTTCTTCTTCTTTATTTCTCCTCAAAAGTTGTGCAGAGGTTAGCTCAGAAAGTCCGCTGCCTGTCAATTTCAAAATTATATCATGTATGCATCATGTCCCAAAGACGGCAAATCTAATGTATCATTGTGATCAGTCGACCGTGACGTCACTATGACGTCATTATATGAAAACACATTCTCAATCATATCTCATTAGTGAAATAGAATTTTTCAATGAAATTTACGTCACATATATTTAAAGTTATGCGCATTCTACTCATGTTCTCAAAGTTCATATTTTCTCTTAAAACGTGCGCGTACGCGCGCGTTGAAATATTTGTATGCTCCAATCGAGCTCAAAATTTTTTTGCACACGTTTCAGACCATTTGGAGCATTTTTTGAAAAATTGAAAAAATCGGACGGACGCGTACGCGCGCGCGCATATACGCACGCACAGCTCATATGCAATTGAAATTTCCTGTTTTTTCACTTTGATCGCATGTCTGAAATGTCAAGGAATATTTATACCACGTTTCAAGTCAATCCGACTCAATATGACGTCATACGGGGCCGTCAAAGTTGAAATTCCGCGCGCGCGTCAATGGCGATATACAGTGCAACTATGCCAAAAAACTGCCAATTTTAAATCCGATTTTACTCGTCAGGATGGACGGTGACCCCCCATTTTCTTTACATATATTGAAAGCTGATGAGTTGTACATGTCATTTCATGGGTAGGCAATGCTGACAAAATGATTAAAAGATATCAAATTTCTTAATAAAGTAAAAAAAGTAAATTTTCAAAATGACGTCATCAAATTACAAGTTTACTCGAGCGTATCTCACTTATCCTCTGCCAATTTTCTCCCATATTTCAGTATGTTGTAGCTTATGAAATGTTCTTTCATTAATGGTAAAACAACATTTTGATTGGATGACGTCATCGCCTCGTAAAAATGGATTGAATGTATCCTTGTAGAATTTGACCAGTTTACGTGTTATCTCTATGGGAGAGCAGTTTTTCTGGCAGTGAAAATTGACATGACTCTCTTTTTCGAGCACTAGCTCACTTTTGCTTCGGTGAATTTTTCCCAGATTTTAGTATGTTGTAGCTGAGACTTTGGGCTATCGTAAATATGCCCTTCATTTTTTCATACGACGTCGGCATCACGTCGAAAAACTTGGTTGAAAATGGCACGTGGCTTCGATGCAGCGTCATTTTGCTTAATACACAGGGCCTATGGAGCATGAAATAGGTCATTGCATAGCGCATCCGACTCGTAATCCTAAGGTCCCTGGTTCGAGGCTCACCCCTGCCAATATTTTTTTTTCATTTTTTTAAACACTTTTTTTCTTCTTTTTCTTTAGTTAGTCTTAATCTCCCTTCCTAACTTTATCTTTTTCTGATTTTTTTATGCTTCTCCTTCAAATTTCTATAAAATAACATATTTTTTTCTTTATTTTTCTTTCTTTCTACTACTTTCTGTGCAATAGATGAACAACAACAATGGCTATCAATCCCATATTTTGCACATGTTTAGTTCATGTCACGTACATTATTTCATAAAATAACAACTACTTGATCAGACACCATCTTGGGTATGTAAATTAGGGTCAAAGGTCATAAATGTTTCATCCTGTATCTTGGTGAATACATGTCCTATCTTTCCCATATTTTGCACACACAAAGACCATGTAACAAGGATCATTTCACAAAATAACCACTTTTTGCTCAGACGCCATCTTGGGTGTGCAAAGTGAGGTCAAAGGTCATATGTACTTCTTTCTGTATTTTCGTTATGACGTGTTATCTCTATGGGAGGGATTTTTTTTTAATGTGAAAATCGACATGCTTTTCTTTATCGAGCACTAGCTCTCACTTACCCTTCGGTGAATTTCTCCCAGATTTTATGTTGTACCTAAGACTTTGCATTTTGCATCTTGGTGAATACCTGTCCTATCTTTGCCATATTTTGCACACGAATATAGACGATGTCGCAAGAATCATTTCACAAAATAAACACTTTTTCCTCAGATGCCATCTTGGGAGTGTAAAGGTGGGTCAAAGGTCATATGTATTCGTTGCTGTATCTTCGTTATTCAGTGTATACAGAATTGGTACCAAAGATGGCAGATATGACTCCCTTTTCTAAATGAGAATCCAAACCTCACACGGCCAATGTCTCTAAACACAGATGAAACTTGTATTGTCATGCCTATTACGATCAGGACTCGAATCATTGATTTAAAAAAAATCGGATCACCTTAATTTGTCAGTGATGACAAATTACAATCTCTAGTTTAAAGTAACTTTTATGGTCACACCAAAATGCCCGGATGCTACCTTTGGAGGGAGGAGAGAGAGACATTAAACGGAAGTCACTAACATTTCGGAACACGTCTGTAAACCTGACCTGTTTCTATGGAATAGGTCAATGTGAATACAAATAGTGTGTGCTCGTGTACCCGCAACATTTATGACATTTATCATTATCTGTGGTATAGTTGGATGACATTGAGTTGTTTGATATCGTAGAAAAACAATGCTGTACAAACCTTCGTTGTTAAAAGCGAGGCCACGAACGTAAATGATTTGAGTGTCGACAACGTTCTCGGGTTCAGCGTTGAGGGCGTCTATGCTCATTCTTTGAATAGCTCCTGGGCCTTGGACTCCCCAGTAAAGTTCTCTGGGAGATAGCAAACCAAAACTTACTCACTTTCACAATAATTCAAATCATGAATGACTCTCGATCCATCAGCGTCAACACTTTTTTTTTATTTACGTTCCGCAACGTTCCGTAAGATATTCCGAGTTTTTGTTCCTTCACCCTACCGGCATCAGTCCAAAAAATCTACCAACACCAATTTTCCCCTTCGTAGTTTTTTAATAAACGAAGGTAATCTCCTCAAGAGCTTTCAAAAAATGCCCATGTTCTAAACCAATAGTCTCTGTAATGTGCGAATATTGCTGAATATGACTGGGTGAATGACTACTTATATGTTTGACATAAAAAATGTCAAAAGTAATCCTCACACCTCCACATATACAAAATAAACTAACAAACTGAAGTTTACTCAAATTAATTATTCTTGCGTCGGGTTGTTGTTGTTGTTGTTTATCAAAACTGAATGATAAATTGCTCTTTATCGAGGTAAGCAAGCCCCGGTCAATCAATGACTGAGTAAATACCGTGATAATCATATTGCCAAAAATATTTGAATGGGATTCAATTTCAGGATCTCCTGATTGCTAGACATGCCTCATATCCAACAGAATGCTTAGATGCCGCCTAATGGCCAGTGATGGTTCTGATCAATGATTATTTACTATTAAAAAAAATGAATTATGATTCCTTTTTTTTTCATTTTTTTTTAATTGACTAACGTACATAAAGACCGATCATTATCATTATTACAAAAAGTCAATCAGTCGCGATGAAACTGAGGTTTATAATTTATTATCTACACGGTAGATAAAGTTGACTCGACCTCTCAAGACCTTCAACTCACAATTCAACTGATGTCATGATTAAACCAAAGTATACGAACAGGTCACCAGTAGATATGGCATTTAAAAAAAAAAGTGATATTGCCTAGAGTGTAAATTATCGGAGACAGTAACATAATGCTTTTCAGCAACTCCATTGAGGCACTACCTGTTGATATTATTTTTGATGGCACACCACTGGAAAATGTTTCTTATATCAAATTTCTGGGAATAACAGTTGATAATAAGCTTTCATGGAAATGTCATATTGATAGTATATGTAAGATTATTTCTCGAAACATCGGTATAATCAACAAGATTAAATTTTGTCTTCCTTTGTCGTCCCTGCTTACATTATATTCATCCCTCATATTGCCTTGTTTAAATTACGGTATTCTTGTATGGGGAAATACATATCAAACTCTTTTGGATAAATTACTTCTGCTACAAAAGAAGTCACTGCGTATTATATGTCACACTGCATATTTGTCTCATACTGATCCGTTATTTTTTGAAAATAAAATATTTAAAATTAAAGATTTGTATTTGTTTAATTTAGGACAATTTATGTATAATTACAATAAAAAATAATCTTCCATATATATTTGAATCAATGTTTTCAAAAAATCAATCTGTTCATAATTATCCTACAAGGCAATCCAACGAATTTCACTTGCCATTTTTTAGGACTTTGCTGGCTCAGCAAACCTTCATCTACGAGGGGCCAAAGTATTGGAACTCACTTCCCAACGACATAATAACAGCACAAACTTTGAATTCTTTTAAGAACAAATTAAAATTCTTTCTGTTGAAATCTTTTGATATACAACCAAATTAGGTTCGGTTTCATTGTCTCAATCAAGTCGTTTGTTTGTTTGTTTGGTTTTTTTTTACAAGTATTAAGATATCACACAGAAATCATCTTTTAAGGAAAACAATCTGTCTAACATAAGTTTACCTCAGATATTTCTTTTATTGTACCAGTAACAGTGAGTCTATTCTCTTTCTCTTTTTTATATCCGTTCCTATGCATTCATACCGGCATATGCACCCAATCAATCGCAATTTCAAACCAGGGAGCGTTGTATTGTTTTGTTATTGCATTTTCATCATGAAGTACAGTATGCTTGTGTCCACGATGGCATGTGTTGTACCATAGTCTCATTCCCCCCTTTTTTGTTCTTTTTCTTTCTTTTTTTTCTTTTTCTTCTTTTTTTTTCCTTCCTAAGTTAATTTCATGTCAGTTGACATTGGTTTCTTTGACTTTGTGTACGTATTTTGTGAGGGTCCCATACCCTACAAGCTTTGCTTTTTAAGTGAGACCCTCCATTTCCATTCTAATCTTTGTATTAGGTATATACCTTAGAAACGAAATTCTATTGTTACTCGTGACCACTTGTACGTTTTCTTTGAAACTGTTATAAATTTGTTCTGTAAATGTATTGTATATATTTTGTTCTGTTTATTCAATGGAAATGGAAATAAAATTGAACTGAATTGAATTGAAATTGAATCGGTTTAATACCTATAGACTGTATAGCGCAGAGGTAATTGTCCTCATAGCCATTGATGTATAGCCATGGAGGTATACTGTCCACAATGGTAGGATCTTATCAGGTTACTGTCCTTAATTGTTTTTGTCAGAACGGCGATTGTATTGCTAGTAGATCATGTCTAGCTGAATGGCTATCAACCTTCCTGCCAATTTTCATCTTTCTGCTAACAGTCAAAGTAGGAAACGTCCTCTACCTGCTCCTTACCCATTTCTTGTTAATCACATCTTTTCGTGAATTTTATTTTGTTTTCCAAGTGTTCGTAATTTTTTTCTCCGCCCCAAATTTCAAACATCAATCATGATTAACATCACAGTTTATATTGCCAACACTCTAAATTCCTTGGATTGAAACAGATTGCAGTCAGGGACCAATCCAAACGTTGGATTGAAGTTTTCAATCTAATAGAGTTAGAATTCAATCTTTTTCGATTGAAACTTTCAATCCAATTTTGGATTGGTCCCTGACTACAATCTAGATTGACTTTCAATCCACGGAATTTAGAGAGAAATAGACACAGTGTAGGCAAAATGCATAACTGCATATCAATTATTTCAGCCCTTTTGACACCAATGTTATTTCCTAATCTTGTCTAGTATATATCTTACAATTCATGGAATCATGTAGGCCTGTATAATTATGTAATGTATGTGTCATGCTTGATTCACATCTAACTTTGAATGCCTTTGTAAATGAATCATAAAAGAGCTTCATTGACATTCCTTAAAATTGGGACAATAAGTAAATTTCTCAATCGGGAATCAGCGGAGAGATGGCATGTGCGTATATTGTCACGATTTTGTGATAGTTTACGCGGACTTCATGATACACACATTAAAATACTTGACAGAATAAAAAACTCGTCTTTAAGTTGTGTAATCCATGCTCATAAACATGACCACATAACATCCACTTGCATGGATTACACTGGCTGCCCAGACCACGATATCGGCGCAGACTCTTTTATTGAAAGGAACCCAAACCTAAAGAGCAATGTGGCTTGAGTGAAAGCAGCAACATTAGTACCACAAGCCAGTGAAAGTTCGAGGAAAATCGGACAATCGATGCAAAAATTATGAATTTTCAAAGTGTTGGTGTTGGAACCTCTGGATGAGGAGACTACAAGAGATTATGAAGCATGTTGGACAACAATATAAAGAAAATATAAAGAAAATTCCACAAAAATTCACTTTTCTAGCATAATGAAAGAACACTTGACTAACAGCTTTCAGAAAGCAGGGGGAATACTTGCTACTCTTATTATGTCAGTATCAAGTTGATGGAATGTGTAATTCTAATGAAAAATGATTTTTTGTGGAATTCCCTTTATATTTTCTTTATATTTTGTCCACACATACGTCATAATCTCTAGTAGTTTCCTCATCCAGCGGTTCCAACACCAAAACTTTAAAAAATTCCTATTTTTTTCATCGATTGTCCGATTTTCCTCAAACTTTCACTGATATGTTCTACTAATGTTGCTGCTTTCACTCAATCCACATTTCTCTTTGGGCTTGGGTTTCCTGCATATATAATTTTGGCCAAACAATGAATCTCCAAGAACTTATCCACAAAATATCAGTTACATGGAAATCTGTGTTCCAAGCCTCTTTTTGCTCAATCCCAAACGGTAAAAAAAAATCTAATGGACCATGCCTTTTTGCAGTGGAGGCAGCAGAACTATGGACTGGTCTCCCTGATAATATTAAACGTGCAAAAATAGTTAATTTCTTCAGAACAATGCTTACTGCTCTTTTTTTTTTTTGCCTCTTTTCTATTCTGAAGTCATCCTTGAAGCGAAAAGATGTTTCTTTCAGAATTTGATACGGTTACAAAAGAATATATCATCAAATCTATTGTTATTATTCATCTTAGAAACGTATACATTGATTACATTGGTATCAAAAGTTACTAACGATTGTTCAACATTTAGACTAACGAAAGGCTGGCTTTACTTAGCAATACATGATCTATTCTTATTCCTTTAAATGTTTTCATGATTTCTTGTTTGTGGGTGTAACACTATGCCATTGTCACAACTTGCTATGACTTCAATCAAATAAATCAAATATAACTCACTCATTTTTTTCTTGAGTACTGTTAGCATAAAGTAATATCTTCTACACTGAGTAAAATCCTACGGACCCACCTTCTTATATGATTAATGGTAACTCCGTATGGTCGCTTTCGTGGTAAAGAAACTAAAGTTCTTCTCCCAGATCCATCGTAATTCACCACGGCTATCTCACTGAGAGAGGGATAGTAATCACTCCAGTATACCTTGGACTCGCTTGGATCGACTGCCACTCCGTAGGGTTCTGAAAACACAGACCCAGAAAAATCATCCGTGTTATTATATCAACTTATAAAGAACTATAACTTGTGCTTGTATAAAGATTCAAGTTATACACTCAACTAAAAAATAAGTCCCCCCCCCCAGCATTTTTGGATATATTTCAAAAAGTGTTCAACCGATTTTCACAATTCAAACGGGAATGGATAGGGAATTTTATTACTCATGACATGAATGGCATATCATTACCACCAGATATCATTACTGGTGTGAAAAATTGCATTTTATGTTCCCTAGCCATTCCCATTTGAATTATGAAAATCGGTGAAATACTTTTTGAGATATATCCAAAAATGCTAGGGGGAACTTACTTTTTTGGTTGAGTGTATGAATGAAATTGCATTAAAATGTTGGCACGATTTACCGCATATTTGTACGGAAATGATGCACACGCAAACATCATCACCATCATCATCATTATCATCACTGTCATCATCATTATCATCATCATCATGATAATTACATACACAACTGCAAACAATGATTTATTCCCATGCGAATTCAATTAAAGGACAGGCACCCTGCCGGATATCTATAGAAAATTGGACACTCTGATCGTGATAGATTTTCACATCCCTCCTAAGAGTATAATACCCACAATTATCAAACTATTTGCGAATAATTGCACTTGTGACTTGAATGAAAAATAAGAGAAAATATGACCAAAATCGTTACGAAAAGTTTGTGAATTTTGTGGCCATGTCACCTCTTATGTCTGTGGAAACAACTACAGTAGCGTCTGATCCGTCGAGGTGAGAGCTCTGTATTCGCCCTGGATTCCCCCCGTACGTCCAGAAGAGAAGTTGGCGAACAGGATCATAGTCCAGATTTTGCACGTTACCAGGGTTCGAGAGAGGGAGTCTGGTATACGAGATGTCCCTGATGTTAGAAGCGTATATTGCTCGTCTACTATAATCCCCCACCAGCATGAACTCATCTACACATCAGTGAGATGGATATCAGAGCGGGAAAGACAAGGAACATAGAATGCAAGCATGTTAGGTGAAGGTTATTAGGTTAGGTTATTTCATGTACACATTGCAGATTGGCAGCAACACGTGCATGGATCTCCACCTTGTAGACTAACGTGGCTGTACACTCGATGAAAACTGATGGTAATAATTACTTCTGGTAATATCAAAAAATAGTGCTATTCTTCATATGACACTACGAAAAATGGAAGACCTCAAAAATTAATGACACTAAGAATGTTGAAAACTCAAACAAAAACATGATCAGGGATGCAAGCCCTGCTTTTTAGCAGTCCACTCCATTTCCAACAACTTTGATTCGGTATTTGACATACAAGTCACAATATTTATTGTATTCAAGTTCACAGTAATTTCCTTTATTACATCCATTTGTCATCGTTAACTGGTTTTGTGTCATCTAGTGTATTCAAATATTTTATTGCAATTACAGTTTGTTGGAAATAAAAATAACGAAATGAAATAGAAAAATCACTGAACAGGTCTAATGTTAATTGCCAGCTGCTTAGCTCCCACCATAATCGAAGAAAATATAAAGAGGGGGAGGGGTGTAGAGGGATAGATAGAATGTGGAAGTGCTTGATTCGTACTCAGGTCACATGATTATCTTACCTCCCAAACTCCATTGCAAGTTCCCTTGTTGGTTGCCATTTCGTGCAGAAAAAGAATAGACGTGTTGAGAGAGAGAGAGAGAGAGAGAGAGAGGAACATGAAACGTCAGAAGGAGACTTGTTCTTTTGTCGTAGGCTCGATGTGGTATCATTGCACTTTACTTGAGAACTGATTGAAAACACAATAAATTACCTATAGATTTCTCTTAATAGTCGTAGGGTTCTTAACTTTGATTTACGGTTGCGGCCTCTTTAATCTTTCAATGGGACTTCCTCTGTGAGGTAGAACGTTATTATACGAATCACATCGACATATTATTGTCCGTCAGTTGAGTAAATTATTACATAAATGGGAGAATTATTCCTTTGAGAAAGGCAAAACGAAACTTCACACACAAATCGGAAGAGTCCTACAACCACATTACGACAAGATGATATCAGTTAGGTGGGTTGGGAAGCCCCAAGAGGATGAATTACAGCTCATGACAATATTCAAAACTTGATAAATCCTTTGAACAGATTCAGTTAAACGTCTGTTTTATCAGTCTTTTCGTCTTTTCTCCTTTGTGACATATTAATATCTAACTGGCAATTATCTCATCCAGAGTACTCCAAGATATCAACACTCACAGGTCAAGGGATATCATGAACTAAGAAAACAAAGAGAGAAAAGCTAAGAAACGGACAACGCCTATTGCACGCTGAAACCTATCTTACAGGACCAGATGTTTGTTCTTTTTTTTGGGGGGGGGGGAAGCACGAGTCAAAAAAAAAAGTATCTATCGTGTATCCATTCATCTCTCCATTGATTTTGCCACGCCGTCTGCATGGAAAAAATCAGCAAGCACTCGGAAGATGTACACTCAGTAATAAAACTACTGACGTAGTATTATTTCATGGCACCCAATTTTAGGAAAAACCTTACAACTGTCACATGAAGGCTGGTTTAACGTTTCAAAGTCATAAAAATGAATCAGGTCTCATAGTATTTGTTTCTAACATCTCTTTCTCCCAAATAAACTGTATATAACAGAAACTAAGAATCTTAGAATAATAACTTATCATTCGATTAATCAGTTTGCGCTGATGTACGAAATTTAAAAGATTACAGCCTTTTTCAGCAAAGTAACACGATACTTACCTTGGATGCATGGACTACGGAGGAGTAGAAAGAGGAAAGTTGTGGCAAAGACTGATGTAAACATGTCAGCTATGCCGTCTTCTTCTCAACACGGATGAGTAGTTAATTTTATCAACTTTAAATGACCAGTAGATATCCCAATGTGCACCAATGTGTCTCTTCGCATCAACTGATTCTCTGCTCGCAGTGTTTAATAACTGATAATGGGGTTTAATTGGTGCATGCGGCCTTCGATGAACGACAACTGCTCTTTGAGATGTGCAAAGACAATCTGCTACTTTTGGCGAATTGTGCAGGTCTTTATGGTTCCTGTCCCACAGAGCTTCTGAGTTAGAAAAAAAAAAAAGAAAGTGCAGATGGATAGGTATGGAACGCCATGTGTTGTAAAAGTCCCTGTACTAAATATCAAACCACAGATTTTTGTGCGAACAACATAAAAATTACTCATCAGTGATCAGACACTTCGTCAGGAGTTTCTACTCTGCATGAGCAAAGGAAAACCTCCGATCAGCAGTGTTTTTTTTTTTTGGTTTTTTTATATCTGCATGTACATCGCGAAACCTCTGATTAGCACATATTATAACTCCGTTTCATTGCTGTTCATAAGAGGTGTTTCTTTGTTTGGGCAGGTTCGAATGGTTACAGCTCGTTATTCCGAAGGCTCGTTATTCCGAAGGCTCTTTAATCCGAAGATTCGTTATTCCGACGGATCGTTTTTCCGAATTTCATTTTCGGATGAACGAATCTTTGAAATAACGAACTTTCGGAATAACGCCACAAATGTTCGGATTAACGAACCTTCGGAATAACGAACAGCACCCGGTTGGAATATGGGAGAGGTCCGACAAAATCAGAGGTCAAAAGGTCAGTGAACTTGCCTGATGAGCACTGACTCATATTATTTTGGACAGGTGTACCCTCTTCCAACAGATTTGAGCTATAAAAACCAAACTCGGTTACGCCGGTCAAATTCGAATGCGGGTGAAGTCCGGCAAGGTCAAAGGTCAAATTGGCAATGAACTTTAGCTAAATAGAGTCTGCACATCTAGTGTTCGTGACACAGCTTTGAGCTATGACCACCAAATTCATGCCACAGGTAGCCCACATCACCAGACAATACCGGTTAATTCGAATACATGTATTGGTGAATTACGACAGGGTAAAATGTTAAAATGTCAACGACCTCCCCCTTATTTAAGCACAAAATATTGTGTGCTTTTAATAACTTTCCACAGTTTTGAGCTATGACCACAAATCTCACACCGCATTCACACCACCTAAAGAAAGTTCGAATCTTGCAAAAGTCGGATAAAGTCAAAGCTCAAAGGACACTGGACTTGCATTGAAAAACACTATAATCACAATTTCCATTCGTGGGCGAGACACTGCTTGACGTTTGCCTTGTTATAAGCCTCTGATCTATTGAGGGTTTGTCTGACTTTTGAAACATATGGCTTTCCATACTGTTGTTATCTATCTGACTGGTAGGCGCACCACCTGGGAAAATGGGTCTATAGCACTTTAGAATGGGGAAGTGGGAGACTATACTTTCCTTTTAAGGCGGATGTAGAGATAATTATGATGGCATTTGCAAACCCACGAAAATCAAAAATGCATAAAACAGGTCCAATATGACTTCAAGTAAAAGTTATAACAGTAACATATCTCAACTGTTGCTCTTTGTCTATACCATTCGATAAAAGAGAGAAAATCATCGTTTTAAAATCAATTTTCAAACCGGGTCAACCCGACCTAAAATCGAATTACGAGCGCGGGCTAGCTACGTACATGTAACTTACACATGTATCGCATGCATGTAGTACGTACGTGGACCGGAGATAGCGAGCGTTATAGGCATGCATACGGTGCATTTTCATTTATTTTTATGAAAGTAATGGACTAATTGGAACGAAATTTTGCACAGGTGTTACTGCAATCATACCCAAACTCCATGCTAACTATGAGACCAATTGCTGCAGGTTTACAAATGTGGGCTAATACCTTTAAGGCGGATGTAGAGATAATTATGATGGCAGGATGTGGAACGTGGTGGAAACACAGATCTAGGATTATCCTCTCGACCTTGGGCTAAGAAGGATGTTTGTCATGTTTTATGCATTTTTGATTTTCGTGGGTTTGCAAATGCCATCATAATTATCTCTACATCCGCCTTAAAAGGAAAGTATAGTCTCCCACTTCCCCATTCTAAAGTGCTATAGACCCAAACTTAATCCAGGGAAAGGTATGAATTTCCCATGTTCTTCCCGTGACAGGAAAAATAAACAATGTGATTGAGGTCACCTTTTTATTTCATTGATTAAAAGTGTAAAGTCAATCTATAGACAATGATAAGCATAATTTCTATGATTTGCTTGTAGGCCTACGTGTTGCTATAGTTGCACTAAATGAATTTGTCTTTATTCCAGCCAGGCATAGTTAATAGAAACATCCCAGGCAAGTTTTAATTTTCTGCATTTAATAAGCCACAAAAGTTTCAATAGTCTTACATTGACAGTTGGTAACATATTTGTTTGGGCATCCCTTCCCTCCCAATAAAGAGTTCCCATTGTCATTCTGACTTTCACTTTAATTCATTCTTAATGATTTCTCTTGATCAAAATAGATGCATGAGAAAAGAAGAGAATAAAAGACAACCTAAACTAAACAGGCGCTTTCTTCTTACTTTTCTTTTCATTTGGCAGAGGGGGTAAGTCCCCATGGTGTTACTTCAACAAGAACCCCATCATCTGCTACCTGTGAAGCAGAGTGCTCAGGACAACTTGGGGAACTAGCAAACAATTACTTTAAAGGAATATTGAAGCAAATCTATATAATTCCAGTCGAGCTTTCACAGGGTATGTTTAATAACGATGTTAGCAATCACTGCAGCTTAGAATAACGGCATTTTCGTTGCTGTTGTTGTTGTACGTAATCCGCAAGACATTTATTTAGAACATATTTTACAAACTTTTTCATCAAATCGCATTTTCTTTGAAAGGGGTTTTATAGAAATATTCAGAATGATCAATATAATGTGAGAAGTAGAATGTCATCAAGTCCTATCTACTGGCAGCTGGAGTTCGGTCGTATATAAGACTTGGACATAAATTAACTTATTCAGATGTTGTAGTACAATATGATAAGAGCTTTTAAGTGTGCCACGGCAAAATACGATTATTGCTTCCGTCTTGTACATAGCTGTCACTGACTTTATGTTCACAATACAATGAGATCATGATTCGGCGAATCACACTCACAAAATGTAAATGTCTTGTAAAACAAGAGTTTAATGAACTGAAGTGGGAGAATGTTTTGACATGTTCTGATTGCCAGATTTCTTGTGACAATTTATATCAAACCATCACAGATAAAATTGAAAAACATGCTCCCCCAAAGAAATGCCGAATAACAAATAAATTTCTCCCTGGATGACATCTGAAATACTGGGTCTGATACGAGAGAGGGACGAAAAGAAAGTGAAAGCAAAAAATTCCTGTTCAGAAAAGGATTGGTATGAATACAAATCGCTCAGAAACAAAATCACGTCAATCATTCGCAAACGAAAACGTGAATTCATTGCATCATGTATCAATGAGAATAATGGAGATCGAAATTCGATGTGGGCGTCACTCAAGCATTTACTTCCAAACAAAATAACGCACTCTCTGGTCAACTCAGTCAAACTAGGTGATGGTCACTACGTCACAAACCCCAAAGAAATTGTGAATGCATTTAATACCCACTTTGTTAATGTAGGTAAGAATGTTCAGAATGAAATACCTCACGCGGAAAAGTCTGCATTGGATTTCCTTACTCAATTAGAAGATTCATTTCAGTTTCATGAGGTTTCAGTTCAGAAGGTCACTGATCTGTTGAAAAGTCTCCCCAAGGGTAAAGGTTGTGGACCTGATAATATATCAGCCGAATTAATTCATGAAATATTACCATATATAGTTGTACCTCTTCATCGTATCATAAATGTATCTCTGAAGAGTGAGGCTGTACCAGAAAACTGGAAAATTTCAAAAGTAACTCCTTTATTTGAAAAAGGTAGCAGAGAAGTTATGGACAACTACAGACCAATTTCCCTTATGTCTGTATTAGCTAAAGTTATTGAGAAGATAGTATTTGAACAAATATATGAATATGTCAGGGATAAAAAAAAAATCTTAAACGAAAACCAATCGGGTTTCCGACCACATCACTCCACCTATACTGCAGTTTTGAATACAACAGAAGATGTTTTAAATAATGTGGATGAAGAATTGCTTACTGGCATGGTAATGTTAGATTCTTTTTTTTTTTTAAACTTTGATAGTATTGTTCATCAGATTCTTCTGTATAAACTTCATTTCATTGGCATACGGGGTACTACCCACAAGTGGTTTAAGTCATATTTGTCCTCTCGTTGTCAGTATGTTTACATGAATGGAATACGATCAGAGCAGGCTACAGTTGAATGTGGGATACCACAAGGGTCTGTACTCGGCCCGTTACTGTTTTCAATATACATTAATGATCTCGGTAAAGTAGTACAAAAATCGAAATTATCATTTATGTTGATGATACTTGTATATATTACAGTTCCAAGAATGTACCTGAAATTAAGTCAAGTCTTGAAAGTGACTTACAAGCTATATCGAAATGGCTTGCTTGCAATAAACTTAAGTTGAATTTAGTAAAATGTGAATTTTTACTAATTGGTACACGAAATCGCTTGAAGAATGTATATAAAACAATTACAATATCGTTAGATAGTGATGTGATTAAGAGAGTAAAAACTACAAAATATCTCGGCATTGTTATCGATGAGTATTTGGAATGGGGAACACATGTTAAACACATGAAGTCCAAGATTGTTAAATGTGTATACCTTTTAAAGAGGATTCGATCGTGTATATCTCAGAATGAAGCGCTGATACTGTATAAAACTTTGATACAATGTCATTTGGATTATTGTGATGGAGTTTGGGGAAACACTGGAAAGGGGAATATTGAACAGTTAAACTTATTACAAAAACGAGCACTTAAGATTGTGCTCATAGTGAATAAAAGATACTCAACGGAACAACTTTTCCACCAACTTAAGATTAATAGAGTTACAGAAAGGATTAATCAAAGAATGTTATTTTTATGCATAAAATCTTATACGGTGTGGTCCCTGACTATATAAGTCGCAGATTTAGTTTTCGAAATCCTCATTATATTACACGGAAGTCAGAATACAGCATCTGTGTTCCTCGAGCCAAAACAAACTATGGGAAAAGACGATTAGGATACAGGGGGGCAGTGGCCTGGAATAATCTAACTACTGATCTCAAAAGTATAAGATTCATATCTATTTTCAAGAAAAAAAAATAAGAAATTGTTCAGAATGACATGACAGATAAGTCATACATATATTTTTTTTTGAAGTACTATAAATAATTCCATATTGATGTTTTAATGGATTTTTAGGTATAAATGGTAAATGTTTTGGATGTTTGGGGGGTGTATAAGTGTATATCATTTGGGAGGGTGGGTGATACATAGTTTGTTATATCTATGTTCATTCTGTGATTATTGTGTAGATTTGTGTTATGAAAGTTATCATGTTAAACCTTACTTTTGTGGATGAAGTGCAAGAAATGTTGATGTTTTTGTTTGTTTTTACTTAAATCATTTCTTATCATGTTAATATGATTTGTGTACACTGATTCACGGCCCCATTGAAAAACAGCATATTTGCTGATTGGGCTTTTTATCCGTGGTAGAATAAAATGAATGAAATGAAATGAAATGAAAAATGCGACAATTTGTCAATGGGATAAATGTGATGTATAAAGTGCATTTAGGTAATTGGAAATGCGCTATTAATCTATTAATATTTTGTTATCATCATTATCATCAGAAACTTAGAGCCATTGAAATCTAAATGAAAGAAATGAAAAGGGGCTTGTATGCTAAAGCGCGTTTTTTGTTTTGCTTTGTTTTGTTTTGCTTGTCAGGTGTATAAACCCGGAAGTGGGCCACTCTTTCTAATTCTGAACCTCCACAAAAATCCTAGGGCCTTGTAATATTCCTCGTTGTATTCTCACCTGACCTTTGATCTTTGCCATTCGATGTGAAGGCTGTACATCGCGCCTTCATAGAATTTGCCATAAAGTGCGGATGTTATCTGCAACTGAGATAACCTGTAGGTAAGCAATCAAACGATCCACGAGTGATACACCATCAAATGACTTCCTGTAGTCAATCAAAGCTACACAAAAATTGGTTCTCTTTTACCTTTCATCACTATTTTGTCAATACGTAGGTCACATTTAGTTCCTCTGCACCCTGGCTTCCCACCTTCTTGCTCAACTAGGATTGAAACAAATTCTTCCTTTCAATGAAGCTGTAAGGTCTCATTTGTATAAAGGTTCAAGCAAGTAATGGGTCTTCAATTTACGTTGATGTAGGATAATTTGTCAATCAGTTGCAAGTTATGGGTCTGTATAAGTAAACTTGTCCTTCATACATGAGGAGGACTGTCCTAGCTTTGGTCAACCAGTGGGGAACCTCTCGGATCCTCTCTAAATAGCGAGCTGTAGTTGTTTTGCTGCGTTCTCTCATAGACTGTACGGTCATGAAATGTTTTAGCCAGGATCCATGCGCTCCATCTTGTCCTGCATGGTGATGTCCCATTCGGCATTTTGCTCAGTCGTTTCTTCACCTTGTGTGTATCAATGAAGATGTATTCTTGATTCTCCACATCCTTGAATTGTCTCCCTACGTCTGTTAATCATTCTGCATCCTTACTGTGCTTAAGCGGATTCTCCAAAATCTTACACCAGAAAAATTGCTGACTCTTGATCTCGTCTTGATGTTCTTACCTCCTACATGTACTACCTGATATCTGATATCTATCTTTATATGAATCGTCTTGAAGAGCTTGTTCTGCTGCACGTTGCTGATATATACATATGTATGTATATATATATATATATATATATATATATATATATATATATATATACATATATACATATATATATATATATATATATAACGTGAAGCGGGCTTGGCCTCGTACGTGGTGGGTACTGCATCATTGGTATATGTGTGGCGGAAGGAAAACTTGCAGTATGGACGTTGCAGTGATGTTCAGTCTTGCCTTTATTCCCCAAGCTTTCGGCTGTTTCACCAGCCTTTCTCAAGGGCTTGATGAGACATAAACATTAAAAGCAAAATAGCAACCAATTTGCATGCATTTGAACAGAAATAGAAATAGTAATAACAAGAAGCCAATCAAACGGAATGTAGACAGTAAAAACAAAAAACAAAACAAAACAAGGCAAAAGAAAATCGAACAAACATGGACAGCAATATTACATTCGCTCCAACGGAAAGGCAATATTATCACATACCCTTGCAGTGAAAAAAAAAAAATGAAATTGTAGTAGTAGTTTATTATTGGTAATAGCACCGGTAATGCAGAAACCAACATAAATTAAAGTACATTAGTTACCTTTTAAGGCGTGGGGATTTGCTTGTGTGTGGTGTGGTGTCAGGAGGATGAGTGTGAGGGCTTCGTACATTAATGCGGGGTAGTGAAGTGTGAGGGGTGATGTGGCTTGGGGGTATTTGGGACGATGACACAGTAAAATAGACAGGCGAGGCACAATATGGGTACATGCCTTTGAAAGTCATTCGGGCCGTAAACACTTTTATGTGATATAAGTACAAGGTCTTTATAGTGAATGAAGTGCACCTATATTCTTGACACTAAGTAGGTACTCAATAAACTTCAAAACTTCTCGTATAGGTTCTGGATAGAGATTAAAACAGGACCTATGAAAAATTAAGAATCGGCATTAATTCCATGTGGACGTAAGGTGCGTAGTTTAGATATCCAGTACGATTCTCGTTTGAGTATGATATGGCTTTCCTTCTTTTTGATGAGTTCGATGCCTGTGATTTGTACATCCTGAACTGAGTGATTTGGTAGATTAAAATGTAAGGTGTAGGGGAGGAATTTGCGGCTGGAGGTGTTGTGGTTGATAATCTCAGAACGTGTGTTGTTCAGGCGGGTGTACAGAGACGTTTGAGTTTTACCGACATACTGTAGGCCACATTGACAGCATGTGATGAGGTATATTACCCAAGATGATTTGCAGTTTATATAGTCTCTGATGAAGTAGGTTTTCTTTGTTGATGAGCTTGTGAATGTGTGTGTGTCTTGGATGTGCTGGTGCAGGATGCATTTTTTTGACTTGCATTGGTAGAAACCAGGCGTTGAAGAGCTGATGTCTGTACCAGTAGGCGTGCTGTGGAACTGTATAGAGGGGTTGGGTGGGGTGGGTTGGAGAATTGTGTGAGTTAGTGTTTGTTGTGGATTCAGAGCTCTGTGGGCGTCTTCGTGAATTGCGTCTACAAGCATGGATATTGTTTGTGTTTGTGTATGTTCTTCATGATCTGTGGCTGGAGTGTGTTGTTTGGGTAATTTGGCATTCACAAGCATGTCCCGTAGCGTTCTACTACCTTGGAAGGATGTGATGGGTGGCCTTGGGAAGATATTTCGTAGGGTATCGCACTCGATGATGATGGAGAAATGTTTGTGGATGATGCGTGAGACGTTGGCTGTGGCGGGTGTGTATGTGATAGGAAAGTGTATGTTGTTTGTTGTGGTTCGTTCCTTGTATGAGAGGAGATTTTCCCTAGTGATTTGAGATGCTCGCGAGATTTGTTTGTTTACCATTTTGGTATTGTAATTTCTGTCTTTGAGGTGCATTTTTAGTTGTTCTAGGTGGTGAGAAGTCTTGTCGGGGTCTGAACAGATAAGGCGAATGCGTGTTGCTTGACTATATGGGATGCTGTTGAAGACATGTTTTGGATGACAGGATGAGGGGAGTAGGTAGGCGTGCGTGTTGGTGGGTTTGGTGTGGAGTTGTGTTTGTAAGGTGCCTTCTTCAAGACAGAGGGTGACATCCAAGAAATTGATGTTTGTTTCGGATGAGTCGTTGTTCATTTTCCATCTGTGAAGATGGCTGGATAGCCCATATTCAGCTACACTAAGCTGGTCTTCCATGGGGTCCAGTTGGATGTGGGGTGGGACCACTTCACCGGGTTAGACACCCTGCTCTTTGCGATAAATGAATGAAGCAGGATTTTTTACGTGCATGAGCTGTGACTCTCTCATACACGGGACCTCCATTTTATGTCCAATCCGAGGGACAGAGTGTTTTGCCTCTTGCTAAAGGGGACGGTATGTTTACACACAACATTGCTCAGTCCAGACTCGGGTTCGAACCCGGGCCGCGTGATCGTGAGGCAGACGCGCTACCGACTGAGCCAACTCACCGCCCTGAGTCAAATGTGTATTTGATGGTTGCATGTTTTTGATTCATATCATTTTGAAATTTTGACAGGCTACGTGGGGAACCAATCCAGATGAATTGAATATCATCTATATGACGCCGCCATGATTTTTTTCAGCATAGGCATGTGCATCGATTTGAGGATTTCCTCTTCTTTTTCTGCCATGAAGAGATTAGCGTAAGAGGGGGCTGCAGGAGTGCCCATAGCTGTGCCCTGGATTTGAAGGTAGTTGGTGCCCTGGAACTGAAAATTGTTGAGGGTCAGAACCAGCTCCAGTAGGCGCATCAGTTGTGGTGTGGGCGGTTGGGGGTGCTCTCGCCGCGAGAGGGCGTTTTGTATTGATTTTAGACCTTCAGCATGGGGTATGTTAGTATAGAGTGATGACACATCGGCTGTAACTAAAATAGTGCGTGATGAAAATGGGGCAGACTCAGCATTGAGCTTTTCAATATGTTGTAGGAAATGAGTAGTGTCTCTGAGATATGACGGGATTTTTTCAACCAGGGGTCGCAAGTGGAAATCTAGGTATTTGGAGATCTGTACTGTGGGACAAGCACAACCGGAGACAATCGGTCTTCCCGGGTTGTTTTCTTTGTGTAGTTTAGGCAGAAGATACAGATTGGGACTAGAGCAGTTTTGGGGTATCAGAGCTTTTTTATGCTCTTTTCTTCGTCCACACATTGCACTGCATCTTTTACTCTGAGGAGATTGTTTTGTGTTGGATCGTGCTCGAGCTCTTTGTAAGTCCCAGTGTCCGACAGCTGTCGGAGACCTTCGTCGACATAGTTTTCGGATGACATAACTACTACTGCCGAGCCTTTGTCGGCTGGCTTGATGACAATTTGATCATTGTTTCTCAGAGCTCTTAAAGCCTTCCGTTTACCTTTGGTCAGATTGTCCGAACACCTACGTGATTCATGTTTTCGGGCGGAGTCCAAAATATCTCTCTCTACGTTTTCAAAGAACAGACCCAGGCGTGGGTTTTCGGTGTGTGGGGTCAAGAGACTTTTCTTTTTGATTAGCGATTTAAGTCTATCTGTTTCAGGATGGGGGTTGTGCCGACTTTCAGCATCAGGCGTGTTTTGACCAGTTTGATTTTTTCCAGCATAGTATGCTTTCAGACTCATTTTCCTTTTGAGTTCATTTACATCTGCTTGTAAGTGAAGAGTGTCGATAAGGGGAGGGGTGGGACAGAAATTCAACCCTTTGGACAAAAGTGTGACTTCAGAGTGAGAGAGGTTTGTGCACTGGGTTGGGAAGGAGTTAGTTCCTTGTTGGACGTTCTAGCTACGTTTCTAAACGAATTCCGTCGCTTTTTGTAGGCACTTTTGTTGTACCGTCTTACTTTTTCTACAATGTCATTTTTTCTCTGCAAGTGTATGTGATAATACTGCCTTTCCGTTTGAGCGAATGTAATATTGCTGTCCATGTTTGTTCGATTTTCTTTTGCTGTTTGCCTTGTTTTTATTTTTGTTTTGTTGTTTGCCTTATTCTTTTGAAATGTATGCAAAGTGATGTTACTGTCTACATTCCGTTTGATTGGCTTCTTGTTATTACTGTTTATATTTCTGTTCAAATGCATGCAAATTGGTTGCTATTTTGCTTTTATGTTTATGTCTCATCAAGCCCTTGAAAAAGGCTGGTGAAATAGCCGAAAGCTTGGGGAATACAGTAAAGGCAAGACTGAACATCACTGCAACGTCTATAATGCAAGTTTTCCTTCCGTCACACACACACACACACACACACACACACACATATGTATATATATATATATATTGCTTGAGCTCTTCAATAACATTTTCTCTTTTTCTTTTCGCTTGTACCTTTACACAATTTTGGGTAGTGCCCTGATTCTCTTATCCTCTTTTAATTGTATGTGTTTTTATTGTTATGATCATTATTGTTATCATCATTATTACTATTATCATTATTATCACGTTTATCTTCTGGAACCCAATTTCATGATTACGTTGAGGATGAAGAGCCTACGTGCTTGACTTGAACTCTGATACAAATTGATACTCTAGCCATGTCAGCATTAAAAGTATAGTATGGGTAATCAGTAACAATTATACCAGTTATTATTTTACCAGACATACACGCGTTCATACAACAGAAAGATGGGTTGATAAATAGATGGATAGATAGATAGACAGACAAATAGATAGATAGATAGATAGATAGATAGAGCTGAATGGATCTATCGAAGTGGAGATATTTCCATCGTTCAGCACGCTGGACATGCAGGTGAACATACCCGTAGTAAAACTATTATGCACCTGCACTTCTATACCACCGCCACGGTTTTCTACAAATCATATAGGATAATAAGGTAACGGGGAATTCTAACAAACATAGTAAGAAAAAATATATATAAAGACAGGCTGTAAGGTTCATTGAGTGTTGGATTTTCTTTTTTCGAGATTAGAATTACATGTGAATATTAGCGAGTTCGCTGGTTGGATTGTTATGTTGATTGCATATAAATCTAATACATGTACTGTGAAATCAAATGCGAAGATGTGTTGATGTTTTTTTTACTTTACGCTTAATAAACACAAGATGTACACAATGAAAACAACAATACACTCTTCTCTTTCTCTTTCTACGTACATTTCATACTATTTTATTTGGTACTTGCCCGGCTGCCCGTAATACATCGTAAATAAAGATCTATATTTACCGATCCTTTGTTTTAACCTGACTTGCTCACCCACACGCTTGCATTCGGACTGGATTTTTTTTTTTTTTAAGGTTTATTACATTATTTATTTTTGCGTGATTTTCCATTAAAGGTATTTTGTAAATACATATATTTCGTAAACGAATGCATTACAGTATCGACCGATAAAAGGTTTAAAGACAAGACACTAGTATCTATTCAACCAAAAACACGAAAAAACAGCTTGCAATATGTACAATAAATGTAAAAGTAACTCCATTCACCATGGAAAATATTTGTTAAAAAAGTCAGATATCTTGGCATTACAATCGAAAACAATCTTTAAAAAAAAAATTGCATCCACTGTTTCCATGCACTATAACCAATAATAACCAAGTATATCTCATCTAATATTACAATCGCCGTTCTTCTGCAGTATTTTTTTTCTGCCATGTCAATCGATATTTCATTTCCATCTATCTATATGTCAGCCTTCTGAATATAATAATGAATAAGTAAACGTAAGGTCTTTATGTTAAACTAGGTATAAACTATACATTCCAGTATTATCAAATTATGTTCTTGCGTGTTTTCTTGGGATATGTATCACTTAAAGTCCCACAGTGACAGTGACAGTGACAGTACTGCGCAGTCTTACTTTGTTGATAATGGTCAGAGAAGTAAAGAAGACTTGTGCCTGCGATACCTTTTTATTACCTGTCTGGGCAAAGCTTATCGTGGATTTTACTATCTTTTTTTTTTCACAGCAGACCAACTTCTGCGTTATACTAGCGCATTCAAATCTCCCTTTCTAGATCATGTATAACTTTTGTAAAGGAAACTATATTTATATCTGAAGGTACTTTATCGCTAGAGCCTTTAGTTTTTGGTGTTCTGACGGCGTTGATAGAGGATCACACCGATGCTGCAGACCAACATGGCGGAGAGACATGACAGAGCGACGTATACAGTCACCGAACTCACCGACATACCTGATGAATAGTGAGAGCAATTACACAAGGACCAATAATGCAGTATGGTACAATCATAAAAAGGAAAAGTGAATACGGCAAAATGAAGAGTAACAGCACTAACATCAATGGTTCCGTCAACTTTTGAATAGTAACTGTGTCTGTGTATGTGAATGTGTGAGTGTGAAAGTAGCAATGTTTCTTCTTCTACTCAGTCATGGCTTTGTGTAAACTGTGCTTCAGATGCACTGCCATTTAATCACATTTCTGACGAATAATGAATTTCTTTTGACAATCTATACTTATTTCAATTTAACGAAAGAAATTAACATAAATAAAATTGAATCATTAAAGATCAATCCTTTCAATATGAATTCAATGAATCATCAATCACTCAGTATTGGTGAAAGTCAAGAAAATATTTCCAATTTTCCTGATGTTGATTGTAAGTATATTTTCAGTGAGGACTTTCATGCCAACCATGCACGTATTAAGTCTGACCTGTCTTTTCTTTCATATCAATGCAAGAAGTCTGCATAAAAACTCTGATAATTTAATACCCTACTTGCTACACTAGACTTCAGTTTTAGCATTATGGCAGTATCTGAAACCTAGTTTTCTAAAAAAAACCTATAATCTTGTATGATATCGATAATTATTCTGTTGTTTATATATGTAGACCTCTAGGTAATGTTGGTGGATTTGCTTTGTATTTAAAAGATGAATATCAATATGTTATACGAAATGATTTGTCATGTATTAGAGACAATTATGAAATGCTTTATATTGAACTTACTCAAAATAATAACGCCTTTATTGTAGCATGTATTCATCGTTCTACAAGTACCGATATTGTGGATTTCACTTCTAAATTTAATGATATTGTAGAAAAATTGGAAAATGAAAAGAAGGAATTTTATTTGATGGGCGACTTTAATATTGATTTATTGAATTATGGAAGTCATAGTAAAACAAACAACTTTTTGGATATGTTTTATTTCTTTAATGTGTTTCCTTTGATATCAAGACCGACTCGTATTTCATCAACCAGAGCTTCCTTAATTGACAACATTTACACTAACACTATCAATAAGAATATTTCTAATGGAATTATATATGACGATCTTTCTGATCACTTTCAAATATATGTCATATTGAAAGGTGGAAAATGTAATTATAAATCATTTAAAAAAAATGTGTGAAGAAAAGAATCATCAATGGAGAAAATTTGTCGTTGTTTACGAATAAATTAAAGTGTATTGATTGGTGTTTTGTTAATGAGTGTTCAGATGTAAATGACAGTTATAGTAAGTTTATTGAAAATTTTGATATGATATATTGTGAATGTTTTCCTTCAAAGATTATTTGTGAAAAAAAAAACAAATTAAGGAAACCTTGGATTACTCAAGTTCTACTCAAATCTATAAAATTTAAGAATAATCCTGATGCTAAACATATATCTAGTAATAAGAAGTATAAAAATAAACTCACAAATATTATTAATTGTTCAAAATATAAGTATGACAATAAAATGTTTTGTCAACGCAGAGTGATCTCAAAAAAACATGGAGACAAATTAATGAAATCTTAGGTAGAAAAAAAACTCAATGTGATGCCCAAAAGTATGTGCTTCGAAAATTCAAGGTTTTCTTCAAAACATGATATAGCAGATCAATTTAACTCTTATTTTATTAATATTGGCGAATGACTGTCATAGTCGATTTCTTCCCCTGCGCATCTCATTCATTTCAAGAGTTTATGTCATGTCAAACTGCTAAATCTTTTTTTTTTGTAGAACCATCATCTCCTCATGAAATTATGAAAATATCTTCTTTAATTCAGACATCAAAAGCCAGTGGGCCGATGATATATCTCCTCGAGTCATTAAAGATTGCATTCAGTATATTGCTGATCCATTACGTAATATTTTAAATATGTCATTGAGCACTTGTGTTGTGCCAAATGAATTTAAACTTGCCAAAATAGTTCCTTTGTTTAAAAAAGATAATCCACAGAAAATTGAAATTATAGATCTGTTGCTCTCCTCTCTATTTTTGCTAAACTACTTAAATAGGCTTTATGATTATCTTACCAAGGAGAATATTTTAATTCCTGAAAAGTTTGGTTTTCGGAAAAATCATTCCACCTCATTGAATATGATATATTTTACAAGAAATTGATAAAGGTAATATTTGTTGTGGAGTGTTCATGGATCTCACAAAGCTTTCGACACCATCAACCACCATATCCTTTTAACAAAGCTATGTTCATATGGAATAAGGGGTTTACCCCTACAATGGTTTTCTAATTACTTGTTAAATAGAAAACAATATGTGGTGGTTTATGGTGTCGAATCCATGCAAGGAGAGGTAAACGTCGGTGTACCTCAGGGCTCTGTGCTGGGGCCCACTGCTATTTTTAGAATATGTTAATGATATTGTAAATTGTTCAGATATATTGAAATTTTTTCTTTTTGCTGATGACACTGTAGTATCATATTCTCACAGAAATGTAAACACACTTATATTTACCCTGAATAATGAATTACAATTGCTGAATGAATGGTTTAAGTGTAATAAGTTATTTTTTAATTTCACAAAAACAAAATGTTTTATTTCACTCTAAAAGAAAGAAAATTTCTGTAAATTCTGATTTGATTACGATTGAAAAGTAATTATTGAAAGAACTCAAATTATAAATTTTCTTGGTATTTCTATTCATGAATCTCTTGAGTGAAAGCACCACTTAGAAAACATATCTTCGAGAATATCACAATATGTTGGAGTGCTAGACTTTGTACCTACAAAAATTGTATTCTATATATACAATGCAATAATATCACCACATTTTAGTTATTGTAATGAAATATGGGGTAAGACATATAAAACTCATGTTGAGAAATTATATATGTTACAAAGGCGTGCGATAAGATTGATTTCTAAGAGCAATTCTCGCAGTTCAAGTTCACCAATCTTTATCAAGTTAAAAATTCTACCCATTTACGAACTTGTTCGATTTAACATATTAGTGTTTATATCATAAAGGTATTCTCCCAATTTTGTTGCGTGATATGTTTAAATGTAATTTGTGTTTACATGATTATTCTACTCGGGAAAGATATAGCCTGAGAATGCCATTAGCCAGATTAACAGTTAGAACTCATTCTCAATTCGGTGTACATGAATGGAATTCAATTAGTCCAGATCTCAAGTCCAGCACTACACTTTCTCGTCTCAGAACATTATGCATACTTTTAAGAAAGTGTTATCCATGTCTGAGTAGACTGCTTGCTACCAAATTTCTTCTATACTGTTCACTTCTTTGATCCTGACATTGCTACTGAAAGAGTGTGTTGGGTGTGCGCTGTGTGTGTGATATGAATGTGGTGTGTGTGCATAGTGTAGGGCTGATAAGTTATTGTGTTTTTTTTTTCATTTTCATTTTTGCACAATATGCTATTCAACAACTGTATTTTGTATAATTTTGTTTTGGGCCCCAACAAGAAGCACCAGATGCTTCAAAGGGGTCCCGCCATTAATTTCCATAATATGTGCATGTATGTTCATACACATTGCTTTTATCTTCATTGTGTACATAATGTACTTTTTATTTATTTTGTGCCGAATGAATTGAATTGAGTTGAATTGAATGTAATAAAATTAACGCGACAATATCTGATATACGGCTATATCAAGTAAAATCGCTCTCAACATTTTAAACTATTATACATACATTCCCCCAACACAAATATGCGCAAACACACAAGCAAACACACAAGCAAACACACACACACACACACACATACACACAAATACACAAGCATAGTCAAGGAAAATAGTACGGTAGAAGGGTAGAAGAGATGCCACAGAGAGAGAGATAGAGTTTCAAGCTTATCAATAAAATATAATTATACTCTATTCTCCCCAGTGCCTGGGCTAGGACCAATATAGGTCACCACTTGGTGTAAAAGGTTTTATTTGCTAATCTCTCTCTACCTCTTAAATGTCTCCACTCCTCTCATTATTTTTTTTTTCTCTCTCTCTCCTTTTGTTGTGGTATTTTCCGGAGTCCGTAATAATAATATTAATAATAATAGTGGCTACTTGTATAGCGCACAGGTCTACTTTTCAGTGCTCATGGCATAATATTTTCCGGAGTCCGTAAGTGCAGATTTCATTGAAAGCATGAAAGCAACATCTTTCTTTTTTTTCTTTGTCTTTTTTTTTGTGGGGGGGGGGGGGGAACAAAACGACTACAGTACAACAAAAGCAGGACATTTTTTTTTTCGGACCATCCACAACACTGGTATCTTTCAATATCAGTACAGTGTACTACCATTATTTAGTAGTAACGAAGTCCTCAGGACAGACGGTTTTCTTCCTTTGTACTAAAATTTCCTTATAACCAAACAGTATAGCGTATAATGATGTGTAGGGAATTTTTGCACCTGAATGTTCATTTCGTTGTAATAAGAATTTCGTTACCATCGTGTTCATTATGACGGGTGTGCACTGTATAATACCTTTGTGTCTCCGGACGATGAATGGTCCGCTTGACAGAATGTAAGCATTGGCAGGTTTCCGATTCGAATACCTTTTGGCACGTGGGCCAGAACCGTCCGAAGTCTGGCAACTTTCCAGTCGATCGTTTTGCTGGCATGCCAGGACGTTACAGTGGATGTATGTCTGTCAAATAATCCAATGAAAAATACTGTGCTCAATGACTCGTGACTGACCCATTATTAACCACAATAATATAACAAATTCAGTCTTATAGACAGAAAAAAAAATCAAAATATCACCACGGTTCCATTAACCTGTTGTCATATCAGGATTTCTTTGGCTTAAACTTTTGCAATTTTATGTGCCAGTAGACCGAAGAAGGAGCTTGCTTGCGACTCCAGTCAAGTTTAACGTTACTTGGGGACTCTACTAACTCGCGTTCTGCAAAATCACTACAATCTTTGACTACACAGATAGGGAGTTCATCTTTTTCCACCAACATCTTAACTACAAACAGCCGAAAATAATACCAAATAAAGACCATCGTGAAGGTGTGAATCTTTCTCTGAGACACCAACCTCAAGAGTTGCCATTTCCTCGATCTTATTCATATTAAAAACTATGGAGATGATGTCCTCTTACCACAGACCATCACACATCCACCATACAGACCCATAAATCTATTGTTGCAGAGCAATTTGATAATGGAAATAAGTGCTGAAAGATTCTTACCAACTCTGTAACGCGACTGAATTGGAAAGCCCTGAGGGAAAACGCCTTCACCGTCGAGATGTCAATATCATAGATTTCCACATTTCTCGATACAGCCAATCTGCAAATAAATTTTGATTAAAAATGACAAGGCTGGGTCCGACATACGTACAGTTTAAGATATGAAACGTGTTACAGTAATCATTTCATGATGAATATATTAATTATGAGCTGTGTTTTTATTACTATACAGAGCGGTTTAATCATGGAGATACTCTAGTAGCTTCATGGTTTAATAAACTCGTGGAAATGTGTAACCGCTCTCCTCATCAAATTTCTTTACGATAATAAAGCCTTCGCTTGCAAGACCTATATTGACTTAATTTTGAGAAGATATTTCAGAATAAACTGAAATATCATCATCAAAAGCTTATTGATGAACGATTCGGAGGGTGTCCAAATTCGTGTATAACATACAAATATTTAGATGAGCAAATCCAAAGCCTTAGTAATCGTAACAATGTTGTCGAAGTGTTTGGATGCAATCTTGACATACAAGAAGGAACCGATGTCCAAAAGATATCAACACAAGGCGGATACAGGGATAAAACTCGTATTGCGTAAGAGGGCTGTCACTGTTCCCCTAAAACTTACCCACTCTCTATCAGATCTCGGTAACTCCGATCTGCTGGGTCTGGAGAAGGCGTCTCCCAGCAACGCTCGTTGAGGATGTAAAGATTCCTCATGGATGCGATTGTAGTGCCGAGGTAGATGGTATCGCCTTCAAACACCTTGATAGTTTTGATTTTTTGAACAATTGATTTGGAAATCAGTCGAGATAATTCCAAGACACAAGGATAACAAAATGAAACGCTACCGATTTACTCTACAAGAGGCTGAAGGTACCTCGTGCCAAATCTTTACTATATCAGGACTGAGTATTGTGGAGCAACATGTCACAGAAACTACCCAACTTCCTGCTCGCTCATTCTAGTGAGTTTCGAAATCATCAAGTATTTGTCATTACAAAGTAAATGATCTAAGCTACCATCTTCATCACAAACTACTAACAAACGATGAAATATTTTCCTCGAATAAATTTCCTTTTAAATAATCATGTTCTCCTGATCCGAACCAATCAAATCATCACCTGCATAAGACGTTTATGGATGTTCATTGTCTTTCCTCAGTCGTATTGTGAAATCATTATCACCATACACACTGTGATCATGACACTTACTCATGATTGCAATTAGCACAAGCTGATGTAGTATACCTGTGGTGGGGGAGCATGTTCCGGCAGAGCTACGTCGAAATTTTGACTGGTGAATTGTCGAATGGCAATGCTGAAATTGCCAAGGCCAAACGCCTCTGTGAAAACGGACACAGACGACTGGGCGATATATGAGATGTGGATGAGCTGCCTGCGCCTCACCGTGCAATTGACAACGAAGCTCTGCATAAGTCCGCTCACATCCTCAATCTCATTCGTGAAGAAAAAGTTCTCCTCGTCACTCTGAATACAAAAAATATATTTGTGTCAGGGTTATGAAGGTCCCCTTAAATAAGGGTTGCATGTGATATCGATACACAGAGCATGCCTGAACCAATGGTCTATAACTTGTCACCCTCTTTTATTCATGCTGCAGGTCAGATCAAGGTCAGATGAAATGACATGGGGTCAACATCCATCCCTGTCTATAGAAATCGTAAACAGATTATCTGAGTTTTCTTATACACGTTGTCCTTCCTGCAATGTATAAGAATATGTGTTGTTTTGTTTACAGCACTGAATGATTAGGATATTCACATTTCAACACACAGCGCATTGACAAGAACAAATTCAGGGAAAGACGTTACATTTCCACGACTGCAGTTTATGTAATTTGGGGTCTGGTAGTTTCCATCTCACATTACAGGCAGCGATGGAATGACAATAACATGGAAGATTCACTATAACTGGGTTAATTCAAGACCAGACGGTTCAATTCTTTGGACAGACAGTTAAAGATGAAGAGTAGCATGAATGAAAACGTTCACCTTGGCAGAATAAGTAGTAATTACTAGAATTTGTTTTGTCTTGTTACAATAAAAGAGATGCCTGATAATCAAATTCAAATTCAAATTCAAACTTTAATTTTCACCTTTTTTTTTTCAACGGAATGTACAAGAAACAATATGATAAATTTGACATGCGAGTCGTTGATAATAAACATAGCCAGACAGGGACAAGAACGTGTTCTTGTCTGCATGTTAAGTACAAAAAGAAACATACTCTATTTAAACACTCTGTGAAAAAAAAAGTGGATGTACCAACTCAAAAGACTATGCTTGTATCACGTGGGTACCTCTGAGGGAAAGGGGGAAATAAGGGGGGGGGGTGAAAAGCTTACAACTACAAAGAGTGCGGGAGACTGGGAAAGTCGGGAATAGAAAAAAAAAGGAAAGCAAAAGTGTGAAAAAAAAGGAACAGAAAATAGGGAGAAGAGGAAGAGAGAGACAGAAAGAAAAACCTAAATTATTTTGATGCATACACCAAGAGTCAAAGCCCACAGAGACAATTAGCCAAGCGTTTTCGAGAATGATACAGAGCTGCTTTCCATCGGAACAGACTGTATTAACCGTGAGGACACGTATGGAATACAAAAATACTATACGCAGTAAAAATGGTCGATGCCTCTCCAAGAGAACGCAGCCTATAGTGAACAAGAGGAGATAATGCCATGCTTACGAAATACATTAAATTTATTCGGTTGCTTTATAAAACTTCAAAAGAAACATCTTCAATCTCTTTTAAAAAGAATTCAGTGACGGTGCATTTTTCAGGTCCATGGGAAGGGAGTTCCATAACCTTGGACCTGCATAAATGAAACTCTGATGAGCAAGCACGGTTCTTAATAAAGGTAAATGAAATTCATTTGACTGTGTGGTTGGATATCCATGGTATGTCCGGTTACGCATAACATGGAGTTAAAAATAAACGGGAGGCAGTTATTATTATAAGTATACATAAATTGCCCTAGTTGAAATAAAAACAAATCTTTAATTCTCAGAATCTTATTATCAAAAAACAAAGGATCTGTTGGAGAATATGGAAAGGTGTTACAAATAATGCGAAGAGCCTTCTTTTGTAACAGTAGAACCCTATCCAATTATAAATGATGGGTGTTTCCCCATACTAAAATTCCATAATTTGGGTAATATCAAAGATGAATACAATGTAAAACAACGAATGTTGAGGAACAACGAACAAATGTTGAGGAATAGACAATTTTAGTCAATTAATAATCTACACGAGTCTTGTCAAATACTTTTTCGTCGGTACATGTTACTGCCAGACTTTATCATATTTACCGCTATGCGCGTTCCACACTCTTCGAAAGATGTTGAAAGGGTGACGTAGTCAGAGTTGAAAGCGTAACCATAGCAACGAGAATCGGAAAACCGAATTTGGCTAGGAGCTGAGATTCGGTAACTTTCCCTTTTGAGGAGTATTTCCATTCTGCCGTTGTCACACGAGACTTTCGGAGCTGCCAGTGAGAAGGGAGAGAAAAAATAGAATTAATGGTACATAGAGACAAAGAATGACATGAAATCCAGCAGTCACGATATTTCACAAAACATAACAAAATCACCTAGTAGTACTGATTAATGTTTCACGAAGAAGTTGATGTGCTACTTATGATAATTTGTAATGACGTGTATGAATACCAAGATAACAAAGTGGTTCTCTCTGATTACCTTCGAATTGGTCATCGCAGGGTCCGAAATGGACGTCATCCACTCCTATGACGCTACGCTCTGGAGTACCGACCACGCCTTCGAAGATGAAATGTCCCTCACCCAGCCCAGAGGTTACCACCCTAGCTAGTTTCCAAAACGCTCCCTGGTCACCCCGCTTCAGCCAGATGAGCTTGGAAAAACTTTGATTGGTGAAGTAGAGTTTGAGAAAGGAGTGGCTGGAGACCCCCGGCATGATGAAGGCGAACCGTAAACAGGTGGCAGTTGTGCTTACAGTGTTGGTATAAGGACTTGTGAAGTTAGCTCGAGCACCAGTATCCTGTGTTGTGCCGTTGATGAACATACTGTAATCTCCTAGCAGAGAAAGATAGTACAATGAAGGAGTTAATGAATGCTATGAATCGCAGATAGTTTCTTCGATCCGGTAGCTAGTCAAACCATGCACCCTTAACCACAACCTAACTGATTATACCTCCCTTCCCACGTCTCTGATGGCGAACGATAAACACGATATAGAGCCTGCACTTTCCTTCGTTAAAATTCTTTGTAGTATAAAAGAAAGACAATTCAATCGGTTTCAATGGCTCATGGGAAGAATGCTCAGAATCTGGAATTCCGGAACACCAGAAAATCAATTCCTCTGGCGCTCTGAAAAGAAAAAAAAAGCAATTCTTTCTTCAGGAATACCAGCTGTTGCTCAGGTGCAATGTGTCCCATGGTAATGTTATTTCAGTCCAACTATTGTTTAGCAAAAAAAAAAAAAAAAAAAAAAAAAAAAAAAAGCTGCTGAAAACTGCTTATCCAATGAAGGCGAGCCAATGGAGTAAAATGGAGTCAAAAGGGGCCTGAGCTTTCGATCCTAGCAGAATCTTCGTCAGAGGCAAAATGACCAAAAGGTCATTTTGCCTCTGACAAAGATTCTGCTAAGATCGAAAGCTCAGCCCCCTTTTGACTCCATCCAACTATTGTTTCGTAGGTTTATTCGGTAACCAAAAAACAGTGATGGCTGAAATAAACTTGGCATTTCCTCTTACCAATAGACGGACCATTCTCTGAATGTCTACTGACGTTACGTGGCAGTCTCAGCCAATCAAAATCGTCCTGAAAAGCCTGACTCCACCCACAAAGATTGGAGCCAAAGTTGTCGAAATCACAAGCCCATTGTGATGGATCTGTAGAAAAAGAATAATGTCACTCAGCATAGGAAAGGTGTAGATCTTGTAACGTTATAGTATACGTGACGTATGTAGTTGGCTTTAGACATTTTGGGGCCGTTGGACCAAAGAAGTAATGGTAATAACCTGCTGAGATAAAGTGAACCAAAACTTGACGAAGTCGTTTCACTGATAACTTCATATGACATTATTTGACTGCCTAATGAATTGCTAGACGAGAAATGTGAAAATATAATCCTGTTTCTTGTACGGTAAGACTCATGTATATTAAAGCAGTTATTTTTTTGAAGAGTTACTAAAAACATTCTGACAACACGAAGACATTCACTCACAGGCCCATACAGAAAACAGAATCTCTGTTACATTGGCTTTGGTGTTAAACTCGAGCTATTCCTTATTGTGGAATCCATGACAACAAAGAAGGCGTAAAAACTTGTCAGAGAATCTGAAGTAGGCCCATAATCAATAACTAAAGATGATCCCTTCTAAACTAACGCGCGAATACGTTGATAAAACCCGTTTACAAAGTCTGACCTTTTAGAGACGAGACCACACAAATATCATAGGCATTGGAGAATGTCCGAGGACCGACGAACCGGACTGCTCGTGAAGTCTCGTTCATGATTGCTATGACGTCACGGGATGTTTCAGTCAAGTATATATCTCCATTGTGCCAGGTGAGTCCATAGAAACCACTTCTGGTCAGTAACAGGGTCCTTTCGCCACTCAATAAATCCAGAGATTCGATCCTGTTGGCTCCTTCATCATGCCAGTACATTTTCGTTCCTATACATGTAAGCCCGGACAAGAAGGAGGTAAATTACAGTGACACCATCCTGTATACGACAAATACCGGTAGGGGTACTCTTAGCTTATCTTTCTGCTAAAGTAAATAATAATTTATGTATATATATATATATATATATATATATATATACATATATATATATATATATATATATATATATATATATATATATATATATATATATATATGTGTGTGTGTGTGTGTGTGTTTCTATAATATATATATAATATTATCATATATGAAGAGCTTGCTTCCAAAAGGCGCTAAATCCAAAGAAAAATGATAGATTTAGCGACTTTTGGAAGCAAGCTCTTCATATATTATTATATATATAGACATAAAGAACTGTCTACAACTTTGTTGCGCACTGAACACCATAGGAACACTGCGGTGAAGAGGATACAGATCTGGGGTCCGTTTCATTACTTTTCGCTCGTAAGACACACTGAGACTTCATGAAATGGATTTGAAAGTATCACCCATGTGAGAGAATTTGGAAATTCGGAGATTTATTTTAATACTTTTATTATTATTACTTCATGAAACGGACCCCTGGATTGTAAGCAGGATACCAAGGGTTCACAGCCAGTTCCCTTCTAATAAGGAAGCATGTTTTACCCTCTTTGATCCCTCCTGACTGGCCAAGCTGGTGTGTAAATAGGTATCTATTGTAACAATAATGTAAAAATGGCATGTCATTCGAGGAGAAATCTTAAAGATAAGTACGCTATATAGATAGATAGAAAGATAGACAGACACTAAAAAAAATAAGGGCATGGCCTAGTATCTCAATATATTTCCGGTCTATCCTCCATAGCGCAACAGGTAAGAAAAGGAAATCTGCGTGAAATTCATTTCAATTAACTTTTATGGTCACACCAAAGTGCCCGGATGCTACCTGCAGATGGAGGAGAGAGAGGTAACGGAAGTCGCTGAACTTAGCAATACGCCTGAGAGCCTGACCTGTTTATGTCCAATGTCCACACAGATAGTGTGTGATTGTGTACGCGCAAATATGACATACCGCAGTAATTATCATAAGTCATATTTATGCAAATACATTATGCAATACTTGGATGACATTGAGTTGTTTGATATTGTAGAAAAACAATGCTGTACAAACCTTCGCTGTTAAAAGCGAGGCCACGAATGTAAGTGATTCGAGTGTCGACAACGTTCTCGGGTTCAGCGTTGAGGGCGTCTATGCTTATCCTTTGAATGGCTCCTGATGGGCTTTGGACTCCCCAGTAAAGTTCTCTGGAAGACAGCAAACCAAAACTTACTCACTTTCACAATAATTTGAGTCTCAAATGGACACTATCCATCAGCGCTAAGACATTCCGAGGCTAAGTTCTTTCACCCCACTGGGCACTAGACCAAAAATTCTACCCTTCGTAATTTATTGTTGTAAATCATAATTGACGTTATTCCTTTAAGAATAAGATTTTTATATTTTCCTGTTTAGGAGTGAAACTTTATGCCATTGTTAAAACTTGCTATGACCTCAATTAAATGAATCAAATAATTCACTTATCTTTTTTATACTGTTAGCATAAAGTAAAATCTTCTACAGTGAGTAAAGTCCTACGGACCCACCTTCTTATAGGATTAATGGTAACTCCGTATGGTCGCCTTTGTGGTAAAGAAACTAAAGTTCTTCTTCCAGATCCATCGTAATTCACTACGGCTATCTTGCCAGGAGAGGAATAGTAATCACTCCAGTATACCTTGGACTCGCTGGGATCGACTGCCACTCCGTAAGGTTCTGAAAAAAAATCCAGAAAAATCATCATGTTATATATCTACTTATGCAGAACTATAACTAGTATCAAGATTTATGTCATATAAAATGAAGTACAACCACTGTGACAACAGTAATAGATCTTTAAACAACTTAACAATGAAGACGTTTCATGCATTGTTATGCTGGCATGGTTTATCGCATTTTTGTAAGAGAAATGACGAATACACACACAATCATCATCATCATCATCATCACATACACAACTGCTAATGATGATTTCACCCCATGCTAATTCAATTAAAGGACAGGCACCCGGATATCTATAGAAAGTTGGACAGCAGGAGATTTTCACATTTTCACACCTCTCAGAAGAGTATACAGTTTGTACACTCAATTATTAAACTATTTGTTATTGCACCCTTGAATGAAAAAGGAGAAAAAAATAACACCAAAATCGAAACGTAAAGTTTGGCGAATTTTGTGGCCATGTCACCTCTTATGTCTGTGGAAACAATGATAGTAGCGTCTGATCCGTCGAGGCGAGAGCTCTGTATTCGTCCTGGATTCCCCCCGTACGTCCAGAAGAGAAGTTGGTGAACAGGGTCATAGTCCACACTCCACACGTAACCAGGGTTCCAGAGAGGGAGTGCGGTATACGAGATGTCCCTGATGTTAGAGGCGTATATTGCTCGTCTACTGTAATCCCCTACCAGCATGAACTCATCTACACATCAGTGAGATGGATCAGTGTAGGAAAGACGAGGAAACAGAATGCAAGCATGTTAGGTGAAGGAAATGACAGTTATTCTAGTTATTTCATGTATCATTTTGCAGATAGGGAGCAACAAGTGCTTGGATTTGCACCTTGTATAGACAAACGTGCAATGCATACACGCGATAAAAAACTTGGGATAACAATCATTATTTCGGGTATTATGTATGATATATACTCGACCAAAAAAGTAAGTTCCCCCTAGCATTTTTGGATATATCTCAAATAGTATTTGACCGATTTTCATAATTCAAACGGGAATGGATAGGGAATTTTATTAGTCATAACATGACTGGCATATCATTGCCACCATATATCATTATTGTGTGAAAAATGCGTTTTATGTCAAAATGCATGGGAACAAAAGTTGCACTTAAGGTTATACTTATGAAGTATATTGTGTACATTTCCTATGCAAGTTAGCGAATGACCTTTTTAAATTGTAATGTAATTCTCAGGAATTTCTTTAGGTACAATGTGCTCCCCAATTAAACAGATGTTATGCATGCTTTTTATTATAAAAAAAAAATAGGTCTTTTCAAATGAAAATGTTGGTCGAAGCCATGTGCTTTTTAATTCCAGCTTGGGTTGATCACATTAACGTGCTTATGGCCATTTTGCATCATGCCGCGTCTGCAATTTTTTGAAAGAGGGAGAGCTGGGGTTCTGGTTAAGGAGGTGGCCAGGAGACTAGGGGATTCGCCCAATGCCATAAGGAAACTTAGAGCAAAGTTTCAGGAAACTGGAGAGGTCAAAGATCTGATTGTTTGATTCTACCAGTTAATGCAAATCACTAAAGTGAAACTTTTTTTGCATGCATTTTGACATAAAATGCATTTTTTTTCTCACATCAATAATGATATCTGGTGGCAATGATATGCCATTCATGTTATGAGTAATAAAATTCCCTATCCATTCCCGTTTGAATTTCCAATTATGAAAATCGGTAAAATACTTTTTGAAATATATTCAAAAATGCTTGGGGGAACTTACTTTTTTGGTTGAGTGTAAAAAAAGTGCCATTCTGAACACGACACGACGAAAAATGGAAGAACTCGAAAATTCATGAAACTAAATATGTTGAAAACTCAAACAAAACATGAACAGAGATGGGCATGAGGAGACTACATCTACAAGCTCTGCTTATTTAGTCCTCTCCATTTCCAACAACTTTGATTCGGTATTTGACATACAAGTCACAACATTTATTCTATTTCAGTTTATTTCCTAATAATTTAATTGATTCAATCGTTATACTGTGTTTTTTTTTGTCATTTAAACGTATTCAAATGATCTATTGCAATGACATTTTTTCTTTAAAATGAAATAAACGAAATGAAATGAAAGAGAAAATATAGTGGTCTAATGTTAATTGCCAGCTGCTTTGCTCCCACCATAATCGGAAGAAAATATAAAGAGGGGGAGAGGTGTAGAGGGATAAATAGAATGTCGAAGTGCTTGATTCGTACTCAGGTCACATGATTATCTTACCTCCCAAACTCCATCGCAAGTTCCCTGGTGGGTTGTCATTTCGTGCAGATAAAGAATAGACGTGTGGAGAGAGGGAGAGAGAGGAACATAGAACGTCAGAAGGAGACTTGTGTATCACCCCTAAATGTAATATCAACGCTAAATGTAATATCGACCCTAAATGTAATACACCTTAAAGCCCAAACAAAGTTCTGGTACGCCTGCAAAAGTTGTCAAATTTCGCTCCCAAATGTGAACGTATGCTTAGGAAATGTGCAGGATAACGATGTTATTTATATAATATTGGATGGCCTTGAGATTAATACAAGGAAATATTTTGCTTAGCGAGTCCAATATTTCCTTGTATTAATCGAAAATAGGACATTCAATATCATCATTATTATCCTACAGAGGATTTTAGCAAAGAATGTTTTCACTCAGGCCTACCCTTTCTGTCTCCGACTCCGAGTGCTGTTCCTACTGTGTAGTGATCCTGACATGGGGTATGGTACATGTACACTCTTCAGTGCAAGTTAATCCACTTCAGTCTCTGATAAAACAGTGATCTATGTATCCAAGGTAGCCGTCATGTTACTGTTTAGCTAATTAAGACCAGAATTAGATGTATTTGTATCCGAGATCTGAGAAAGAATTCACGTCATATCTATACCGTAGATCGTGAAAGATCGAATTAGGCTACTACTACCACAACTAGTCCTACTGTGCTGTATATAACGTATTGTACACACGTACGTACATGTACAGTAACTGTAATGACATCGCGCATGCAAATGCAAGCGCAGCGGCGGTGGCCGGCTACATTATATCGCGCGCGGGCTATCTAGCAGTAGCGCTGAGCATGCAGAGCTGCAGATCAATCGTCGCCTTGCGCCTGCATGCACAAAAAAATGCAACTTGTTTTCATCAAACCTAAATTTAACTTCCTGTTATGAAAGTGATATTTTGAAAAATTGTGTGAAAAACAATTTCAACTAATTGATATATGAAATGTGTTTGTATAAACACAGAATTTTAGAAGAAACGATATTCTAGTTAATTCGTGATTGACCAATCACAGATGTTTTTACTTCTTATTTCAGGTCATCTCGTATATATCTCAACCAATCACGGTGCAGTTTATTAAAACTTTGGGGAATCCCCCTCTTGCCGTCCAATATTTTAAATATTGGTCGCCTCGGCAAAAAATATTGGTCGAGTTCAACAAACTTTTTAAGTAGGTTGGAGGTTATGAGGTGCGTCGACAAAATAACACTTGTATTTGGGCTCTAAAAATCCTCTGTATAGATAATAATACAAGATATTGGATGGGTAACGACGAAAATGCGAAATATTAACCAAAAAGGTTCAGTCTCAGATTTTACCCGAATGGGGTCAGGCTAAACTCGGACTCGGGGATAACTCGGCTTCGCTTTAACGGTGGGATGAGTTGTAATGGTTGTCCCTCTGTTTGTACAGTGTTGTCCTATGGGAGCGGCCTGTATAAATTAGCGCTTCGTGTTCTGGCTACTCGCAGTAATGGTCCGAGTTGTTACAACGCGCGCATCAAAAACCTCTTTTGCGCGCATGCAAATGTGCGCCTATCAAGCGCCTCTAAAACAATCAAAGGCGCTTGATAAACAATAACAAAAACTCCACAGACCGCGCGTCTCAGCAACTGAGGAGCGCGCGCTGTCATTTTTGTTTTGTTTTGTACAGGATTACGTTAGCACGCACTTTCCTGTCCATTCAGTTAGGCCTCATTTGGTATTATGCAGTGGCCAGTGGAATGTGGCGATCACTTACTGCGTGCGAATTGTCTGAAGTAGGGTCGAATTTTTCCCGAGACCGAGTTAGTCTGGAGCCTTCTGGAATAAAAGTCGGTTTTCCTACTATTATCATTTTTCTCAAAATACTCCAAACCGACTCATCATTCCGGCAAACCGCGTCAGCCAGGTAAGTTTCTTAGTGGACTCTTTCGATATATTGCAAGCAAAAATGAAATGGTGCGAGACGGGTTCTCAAGCACTTACCGAAACTTAGTTTTCACTTTAACCCTAAATGTAATAACAACCCTAAATGTAATACATTTTAACGCTAAATGTAATAATCGAGTCAACCCTAAATGTAATACATTTTAACCCTAAATATAATAACTGGAGACAACCCTAAATGTAATACATGTCAACCCTACATGTAATATCGACCCTAAATGTAATACATGTCAACCTTAAATGTAATATCAACCCTAAATGTAATACTTTTTAACCCTAAATGTAATATCGACCCTAAATGTAATACATCTTAAAGGTATTAGCCCACATTTGTAAACCTGCAGCAATTGGTCTCATAGTTAGCATGGAGTTTGGGTATGATTGCAGTAACACCTGTACAAAATTTCGTTCCAATTAGTCCATTACTTTCATAAAAATAAATGAAAATGCACCGTATGCATGCGTATAACGCTCGCTAGCTCCGGTCCACGTACGTACTACATGCATGCGATACATGTGTAAGTTACATGTACGTAGCTAGCCCGCGCTCGTAATTCGATTTTGGGTCGGGTTGACCCGGTCTGAAAATTGATTTTAAAACGATGATTTTCTCTCTTTTATCGAATGGTATAGACAAAGAGCAACAGGTGAGGTATGTTACTGTTATAACTTGTATTTGAAGTCATATTGGACCTGTTTTATGCAGTTTTGATTTTCGTGGGTTTGCAAATGTGGGCTAATACCTTTAACCCTAAATGTAATATCGACCCTAAATGTAATACACCTTAACCCTAAATGTAATAACAACTCTAAATGAAATACATTTCAACCCTAAATGTAATATCGACCCTAAATGTAATAGGGGCCTATATCTTAACGCTAAATGTAATATCGACCCTAAATGTAATACATCTTAACGCTAAATGTAATAACAACCCTAAATGTAATACATTTTAACGCTAAATGTAATAACGATCCTAAATGTAATTCATGTCAACTGTTAATATGATACATCTTGACGCTTAATGCAATTACCACCCTAAATGTAAAAACCTCATTATAGAGAGTGTAACCAACGCAGAATATCGGGCAAAAGGTCAGGGGGTATATGAAAGGGATATGACGCAACTTCTTATAGCACTCTTGAAAGAGCAGCAATAGCTGCTTAGATTTGTTTTTGTTGTTTACTCAGGTAAAGATCACGCAGTCTTATTAATTCCTTTGTTTGCTGCAAAGTTAATTAGGTATATTCGACATAGTTGTTCTTTTTAATCTATACCTTTATCATACAATCACATAAACATTTTGTATTCCAATCTTCATTCAGTGTTCACGTTTGTTTAAAGTTTTGATGAAAAAGAAAAAAAATGGGCAAAAATTCTTTGCAAGGAAATTCTGAACATGAATAATATTGCTAGAAAAAAAAACATATACCTACTGATGAAACGGGATGATAAAGCGAGTAGATTGAGAAAATTAGAAATTAGAAAGATTTAGAAAGATTTCGCAAATTTTTTGACGAACCATCATTATCTATGTAATGTTTTCAATGACGAAATATCTGTCACACATTGACATGGCAGCAAATCACTGTCCGAAATATTAGCCTCATGACATTGTTCACGACTCCTGGTAATCACGACTATACTTACACGAAACTGGGACAATAATTGGTCTTGGGGAGGGTACACGAAATAAATTTAAAAATGCCAGTAAAGCAAAAAGAAATAAATGTCCTTTTTATCATCTTTGAGTCACCATTTATATAATGACTTTCCTATGATATATGAATGTATGAGTAAGGCAAACTGACTTAACTTTTGCCCATTTTTTTTTCTTTTTCAACAAAACTCTAAGCAATAATGAACACTGAATAAAGATTGGAATACAAAATGTTTATGTGATAGCATGATAAAGCTAATAGATTTAAGAACTATGTCACATGGACCTAATTAACTTTGCAGCAAACGATAGATTTAATAAGACTGTGTGATTTTTACCTAGGTAAACAACAAAAACAAGTCTAACCAACTATTATCATTCTTTTAAGAGTGCGAGAGAAAGTTGCGTCATATCTCCTTCGTATACCCTCTGACATTTTGCCCGATATTCTGCGTTGCTTACCCTCTCTATAATCAGGTGTATACATTTAAGGTCGTAATTACATTAAGCGTTGAATATATTATGTTTGATAGGGTTGACATGAATTACATTAAGGATTGTTATTACATTTAGCGTTAAAATGTATTACATTTAGGGTTGTTATTACATTTAGCGTTAAGATGTATTACATTTAGGGTCGGTATTACATTTAGCATTAAGATGTATTACATTTAGGGTCGGTATTACATTTAGGGTTGAAATGTATTACATTTTGGGTTATTACATTTAGGGTTGAGGTGTATTACATTTAGGGTCGTTATTACATTTAGGGTTGAAAATGCATTACATTTAGGGTTGTTATTACATTTAGGGTTAAGGTGTATTACATTTAGGGTCGATATTACATTTAGGGTTAAGATGTATTACATTTAGGGTCGATATTACATTTAGGGTTAAAAAGTATTACATTTAGGGTCGATATTACATTTAAGGTTGACATGTATTACATTTAGGGTCGATATTACATTTAGGGTTGACATGTATTACATTTAGGGTTGTCTCCGGTTATTACATTTAGGGTTAAAATGTATTACATTTAGGGTTGACTCGATTATTACATTTAGCGTTAAAATGTATTACATTTAGGGTTGTTATTACATTTAGTGTTAAGGTGTATTACATTTAGGGTCGATATTACATTTAGCGTTGATATTACATTTAGGGGTGATACAACTTGTTCTTTTGTACTAGGCTCTGTGTGGTATCATTGCACTTTACATGAGAAATTTACCCGTGTTGAGGAAGTAACGTTCTCCTGCATTTTAGCAACAGTATAATGACTGCTTGATAACACAATAAATCACCTGCAGGTTTCTCTTAATAGTCGACAGGTTCTTAAATTTGATTTACAGTTGCCTCTTTAATCTTTCAATGGGACTTCCTTCATGAAGTAGAAATCACTGTGCGAACGACAGGGACATGTTGTCCGTACGTTGAGTAAATTATTACATGGCGTAAAAAGGAGAATTACATGTATTCCTTTAAGAAAGGCAAAACAGAACTTCACACACAAATCGGAAGAGTCCTACAACCACATTACGACACGATAATATCAGTAAGGTGCCTTAGGAAGCCCCTAAAGGATGAATTACAGCTCATGACAATATTTAAAACCTGATAAATCCTTTGAACAGATTCAGTTAAACGTCTGTTTTATCAGTCTTTTCGTCTTTTCTTCTTTGTGACATATTAATATCTAACTGGCAATTATCTCATCCAGAGTACTCCACGATACCCATACTCACCGGTCAAGGGATATCATGAACTAAGAAAACAAAGAGAGAAAAGCTAAGAAACGGACAACGCCTCTTACACGCTGAAACCTATTTTACAGGACCATTTTTTTTTTTTTTTTTTGGAAAGCGCGAGTCAAAAAAATAATCTATCATGTATCCACTCATCTCTCCATTGATTTTGCCACGTCTGCATGGAAAAACATCAGCAAGCACTTGGATGATGTACACTCAGTAATAAAACTAGTCACGTAAAAAAAAATAAATCCATGATCGATATACACGTATTATTATCTCATAGCACCCAATTTTAGGAAAAACCTTACAACTGCCATATGAACGGCTGGTTTAACGTTTCAAAGTCATAAAAATATATCAGGTCTCATAATATTTGTATCTAACATCTCTTTCTCCCAAATAAACTGTATATAAAAGAAACTAAGAATCTTAGAATAATAACTTATGATTCGATTAATCAGTTTGCGCTGATGTACGAAATACTGATTAAAAAGATTACAGCCTTTTGCAGCAAAGTAACACGATACTTACCTTGAATGCATGGACTACGGAGGAGTAGAAAGAGGAAAGTTGTGGCAAAGACTGGTGTAAACATGTCAACTATGCCGTCTTCTTCTCAACACTGATGAGTCGTTAATTTTATCAACTTCAAATGACCAGTAGATATCCCGATGTTCACCGATGTGTCTCTTCGCATAAACTGATTTGCTGCTCGCAGTATTTTGTAAACTGATAATGAGGTTGGTGGAGGCGACCTCGATGAACGACGATACTTCTTGTTGAGATGTGCAAAGACAATCTGCTACTTTTGACGAAGGGCGCAGGTCTTTATGGTTCTCATCCCACAGAGCTTCTGAGTTTAGTGCGGATGGGTAGGTATGGAACGCCATGTGTTGTAAAAGTAGGAGATATCAAACTACTGATCACGAGGTGTTTGCTCTGTGCAAACAACAGAAAACTACTGATAAGAGGTCTCCACTCTGCACGAGTAAAGGAAAACCTCTGATTAATAGGTTTTGTTTGTTTGTTTGTTTGTTTGTTAATCTGCACCTACGGCGCGAAACCTTTGATTAGCAGTTTCAACTCCGTTTCATTGCTGTTCAGAGGTTGTTGGGTTTTTTTTTTCTTATTGCTCGGGCAAAGTATAATTTATACTACTGATCAGAGCGTCTTCTTTGCTCAGTAGTTTTGCGTTGTTCGCGCAAAGTTAGAAGCAATGATCAAATTCTTATATTTTTCTTGTAAAGTGAAAACCGCTGATCAGTAGTTTTTCTTTTGCTAGCAAAGTGCAAAAGCCTCTGATCAGTTAATATAGTCTCTCCCGCGTAGCTTAAGTTAGACATAAGGATCACTTTTCCGTCGTCGTCGTCGGCGTCAATGATTTGGAGTACCCTTTCTAATTTTCCACGGCTTTTACTATGACCATGAAACTCACACCACATGTAAATTACCTAAAGGTCCCGGTCAGGTTCGAAATGGGAGAGGTCGGACAAGGTCAAATGTCAAAATATCAATGAACTTGCCCCTGATTAGCACTGTATTCATACTAGGTGTTACAAAAAAACATTTCCCACTTTTGATCCTTAATAGTTTCAAAAACTATATATCAGATAACACTGACATTGATAAGAGCAATAGCTGAATAGTGTACAATTTTTGTTGGCAGTAATTAAAATATGATAGCATAAATCAGTTTCATTGAATTCAAGATTTAGTTCTAAGTTTTTCAGATTTTGCTCTGTTTTTTCAACCCTCTGTATACAAAATTATAATTTTGCACACGGGTCAATTGGTGTATATGGGAGTGTATGGTTAACACCGTGACAATGGTCCTGAACAATGGCCAGGATTGGAATGGTCTATTACATATTCATGAGAAATTCCACTTTCATAGCTGGTCTTTATTCATCCTATAATGAGTGTATGCAAGCACATGAAAAACATGTGTAGGCAAAGAAGGCCCACGAGACCGACACTAAGCAAAAAAGGCTCACGAGACCGACACTAAGCAAAGAAAGCCCTCGAGACCGACAGTAGGCAAAGAAGGCCCACGAGACCGACAAGATAAACAGCGCCATCTACATGTCAATTACCTGTACAGGGTGTTCCATGAACGGAAAAATAACATACTGGCGGATGCAATTTCGTCACGCTATCAAGTGAAAGATGGTAACCATCTACATAATGAACGACATCAAATGTATTTCAACATACTTCCAGGGGGCAGGTATGTCATGGAGCGACATTGTTATCAATTAGAAAAATAAAATTGCATTCTTCATGCCCCCCCCCCCCCCCAAAAAAAGGGGAAGACAAAAAACACATGGTCAAATGAATTGATAAAAGAGGACAAGAACGATGTATGGATTAATTTTAGAGCTTTGATAATGCCACCGTGCTACTTTTAATAGGCTTTCCTAGTTTTTAGCTAGAAGATGGACAGGATGTACTTTTTACCTCTTCTCTTTCTCTATTCACTATTTTCTTAGGCTATATTAGATATCCTACCCCCGTGCTTAGACGTTTTGGAGTAAGATCTATTTGTAATTTTTTCTGTAACTATAATGTATGTAATTCAACTGATTAAAACGTTTCATATCGCAGGGAGTCACCTCGATTTGTGGCTTGTGTTATTCTCCTCCAAAACAGTAAATTTTTCGTGAAATACAATAGCTGTTTTCATGGATGCATCTTTTTTTTTCCGAATCCGAATCGAATATGTATATATTATATAGGACCTATAAGAGAAATTGTCATTTTTTAATCATTTACTGCCATCACATTTCGTGATATTTTTTTCCTTGATAATCTGATTTTTCGAGCCAATGCAGATTAACATCATAGTACAACAGAATCTCATAAGATCCCAAAATCCGTGAAGTATAGCTAAGACCACTTATCTCTCATCAATTCAATGTATTGTATTTGCATTAAACAAAATGTATATGCTTTATTTTCTTCCTAATTCGTTGACTTGTATTAAATTCTTGTCTGCAGCTCCACCTTCTCATCATGTAATTCAAGTGATGTTAATTTGCCAGTTCTGTGACGAGTTTTCCACAAGCAACCACCTACAAGAATAAAAACGTAATGATTTTGGTAGCCACTTTGTTTATACAGATTAGATTGAATTGCACTAACAATTTTTCTTACAAGCCGTTTTTTCTCTATTCAAATCATAAGGATACTCGAATCATGCCGATTTTTACTCTATAAAATGCCTCCCACTAGAATATAATAACAATCACCAAAGGCAGATCTCTTTCTCTCTCTCTTTCTCTCTTTTATTTGGGGGGGGGGGGGCTGGGAGTAGGAATATATAAAAGAGGTCAAAGGGTTAACATGCAAACGAGGGTGTCTTGGCATCTTTAGTTAATGTGGAAAGATCTGTTGCACGCTTTGACTGAATTTTGTTAACTTTTTTCACAAACACACATCCACGCAAACACAATTAAAGATCCTGATCATTTCCGGGGGGGGGGGGGGGGGCAACTGAAGGGGTAACACCCTGGCAACTCTTCTTTTCCATCTCTCATATCTTCCTTATGCCATTATCAGGACACCCTATACAATTTATTGGTCTATAGGTGGCGCTGTTCCTCCTGTCGGTCTCGTGGGCCTTCTTGCTTAAAGGACAAGTTCGCCTTCATAAACATAAGGATTGAGAGAATGCAGCAATATTAGTATAACACATCAGTGAAAGTTTGAGGAAAATTGGGCAATCGATGCAAAAGTTATGAATTTTTAAAATTTTTGTGTTGGAACCGCTGGATGAGGAGACTACTACAGCTTGTGAGTCATATGCGTACAACAGTATAAAGAAAATGTAAAGAAAATTCAACATTTTTTCACTTTTTTCGCACAATAAAAGAGCACTTGACTTGCCTCTTCCTAAATGCAGGGGGAATAATATTACCCATAACATTTGTCGGTAACGAGTCGGGGGAATGTGTACCTTTTTTCAAAACATGAAATTTTGTAAAATTCTCTTTATATTTTCCTTATATTGTTGTACGCATGTGACATCGTACACTGCAGTAGTCTTCTCATCCAGCGGTTACTGCACAAAAACTTCAAAAATTCATAACTTTTGAACGGATTGTCCGATTTTCCTCAAACTTTCAATGATGTAGTCTATTGATATTGCTACATTCTCTCAATCCTTATGTTTATGAAGGTGAACTTGCCCTTTAAGGTGCAATCTCACATCGCCGGTTTAGACGGCGGTTCATGGCGGTTCAGCAAATCGCCGTGCTCCGCCAAAGACCGTGTTTACACCGTACACAAACCGTGGTCATCCGTCACTCATCCGCCATGAACCGCGAGAACCGCGGGGAACTGCGGGGAACCGCCAGAAAAATTAAACATGTTTAATTTTTCGTGGCGGTCTTGGCGGTTTGAAATGGACCGTGTTCACATCGCCGTTCATCGTGTAAAGAACGGCATCCTCCGTGTTTGCACCTCAAGATCCGTGATAATACCGTGTTAACACCGCCATAATTTTCAAGCGAAAAGAAACAATGAACTTAAAAGAGAATAATGGCTCCGGCGACACTTTGCGGCGGAGCAATAAGAATGGAGAAAAAAGCAAAGATGAATTCATAATTCAAGATCGGGTAAATATATTGAATGTTATAGTTTCCTTATACTTCTTTAACACATATACAGTAACAAATAAAGTTTAATGTTCAAAAAGTTGTTAGGTATGTTGAATTACCTTATTTACATCAAAACCATCATTTTCATTAACTGGTAACTTCATAATTTTACTTAAGCTTAACAGCTTTTAAGATGGCCAGCCACGTGAACCTGATGAGTTATACACAGAAGACTTATGTAAATATGTTATGTTGATACAGATAAAAATATTATGTTGAAACTTAAGAGAGTAGAGGGAAATGCAATGTTGAAAATTGAAAAAAAAGACACCATTATTATGTTACGTGAACCTGTAAGTAAAGAGGAAACTATGCACACATACTGTATATGCTTGTTTGATAATGTATAATATACATAAATGTCTTTTTATTGACTGTTGTTAAAGGTATTATTATTATTATTATATTATCATCATTGCCGCTCTAATAAAGCGCATATACCTTTGGCAAGGTCTCTATGCGCTTTAGAGGGGGAACAAAAGATAAACAGGAATAGGTAATTCCAGAAACAGCAACATGCTCCTCTAATCATCATCTACAAACACTATGTTACTTTTTTAACAGATAGGTTTTTAAAAACATATTGGACTTTATTGATGGAACTTGCATGTTTTATCTCTTGGACTGCTGTTCCAAGTTCCTGGAGCGGCGTAAACTACGTTTGCCATAGTAGTTTGTTGTAATGGATCGAGGGTATCACATACAGATTCCCCTTACGATTTAGGAACTCTCATAGGCTCATATTTCACAAGGAGCACTGAAAGGTAAGAAGGAGCAATTTTGTGAAAACATGGATAAACAAGCAACAAGATCTTAAATTCAATACGCGAAATAACTATGTGCACACTAAATGAAAAAGAGAGATGTTGAAACAAGCAAGTACTCGTACGTCACTTGATGAATAAACCTGCAAATGAACAGGAAACTTCGGAAACTATGTTGGATTCTGCTTTGATATGTATGTCTTTTAATGACAGTTAATACAGATATTTTAAAAATCAAAAGAGAAAGAGAGAAAGCACGTTGAAACGTGAAGATAATTGCTTGTTGCATCACTAATATCAATCTGTAAAACATAGGGGGCTACAACGATTCATAATTTCTTTAAAATTGCGTTTACCTAACAAAGCAAAACGCTCCTTGTTGAAACCCATTGAGGACAAGTGAAAGGGCTCTGATTGCATCCAAATACACGGGCTTGGTATGGACTCCTCCACCTTCCGGGGAGATCCGTGTTACTACCGCGTCAATCCGCGTTTGCTCCATGTTCAGATCGTGTTGAGAACGTAGTCAAAGTGCTTTCCGCCATCATTGGGACACGGTTCACGGCGGTTTGAAAACCGCCATGAACCGCCATCTAAACCGGCGATGTGTGATCGCACCTTTAGTGTCGGTCTCGTGGACCTCTTTTGCGTAATGTCGGTCTCGTGGGCCTTTTAAGTGTAGTGTCGGTCTCGTGGGCTTTGTTTGCCTAGTGTCGGTCTCATGAGCCTTCTGTGCGTAGTGTCGGTCTCGTGAGCCGTATAATTCCTGGGCTTATTATACTTGATGTCGAACTCGTGGGCTTTATTTACTCAGTGTCGAACTCGTGGGCTGTATAACTGGTGGGCTGTATGACTTGTGGGCTCTATGACTCGTGGGCTGGAGGACTTGTGAGCTGTATAACTTGTGGGCTGCATGACTCGTGGGTGTCGGTCTCATGACGTGCACTCGGGCAATCCATCATGAAATATTAATAAAACATTCATGTTCCTTGGAGCAAGAATCCAGAAGACTAGTCAGCATAGCTCTGAAAAGGTGGTATTCGTGGCATTCATGTCTATTGTTCAGGGTCATTGTAAGCACACACTCACAAACACATCATTGCTTCTTGGGTAAAGTTCAATTTTGTACAGAGGGTTCAAATTTGACCAAAATCTGGAACTTGTCTTTAAAATCAATAATGGATTTAACGGAACTGATTTACGCTCTCATATTCAAATCACTTCCAACTAAATTGTACACTATTCAGCTATTACTCATATCAATGACCAGGGGCGGATCCAGGAATTCCGTAAAGAGGGGGCGCGTTTACAAAATTAAAGGGGGGGCGCACGCACCCCTCCCCCCCCCCAATTTTTTCTTTTTATTTCTTTTGTTTCAACAAAAAATAAAGGGGGGGGGGGGCGTGCGCCGGTTGCGGTCCTCCCTGGATCCGCCCCTGATGACAGTGTTATCTGACGTATAGTTTTTTGAACTATTAATGATCAAAAGTTGGAAATGTTTTTTGTAACACCTAGGCCTAGTAGTATTGTGGTGCACTCTCAATAACTTTCCACAGATTTGAGCTATAACCCACCAAACTCACGCTGGGCAAGGCAAATCCCGGTGAAGTGCGACAAGGTCAAAGGTCAAAATGTCAAGAACAGTTCTAGGCACTGTACATCCAGTGCTGTGGTGTACTCTCAGAAACTTTCCACAGCTTTAGCTATGACCACCAAATTCACACCACAGGTAGGCCTACATCACCTAATGATGCCAGTCAATGCGAATAATGGTGATTTCCGACAGGGTCAAAGGTGAAAATGTCATTGACCTTTCCTTTATTTAAGCACAAAATATTGCGTGCTCTCAATAACTTTCCACATCTTTGAGATTTAACCACAAAACTCACACCACATGTGCATCACCTAAAGAGAGTTCAAATATTCTATAATTCGGAGAAGGTCAAATGTCAAAAGAACACTGGATTTTATTGAAAAACACTATAATTAAAAATTGCCATTTGCGGGAGAGACATCGATTGGCGTTGCCTTGTTTAAAACCTCTGATCAAGGGTTTGTCTGTGACTTTTGAAACATACGGCGTTCCATGCTTTGGTATCAGGGTGGGTACGCGCACCTGCAGTACCTGGGATGGATCTATCAGGAGGTAGGAGACGATTTCCTTTCGTTTAAGACGGATGTAGAAATAGGGAGGCAGGATGTGGCACGTGGTGGAGACACAGAATCTAGGATTATCCTTTCGACTTTGGGCTATTATAAGAAGGATGTTTTGTCGAACATCATTTGATAGAGAGAGTTTGAAAACGAAAAGAAACCTTATATTACAGGAAAATTCAATCCGGGGAAAGGTATCATGGAGTTTCTATGTTCTTCCTTGACTGATAAACAAACAACGTGATTGATTTCAACGTTTTCCTCATTGATTAAAGGTGTAAAGTCAATCTATAATAGACAATGCTGCAAATGATATATATCATTTACTCGTACCCCTACGTGTTTGCTACAGTTGCACAACATGAATTTGTCTACAATTTGTCACTATCAATAGAAACATTCCTGACAAGTTTTAATTTTCTGCATTTGATACGCCACAAAAGTTTCATTAGACTCTTATCAACAGTTGGTAACAATAGTTTGGGCACCCCTTCTTTCCGAATAAAGAGTTCCCATTGTCATTCTGACTTTCTCTTTAATTCATCTTAATGATTATCTTTATCAAAACAGAAGACATCTTATAAACTAAACGGGAGCTTTCTTTTTTCTTTCATTTGGCTGAGGGGGTAAGTCACTGTAGTGCTACTTCACCAACGACCCCATTATCTCCTGCTTGTGAAGCAGAGTGCTCAAGACAGCTTGGTGAATGAGAGGAAAAATTTAAACAAATCTGTTTAAATCAAATCTAGCTTTCACAGGGTATGTTTGATAATGATGTTAGCGATTACTGCAGCTTAATATACCGGCATTTTTCGTTATTGTTGCTGTGGTGGTGATGGTGATGGTGGAAATGGTGGTGGTGAAACGTAATCTGCACCACCTCTATTTCGGATACATATTACTTGCATATTTTGCAAACCTTTTTCTTCAAAAACTATTAAAGTATTGATAATATAGCACTTTTTTGAAAAGAGTTTTATAGCAAATTGTTCAGAAATGATCAATATGATGTGTGAAGTAGAATGTCATTAATTCCTACCTACTGGCAGCTGAAGTTTCGGAGTTGGTCGTATATAAGACTTCCAGCTGACTTGGGCATGAACTAATTTATTTCAGTTCTTGAGGTATAGTATTAGAGCTTTTAAGTGTCATGGCAAAATTCATATTGATTCCACCTTGTTCCTTGCTGTCACTGACTTTATGTTCACAATATGAAGTACGAAATGATTATGATTCGGCGAATCAGTTACAAAATGCGGCATTAAGAAAGGTTGAAAAGTGATCTGATAAAAGTTCAGTTTTCGTCAGACCCTAATCTAGCTCAGTTTTACATGGAAGTTACATAAATGTATATATTTTTAAAAAGTGGGTCACATTTCGTCACTTTTTGATTGTACTTCTACCTCATGTACTTGCTTTAATAGAGAAGGGGATTTCAGTGACAGGTATGTATATAATTTATGCATGTCACAGGACGTCGTTTTACGTGTGAGGAAATCTGGTGATGTAAGAAGGAAAAAAAATCCCCATTTCTCCACCCCCCCCCCTTTTTGTCTCTCCCTCTCCCTTTCCCTCATAATCTCTCATCATCTTTTGGGAGACTTAAGTCTTATAATTGTGCTGTACACATGGTATAGGAGCATAAGCGTAATCATAACTGTCTCGAAGAACTGCTTCACACATCACAGGGCTATGACATATTTCAATAGGTCGTCATTGCTATGACGATGTAGTTAATCGTCTTTGGGTTGATATTATTTACTGCATGTCGATTTTCAATTGTTTGGACATTTTTCTTCGCTAGGAATCAAATTTATCATGAAATTGACAACATAAAAAATATACACATCTCGATGCGATAAGTTGTTTGTAATTTTAGAAAACCTAAGGAATCAGTTTGCTCGTGGTAAGTGTCAAAACAAAACAATTTTTACACATACATACATTTTCAAAAAGAATTTGAAAAAGATCTCATGTTCTTCTTTACTCAGTCATTGGGACGAATTTGATGTATAGCGCATTGATCACTTAATTCATTTTAATTGGAAATGTCCCATTATCATTGTATGGAACCCCTTGACATTTAGGAACTTTACTTTCTCACTCTTAATGGTATGGCTTCCTCTCATCATAATCAGGGTAGTACACTTGTTTGATGCCTTTGCTGACCAGATGAACCGTTTGAAATAGTTTTTCATCTTTACAAACTATCGTCACGTCGTCCATGAACAGAGGGTGATGCAGAGAGCTATGAATTCCCTCGTGGTCATAACCGGCCGAAACATGTTTAAAAAATTACAAGTGGGATGAGTGATCGATATAACGAAGGGTAGATATGTCATGAAGTCCCCTTGTAATACTCCTCGTTGTGTTCTCACTTGACTAAGATCTTTGCCTTTCGATGTGAAGGCTGCACATCATGTCTTCATAGAATTTGCCAGTAAAGTGCGGATGTTATCTGCAACTCAGATAACCTGTACGTAAGCAATCAGTCATACGATCCACGAGTGATACACCATATCAAATGACTTCTTGTAGTCAATCAAAGCTATACAAAAATTACACCATTTTGTCAATACGTAGTTCATATCTAATTCATCTGCGCCCCCACTTCCCACCTTCTTGTTCAACAAGGAACAAATCCTTCCTTTCAATGAAGCCATAGATCTCATATATATATCAAAGATATCAGTCATTAAAGTTCCATCATGTTCAACCAAGTTGTGGGTCGATAGTCATGATAGTTGGCGGTAACTTTACCTTTGGATTTGTCCTTCATGACGAATGTGGTCATCCAGTTAGAGAGCCAGTGGGGAACCTCTCCTCTCTCCGGGGCAATCTGTGATTTCAAACTGTCATGAAATGTTTGAGCCAGAATCCATGCACTGCATCCAGTGGCGGATCCACAGAAAGGTTTCATCGGGGGCGCGCCCCCTCTTTTGTTAAAACAAAAGAAATAAAAAGAAAAATGGGGTGGGGCGTTCGCCCCCTTTAAAGGCGATGGCTAGTAACTGATCAGTGGAAATCATTGGGAATGCTGGGGGAGGATTTTTCCAATCATTGTGGGATTTGGCCCTGGTGATATCTAATTCGGCAAAAATGTAAATGTATTGTTGATTCCCCACATACTTCTTCAACTTGAATTGTCTCCCTACGTCTGTTAGACACTTTGCATCTTTGTCGCGCTTAAGTGGATTCTCCCAAATCTTACACCAGACTTGCTGACTGACTCTCGATCTCGTCTTGATGTTCTAACATCCTTACTACCTGATATCTGATATCTACCTTTATATGGTTCCTCTTGAAGAGCTTGTTCTTTCTGAGTTCTGCTACACGTTGCTGATAAGATATATTTCACCTTTGCAGCCTTGCAAACACTGCTTGAGCTATTCAATATCATTTTCTCTTTTTCTTTTATCTTTTCACAATTTTGGATAGTGCCCTAATACTCTTAACGTGCCTCTTTTCACTATATGTGTGTTTTTTATTATCATTACTATTGTTATCGTCGTTATTACTATTATCATTATTATCACGTTTATCTTCTGGAACCCAATTTCATGATTACGTTGAGGATGAAGAGCCTACGTGCTTGAGTTGAACTCTGATATATAAATTGATACTCTAGCCATGTCAGCATTAAAAGCATAGTGTGGGTTATCAGTAACAATTGTACCAGTTATTGTTTTACCAAACATACATACACGCGGTCATATAACAGAACAATGGGTTGATAGATAGATAGATAGATAGATAGACAGATAGAGCTGAATGGACATAATATCGAAAAATGGAGATATTTCCATCGTTTAGCACCCTGGACATGCAGGTAGTCAAACACATCGTAAAACTATAATTACACTTTCACTTCTATGCCACCGTTATGGTTTCGTATAGGAAATGATATAACAGAGAATTCTAACAAACATAGTAAGACAAAATATATACAGACAGGCTATAAAGTTCAATTAAGTATTGGATTTTCTGATTTTTGTGATAGAATTACATACGAATTCTACAGAGTTCGCTGGGTGGTTAGTTACGTTGAAATGCATAGAAATGTAACACTGTGAAATCAAAAGCGAAGATGTGTTGATGTTTTTACTTTACGCTTTTAAATGAACACAAGATGTACACGATGAAAGCACCAATACACTCTTTTCTTTCTTTGTCTTCATATATTTCATACTAATTTATTTGGTACTTGTAGGAAGCCCGTGGTACATCGTAAACAAAGATCTATATTTACCGATCCTATTCTCTCTTTTTTTAGTATTCACTCCTTTATGAGTGAATAGTTTCACTAGATTTTTTAGAGAGTAAGTTTTAACCTGACTTGCTCATCCACACGCTTGCATTCGGACTTGCTTTATCGGGTTTACTACATTATTCAGTTTTTTGTGATTTTTCCATAAAGTTAAATACATATATTTCGCAAAAAAAAAAATGCATTACAGTATCGACAAATAAAAGTTTAAAGACACAGTATCTATTCAAACAAAAATATGCGCCATTAAATTGGTAAAAGTAACTTCATTCACCATGGAAAATATCAAAAACAAAAATGATTTTTAGTGAATAATATCGTGGTACAATCGAAAACAATCTTTATCAAGAAAATTGTATCCACTTTTACCATGCAACTAACAATATCTCATCCACTGGTACAACCACCGTAATTCTGCTGCATTTTTTTTTTTTTTTTTTGGGGGGGGGGGGGTTGGTTGGTTGGGTAGTTTTGCTTTTAAAGCACATTCATGTCAATCGATATAACATTTTCATTTATTTGTTAGTCTTCTGAATATAACATGAATAAGAAAGCATAAAGTCTTTATATAACACTAGACACGTCATTAGCTATACATTCCAGTATTATCAAGTTGTGTTCTTGTGTGCTTTCTTGGGATATGTTTCACATAAATTCCCACAGTGACAGTGACAGTACTGCGTAGTCCTGCTTCATTGATAATGGTTAGAGAAGTCAAGGAGACTTGTGCCTACATGCGATACCTCTTACCTGTATGGGAAAAAATAACACGTTCATTTTTTTCTTTTTCAAAACAGACCAACTTCTGTGTTCAAATCAACATATTCCCCTTTTCGTTTCTAGATTTCTGATCCCTTTCTATTCCTCTTTCTAATCATGTACTACTTTTGTAAATGAAGCAATATTCATATCTAAAAACATCTCATCGCTAGAGCCTTTATTGTCTGGTGTTCTGACGGCGTTGATAGAAGATGACACTGATGCTGCAGACCAACATGGCGGACAGAGCGACGTATACAGTCAGCGAACTCACCGACATACCTGATGGACAGTGGAAGGAATTTGTAAGGACCAATACAAAGGTATACAATCATAAATTTTTAACTTACTTCTCTTTATGACGAACCTATCTAACAGCTGCTGCTACCAAATAAAAACAAAACAAAACAAACATAACATAACATAACATAACATAACATAACAAGAATGAAAACTATCAAAAGCGCCTACTGCAGTTTGAAGAGAAACCGCATTCATGTCACGATGGTTACGTCGACATGATAAAGATGAATGCGTCAGTTTCTTATTTGGCGATATCCAGTAAAATTGCTCTCCATAGTACATACAAACATACACTTTATACTCCAAAACACATAGGACTGTACACAAAAGCACATACACACTCACGCACACGCATAGTCATGGAAAACAACCACTGAAAGGTAGAAGAGATACGAGAGAGAGAGAGAGAGAGAGAGGTACAGTTTCAAGCTTATCAATAAAATCTAAATGGGATTTAGAATCTCTGCAATCTGATTGGTCAATTATCATGCATTGATTTTTACTTATTGATCCACATTGAGCCATGCATCTGGTAAAATCCGATCGCATGGCTCCACCATTGTACAGGTGTACCGCATGCGCCATGATGGAAAAAATGTCGAATTTTGTGAAGGAACAAGAAGAAATAGTACTAAAGCAGGGTGTATTTTTATTTTCGGGACCATCTAAACTGCATGGCATCTTGGAATATCAGTATTATACCTTTGTTTCTCTGGACGACGAATGGTCCGCTTGACAGTATGTAACTATTTGCAGGTTTCCGGTTCGAATACCTTTTGGCACGTGGGCCAGAACGGTCCGAAGTGTGGCAACTTTCCAATCGATCGTTTTGCTGGCATGCCAGGACGTTACAGTGGATGTATGTCTGTTAAATAATCAAATGACAAATACTAGTTATGCTCAATGACTCCGTGGCTGGAGCTTTATTACTCACTATACTAAAATCAGTCTTGAAAGCAAGAGAATAATTAAGCAGAGCGGTGAAAGTTTAGGTGTGAATTTTTCTTCAATTTGTCTCCATCATCGTAGAGGGAGAAAATTGAATAAAATTGCACCTCAAATTCAGTGTTATACACATAAAATCAAAATATTTTCACCGTTCCATTTATCTATTGTCATACCAGAATTTCTTTGGCTTAAACTTTTGCAATTTTATGTGGTAGAATAGGTTGAAGAAGGAGTTTGTTTGCGACGGTCAAGTTTAACGTTTAACTTGGATTAATCTCCCCCGCCCAACCCCCCCCCCCCCACCCCTCAAAAAAAAAAAAGAATTTAAGATACACTGGGACCAAATGTTGGAGGCCGGTTGAGATGATGACGTCATAATTTATTGTCAGACAAATACATGTAGTACTCTGCTTACTCTGGGTCTGCAAAACCAGTGCAATCTTCGACTACACAGACATAAAGGGAGTTCATATTTTTCCACCAACAATCTCAACAACAAACAACCCAAATAGTACCAAATAAAGACCATCGTGAAGGTGTGGATCTTTCTCTGGACAACAGTCGCCATTTCCCTAATCTTATTCATCCATATTCAAAACTATAGAGATGATGCCCACTTACCACAGACCATCACACATCCACCATACACACCCGTAAAGTTCATCGTTGCAGAGCAATTTGATAATGGAAATAAGTGCTGAAAGATTCTTACCAACTCTGTAACGCGACTGAATTGGAAAGCCCTGACGGAAAACGCCCTCACCGTCGAGTTGTTAATATCAAAGATTTCCACATTTCTCGATACAGCCAATCTGCGTAAATTTTGATTAAAGATGACAAGGCTTGGTAAAATGCGTACAGTTCACGATGTAAAACGTGTTGCAGTAATCAATTTCATGATGAATACATTAAAGGACAAGTCCACCTTCATATACATAAGGATTGAGAGAATGCAGCAATATTAGTAGAACACATCAGTGAAAGTTTGAGGAAAATTGGACAATCCGTTCAAAAGTTACGAATATTTTAAGTATATGCGCAGTCACTGCTGGAAGAGAAGACTACTACAGTGTATGACATCACATGCGTACAACTATATAATGAAAATAAAAAGAGAATTTCACAAAACTTTACTTTTTGAATAAAGTGCACAGTTCTTCGACTTGCTACTGACGTATGATTAAGGGTAATATTATTCCCCCTGCCTTCTGAAAGAGAGAAGTCGAGTGTTCTTTTGTTATGGGAGAAAAATGGAAATATGTTGAATTTTCTTTATTCTTTCTTTATATCGTTGTACTCATGTGACATCACAAGCTATAGTAGTCTTTTCATCCAGCCGTGACTGAGCAGAAACTTCAAAAATTCATAACTTTTTAATGGATTGTCCGATTTTGCTCAAACTCTCACTGATGTGCTCTACTAATATTGCTGCATTCACTCAACCCACATGTCTATGAAGGTGAACTTGTCCTTTAAATGGTGAGCTTTGTTTTCATCACTACACTTGTATACAGAACAGTTTAATCATGGAGGTACTCTAGTAGCTTTACAGTCCATGGGCCAGGCCAGATATTGGTACCACCTGAGGTGACAAAACCTTTTTGGTGTCATTTTGTTTGTCGGGCATAGATATGCTTATCAAGCTATGATAGCATTTCCAAATGAGTAGCTTAGTCATAATAAATGAATTTTTAACCAATTTGGTCTCGTTGTTATATCCCTAGCTTCTGAATTGAAACTAACCGCTAAGCAAAGAAGAGCACTGTCTTCTGTATGTTCACAGGTGTTCTGTTGTAAACGCGGTGCGCTTAGTCTTTCTTCAAGGCAGCGAAGGGAATATCCAAAGGTTATGATGTCCACAGCGCTTAGTCTTTATTCAAGACGGCGAAGGGAATATCCAAAGCTTATGATACAGTGTATATCCTTTTATCTAAAAAAACAAAACAAAACAACAACAACAACAAATCCTCGTGAATTTTACCGTATAATTCAATTATCATTTTCCGGTGAAAACGCTATGGCGAAAACGCTAACACCACGCCAATGTCGCTTTATTTCCATCCAACAATAAAAGATAATGCAAAAACAATGTACCGGCACCCTACAATACAATTATGATGAATTATATCGTAGATGAACAGAGTGATTTTTGTTTAAAACTGATGTATTTGTTGAGAGGGTAGTATAAAAACAGTATAGATAATCCCTTTTATCAGGAACTTTAGATATGATAACGGTACATTGGTCTAGATAAAGACTAAGCGCACAGCGTGACAGCTGCGGACATCATTACCCTCTGGATATTCCCTTCGCTGCCTTGAATAAAGACTAAGCGCACCGCGTTAGCAACAGAACACCTCTGCCCCCCCGGTCCTGTGGACATACGGAAGACAGTGCTCTTCTTTGTATAGCGGTTAGTTTCGATTCAGAAGTATAGGGATATAAAAACGAGACCAAATTGGTTAAAAGTTCATTTATTATGACTAAGCTACTCATTTGGAAATGCTATCATAACTTGATAAGCATATCTATGCCCGACAAACAAATTGACACCAAAAAAGATTTTGCCACCTCAGGTGGTACCAATGGCCCATATTTCGGGTCTTGGCCCATGGACTATTAGGTTTAATGAACTCCTGGAATGTGTGTACCCGCTTTCCTCATCAAATTTCTTCACGGTAATCACAAATCTTACTCATGAGCTTTCACTTGCAAGACATATATTGACTTAATTTGAGAAGATGTTCAAAAGCTTGTAGATGAACGACTGAAAATGTAGAGTTTGAATAGTTTGTTTACACGTAATTAAGAGATGTTTAGGAAACACTGATCATTTTCACAGTACATTACAGTCATTTCGTATGGTATTGTCCCAAACCAAAGGGACTTTCATATTATAGACAGCCTCAAAGATTTTCCGAGGGTGTCCAGAGTCTTGCATAATATACAAAAATGATAGATGAGCAGATCCAAAGATGCAGTAATCGTATAAAGGTTGTTGAAGTGTTTGGATGCAATCTTGCTATAAAAGAAGGAACTGATGTCCAATCTAAAATATCACAAGGCGGTGTATAAAGGGATAAAACTCGTATTGCGTAAGAGGGCTATCGCTGCTCCCCTAAACTTACCCACTTTCTATCAGATCTCGATAACTTCGATCTGCTGGGTCCGGAGAAGGCGTCTCCCAGCAACGCTCGTTGAGGATGTAAAGATTCCTCATGGATGCGATTGTTGTGCCGAGGTAGATGGTATCGCCTTCAAACACCTTGATAGTTTTCATTCATCGAACAATTGATATGAAAAGCACTCGAGATAATTCCATGACACAAGTGTATCAATATGAAACGCTGCAAATCTGTACAATATATATCAGTACTGAGTACCCTGGAGCAACATGTCACAGAAGTCACAAAACGTACTGCCCGCTCATTAGTGGTTGGCGAAAAGTGTTTTCGAAAGCATCGATCGTATGATTACAAATTGAATAATATAAAGTACAATCTTCATCACACACTATACTCGTACTAACAAATATTGGAATATTTTGCTCGAATGAATTTTCCTTTAAATAATCATGTTCTCTTGATCTGAACAAATAAAATTATCGCTTGCATGAGCCGCTTATAATTTGGATGTTCATCACCATACACACTGTGATCATGGCACTGACTCATGATAACTGCAATGAAATACAAGGACGGGTGATGTAGGATACCTGTTGTGGGGGTGCCGGTTCCGGCAGAGCTACGTCGAAATTTTGACTGGTGAATTGTCGAATGGCAATGGTGAAATTGCCATGGCCAAACGCCTCTGTGAAGACTGATAGAGATGACTGGGCGATGTATGAGGTGTGGATGAGTTGTCTGCGCCTCACCGTGCAATTGACGACGAAGCTCTGCATAACCCCGCTCACATCCTCAATCTCATTCGTGAAGAAAAAGTTCTCCTCGTCACTCTGAATACAAAAATATATTTGTGTCAGGATTATGAAGATCCCCTTAAATAAGGGCTGCATGTGATATCGATACACAGAGCATGCCTGAACCAATGGTCTATAACTTGTCACCCTCTTTTATTCATGCTGCAGGTCAGATCAAGGTCAGATGAAATGACCAGGGGTCAACATCCCTCCCTGTATATAGAAATCGTAAACAGGTTATCTGAGTTTTCGTATACACGTTGTCCTTCCTGCAATGTATAAGAATATGTGTTGTTTTGTTTACAGCACTGAATGATTAGAAGGATATTCACATTTCAACACACAGCGCATTGACAAAAACAAATTCAGGGAAAGACGTTACTTTTCCACGAATGCAGTTTATGTAATTTGGGGTCTGGCAGTTTCCATCTCACATTACAGGCAGCGACTGAATGACAATAACATGGAAGAATCACTATAACTGGGCTAATTCAAGACCAGACGTCTCAGCTCTTTGGACAGACGGTTAGAGATGACGAGTATATACCTGAAAACGTTCACCATGGCAGGATAAGTCGTAATTACTCGAATTTGTTTTTCTTGTTACAATAAAAGAGATGCCAGATAATCTACACGAGTCTTGTCAAATAATTTATTGTCGGTACATGTTTCCGCCAAACTTTATCATAGGCCTATTTACCGCTATGCGCGTTCCACACTCTTCGAAAGATGTTGAAAGGGTGACGTAGTCAGAGTTGAAAGCGTAACCATAGCAACGAGAATCGGAAAACCGAATTTGGCTAGGAGCTGAGATCCGGTAACTTTCCCTTTTGAGGAGTATTTCCATTCTGCCGTTGTCACATGAGACTTTCGGAGCTGCCAGAGAGAAGGGAGAGAAAAAGGAGAATTAATGGTGGAGACCAAGAATGACATGAAATCCAGCAGTCACGATATTTCACAAAACATAACCAAATCACCTAGTAGTACTGATTAACGTTTCACACAGAAGTTAACGTGCTATTTACGATAATTTGTAATAACGTGTATGAATACCACGATAACAAACTGATGATCTATGATTACCATCGAATTGGTCATCGCAGGGTCCGAACTGGACGTCATCCACTCCTATGACGCTACGCTCTGGAGTACCCACCACGCCTTCGAAGATGAAATGTCCCTCACCCAGCCCAGAGGTTATTACCACCCTAGCTAGTTTCCAAAACGCTCCCTGGTCACCCCGCTTCAGCCAGATGAGCTTGGAAAAACTTTGATTGGTGAAGTAGAGTTTGAGAAAGGAGTGATTGGAGACACCCGGCATGAGGAAGGCGAACCGTAAACAGGTGGCAGTCGTGCTTACAGTGTTGGTATACGGACTTGTGAAGTTAGCTCGAGCACCGGCATCCTGTGTCGTGCCGTTGATGAACATACTGTAATCTCCTAACAGAGAAAGATAGTACAATGAAGGAGTTTATGAAGACTATAAGTCGCAGATAGTTTCTTCGATCCGGTAGCTAGTCAAACCATGCACCCATATAACCACAACCTAACTGATTATACCTCTCTTCCCACGTCTCTGATGGCGAACGATAGGCTAAACATGATATAGAGCATGCACTTTCCTTCGTTAACATTCTTTGCAAATGTAATATCAGAGAAAGACAATTCAGTCGGTTTCAATGGCTCATGGGAAGAATGCTCAGAATCTGGAATTCCGGGAACACCAGAAAATCACTCCCCCTGTCGCTCTGAAAAGAAAAAAAAAAGCAATACTTTCTTCAGTTATACTAACTGTTGCTCAGGTGCAGTGTGTCCCATCATATGGTAAATGTTATTTAAGTCCAGCTATTGTTTCGGAGGTTTATTGGGTAACCAAAAAAACAGTGATGGCTGAAATAAACTTGGCATTTCCACTTACCAATGGATGGACCATTCTCTGAATGTCTGCTGACGTTACGTGGCAGTCTCAGCCAATCAAAATCGTCCTCAAAATCTTGACTCCACCCACAAAGATTGGAGCCAAAGTTGTCGAAATCGCAAGCCCATTGTGATGGATCTGTAGAAACAGAATGCTGACACTCAATATAGGAAATGTGTAGATTTTGTAACGCTATAGTATGCGTGACGTATGTATTTTGCTATGGACATTTTGGGGACGTTGGACCAAAGAAGTAATAATAGTACTAGTAACTCGCTGAGATAAACTGAACCGAAACTTGACATTAAAGTCGTTTTTCTGATAACATCATATGACATTACTTGACTGCCTAATTAATTCAAGATTCTAATCATCCGCTGCTAAAAGTCTAACCCTTTCTCTTGTACGGTTAGACCTACGTCAATTATAGCAGTTTTTTTAAGAGTTACTAAAAACAGTCTGACAACACGAAGACATCCTCTCACAGGTCCATGGCAGAAAACAGAATCTCTGTTACATTGGCCTTTGGTGTTAAGCTCGAGCTATTCCTTATTGTGGAATCCATGACTACAAAGAAGGCGTAAAATCTTGTCAGAGAATCTGAAGTAGGCCCATAATCAATAACTAAAGATGATCCCTTCTAAACTACTTCGCAAATACGTTGGCAAAACCGTTTACAAAATCCAACCTTCTAGAGACGAGACCACACAGATATCGAAGGCATTGGAGAATGTTCGAGGACCGACGTATCGAACCTCTCGTGAAGTTTCGTTCATGATTGCTATGACGTCACGGGATGTTTCCGTTAAGTAGATATCTCCATTGTGCCAGGTGAGTCCAAAGAAACCACTCCTAGTCAGTAATAGGGTCCTTTCGCCACTCAATAAATCCAGAGATTCGATCCTGTTGTTTCCGATATCACGCCAGTACATTTTCGTTCCTACATAGAAGCCCAGTCGTGGAATACATGTAGGAGGAACATTACTTGAGGAGAATATAGTGACAACATCCTTTATGGTAGATAACAGTAATGCCTACTCTTTGCTTCATTCTGCTGAAATCAAAATATGGGTTGCGACGCGACAAAATGGCCCTTAATTAGCGCTGTCCCGCACTAACGCCATAGTTTGACAAACCATGAATACGAGCCAAAAAAAAAAAAAAAGATCAGCTGGCTTGCTGCTCGCGTATGCATAAGTGCATTGAAAAGTGGCATGATTTTGGTAAAACATGCTTTTTTTAATGTCATAACTTGGGCATAAGGAGTGAAATTTCAGAAAACGGTTTGCAAATCTAAATATGTCAGAGTTCATTTTACAATATGGCAGTGAAAATTCATTTCTGGTACTTTAAGCCCCAAGGACCCCTTTCTGGCGTCGCCGTCCGAATATATATATATATATATATATATATATATATATATATATATATCAGGGCTCGACAGTAACGGTGGCCCGGTGGCCCGGGGCCACCAAAAATGAAAGTCGGGCCACCAAATTTTAAAAAAAGGCAAATTTGGTGGCCCGCCTCGGGCCACCAAATTTTTTTGAAAAGTACGTAGGCCCTACGTCAATTAATTCGTAACTTTTTGCGCCGGAAATTAGCAGTTATATTGTTTAAAAGATACATGAAAAGGACTGAATGAGTGCCTGAGAGTGAGCGTTGCGAGTTTGTTGAGGTTTTTTTATGAGTAGATATGTCCAACTTCCGATTCTTACTATGACTGGATAAAACTTAGATATCTGACTCATTAAAAAAACAGGACTTTAATGTTTTTTATTGTTTTTTTCGGGGCCACCAAATTTTTCTCACGGGCCACCAAAAATTTGAAATTGAGGATTTTGGTGGCCCCATCGGGCCACCAAACAAAAAAGTTAGTGTCGAGCCCTGTATATATATATATACATAGCAATAATAATATCACAACAGAGGAATGCATTAAATGCCAATCTTGATTTTAATTAAAAATCCGAATTTTCGGGGGTCCTCCCCTTCGTCAGGGATGACAGTGCGAAACAACATGGCAGTGTATCCGTATTAATGAATATGGCAGTGTGGTCCTCCCCCTGACGAAGGGGGAGGACCCCCGAAAATTCGGATTTTTGATTAAAATCAAGATTGGCATTTAATGCATTTCTCTGTTGTGACATTATTATTGCTATTTCTAGTACTGCCAATACGAGGAGCAACTACAATATCGATTATATATATATATATATATATATATATATATATATATATACGTATCGGACGGCGACGCGATAAAGGGGTATTTATAATACATCAAATATTTTTGTAATGTATGTATTAAGAACTGTCTAGAACTTTGTCGCGCACTATTGGAACACTGCGGTGCAGAGGATACAATATTATATCAAATGGGTTAGTCAAATACCGGTTAGTGATTGGCTAAACAAAGTCACGTAATGGAGGCACATTGGTTATGTTCGCTCATGGGCAGAACATTTTTGTAATGTTCTCCCATGGGAAAACATTTTCACGTAGCAAATGACACACGATACCAAACGATTGAACGGTCATATTTTTCAAGCAATCGATAGGATAAATTTGCCTATTCCATTACACCATGTGAAAAAGCAGATGACCGATTATTTGTAATGCATACGAAAGTGTGATTTGACTAACCCATATAATACAACAGATGATGACTTTTGTTGTCGGGAACATGTACCAAACGTTCCCTCCCCCGCCAGTCATCATCTATAATGCAACAATGGCAGGTCATTCGATGAGAAATCTTTAATAAATTATAAGTACGCTTAGATAGACAGAAAGGTAGACAGGCACTGAAAGAGGTTAGCATTATTTATGTATAGCTGAGTAACTCGGTAAATATTTGCGATGTTTCCTCTAGCGCAACAGGTAAGAAAAGAAAATCAGTGTGAATCAACTTTTAAATCAACATTTATGGTCAAACCAAAGTGCCCGGATGCTACCTTTGGAGGGAGGGGAGAAGGGTAAAGGAAGTCGCTGGATTTAGCAAGACATCTGTAAACCTGCCCCTTTTTCTATGTAATGTAGGTCAATGTGCATACACTATAGTGTGTGCTCGTGTGCTTGCAACGTTTTATGACATTTATCATTACTCATGCAGTGGACTCCCGTTAAAACAAAGTCCACGGAACTGGCAGTTTTCTTTCGTTATATGGAAATTTCGTTATAACCGAACAAATAAACAATAAAAATACATATGGTGGATAATATTGCGGCCTGAATTTTTACTTCGTTGTAACCGGAATTTCGTGATAACCGTGTTCGTTATAACGGGAGTGCACTGTATTCATCCAAATACATTATCTGTGGTATAGTTGGATGGCATTGCGTTGTTTGATACTGTAGCAAAACAATGCTGTACACACCTTCATTGTTAAAAGCGAGGCCACGAACGTACTGGATCTGAGTGTCAACAACGTTCTCGGGTTCAGCGTTGAGGGCGTCTATGCTTATCCTTTGAATGGCTCCTGGGCTTTGGACTCCCCAGTAAAGTTCTCTGGAAGATAACAAACCAAAACTTACTCACTTTCACAGTGATTCAAATCATAAATGAGTCTCGATCCATCAGCGTCAACACTTTTCTTTTTCACGTTCCGCAATGTTCCGTAATATATTCCGAGTTATGTTCCTTCACCCTACCGGCATCAGTCAAAAAATTCTACCAACACCAATTTTCCCCTTCGTAACTTTTGTGACTTCACGCTTAATTGGAATTAAGGCAGACTGGTAGGATCGGACTTTTTTTTAGAATAGATGACAGAGGATTAGCGATTACAGGTAAGTATACACATCAACACACTTCTACGTGGGGTAACTGACTGCACCGTGCAGTCAAGAATGTCAGAAAGGAAGGTAATCTCTTCAAGAGCTTTCAAAAAATCCTCATGTTCTAAACCAATATTCTCTATAATGTGCGAAAACTGCTGGATATGATTTTTGATGAATGACTACTTGTATGTTTGTGATGAAACATGTCAGAAGTAATCCTCACGCCTCCACATACAAAATAAAGTAACAAAGTCAAGTTTACTCAAATTAACAATTCCTGTGTCGAGTTGTTGTTGTTGTTGTTGTCGTTGTTGTTGTTTATTTAAACTGAATGACGACATGTTTCGAGGTAAGCAAGCCCCGGTCAATCAATGGCTGAGTAAATGCCGTGATAAATTCCTATTGCCAAACATATTGGAATGGCATTCGAGTTCAGGATCTCCTGGTCGCTAGACATATATATGTGTCATATCCATTAGATATTAACCTAACTTCCGCCTAATGGCCAGTGATGGTTCTGATCTCTGTGTATTTACTTTAAAAACCAACAATATAATGATTCTTGAAGTTGTTTTTTTTTCCATTCCAACTGATTTACTAACATACATGACTGTATATAAACACCGATCATTATCATTATTAAAAATATAGTCGATCAGTCGCGATGAAACTGAAGTTTATCATTACCCACACGGCAGATAAGGTTGACTTGACCTCTTAGGACCTTCAACTCACAATTCAACTGATGTCATCATTAAACCAAAGTATACGAACAGGTCACCAGTAGGTAGTATGGCATTGTATAATGAGTGATATGGCCTTGAGTGTAAATTATTCGAGACAGTAATATAATCGGTTTAATACCTATAGACTGTCATAGCGCAGAGGAATTGTCCTGATAGCCATTGATGTATAAAACTGTCCTTATTTGTAAAAGCTATATAGCCATGGTGGTGTACTGTCCACAATGGTAGGATCTTATTAGGTTACTGTCTTTAATTGTTATTGTAAGAACGGAGATAGTCCCCGCTGGTAGATGTCTTGACTTAATATGTCTAGCTGAAGGGCTATCAACCTTCCTGCCAATTGTCATCTTTCTCAAACAGTCTGAGTAGTATAAACGTCCTCTTCCTGGTCTTTACCTTTTCTTGTTAATCGCATCTTTTTGTGAATTTTATTTTGTTTTTTCAAGTTTTTTTTCTTCCGCCCCGAATTTCAAACATCAATTATAATTAATATCTAGTTTGTATTGCCAAATAGACACAGTGCAGGCAAATAACTGCATATCAATTATTCCAGCCCTTTTGACACCAATGTTTATTTCCTTATCTTGTCTTGTACATATCTTACGATTCATCGAATTATGTAGGCCTATATAATTATGTAATGTATGTGTCATGCTTGATTCACATCTAACTTTTAATGTCTTTGTAAATGAATCATAAAAGAGCTTCATCGGCATTCCTTAAAATTGGGACAATACGTAAATTTCTCAATCGGGAATCAGCGGAGAGATGGCATGAGCATTATATGTTGCCACGAATTTGTGATAGTTTACTTGGACTTCCACACATAGGAAAACTTGACAAAAAAACAGACAAACTCGGCTTTAAGTTGTAACCCATGTTTGTAAACATGACCACATCACCTCAAGCTTGCATGGATTACACTGGGTGCCCAGACCATACCGGCACACATTCTTTTATTAACTTTCTCCTGCATATGTGGTTTTGGTTCAACAATGAATCTCCAAGAACTTATCAAAAATATCAGTTAGCCCTACCCAGAAATCTGCGTTCTACGTCTCTCTTTGTTCATCAAACCGTAACTCAATTCAATGGAGCACGAGCTTTTGCAGTGGGAGCAGTTAAACTATGGATTGGTCTCCCTGATAATATTAAACTTGCAGAATAGTTAATTTCTTCAAAACAATGCTTAAGTCATTCTATTTTCAAAAGGACGTGTTCCGCCCTTTATTATCTTAGCTTTCACTGCATTGATTGTGGCTTTCTTTTCCATCATCTGCTCTTTCTTTCTTTTTTATTTTATTTTTATTTTTGTTTTTGGTCTCGTTTCTATTCTGAAGTGATCTTTGAAGCGAAAAGATATTTCTTTCAGAATTTGATACGGTTACAAAAGAATATGTTATTATTATTATCAAATCTATTGTTATCATTCATCTGAGAAATGTATGTATTGATTACATTGGTATCAAAAGTTACTAACGATTATTCAATGTTAAGACTAACGAAAGACTGGCTTTTATTAGCAATACATGATCTGTTCTTATATTTTTTAAATCATAATGGACGTTATTCCTTTAAGAATAAGTTTTTCAGGATTTGTCTTTATAGGGGTGTAACTTTATGCCATTGTCACAACAAACTTGCCATGACCTCAATCAAATGAATCAAATACAATTCACTCATTTTTTTCTTGAATACTGTTAGCATAAAGTAAAAATCTTCTACACTGAATAAAATCCTACGGACCCACCTTCTTATAGGATTAATGGTAACTCCGTATGGTCGCTTTTGTGGTAAAGAAACTAAAGTTCTTCTCCCAGATCCATCGTAATTCACCACGGCTATCTTGCCAGGAGAGGGATAGAAATCACTCCAGTATACCTTGGACTCGCTGGGATCGACTGCCACTCCGAAGGGTTCTGAAAAAACAAACCCAGAAAAATCATCCGTGTTATTATGATATCTACTTATGCAGAACTATAACTTGTATCAAGATTCAAGTCAAATAAAATGAAGAGCAGCAATAATGGATCCTTAAACAACTTTACAATGAAGACGTTTCATGCATTAGTATGTTGGCATGATTTATCGCATTTTATAAGGAAAATGACGCAAACACACACACACACACACACCATCATCATCATCATCATCACATACAGAACTGCAAATGATGGTGTCTTCCATGTTAACTCAATTAAAGGACAGGCACCCGGATATCTACAGAAAGTTGGACAGCAGGAAAGTTTCAGATGCACACCTCACATAAGAGTATACAATTTGTACACTCAATCATTAAACTATTTCATTGCGCCCGTGAATGAAAAAAGAAAAAAAAAATATCACCGAAATCGTAACGAAAATGTGTATATTTTATGGCCATGTCACCTCTTATGTCTGTGGACACAACGACAGTAGCATCTGATCCGTCGAGGCGAGAGCTCTGTATTCGCCCTGGATTGCCCCCGTACGTCCAGAAGAGAAGTTGGCGAACAGGATCATAGTCCACACTCCACGCACCACCCGGGTTCGAGAGAGGGAGTCTTCTGTATGTGATGTCCCTGATGTTAGAAGCGTATATTGCTCGTCTACTGAAATCCGCCAGCAGCATGAACTCATCTACACATCAGTGAGATGTATCAGTGTAGGAAAGACGAGGAACATAGAATGCAAGCATGTTAGGTGAAGGAAATGACTATTATTCTACAGTTATTTCATGTATCACATTGCAGATGGGGAGCAACAAGTGCTCGAATCTGTACCTTGTAGACAAACGTGCTTTACAAACACGCGATAAAAACTGATGGTAACAATCATTATTTCGGATATAATATGATATAATAAAAAGTGCCATTCTGAACATGATACGACGAAAAATGGAGGAACTCGAAAATTCACGAAACTAAATATGCTGAAAACTCAAACAAAAACATGAACAGGGATGCAAGCCCTGCTTTTTGGTATTCTGAACACCGTTTTATCTCTGTTGTAACTTGTGTTGTAACTTGTGTTGTAAGTCTGTGAGTTACAACACCGCTAAAGCAGTTGTAAATCGGTATTCTGAAAACTGTTTTAAAGGTAAGGAATCCCATTTGCATGCCTTAAATGAAGAGTTGTATAAATACAGTGGTATGTTGAAGAGAGTATCATTTTAGAAACTCCCATAAAGTATTGAAAGTGGAAGGTAACATTTAGTACATTTTTATTGACCGTTAGATTTTGAATTGATTTTTTTTCGGGGCTCACCGTAAATTCCAGTACATTACTAGGCTATACCTTTGCAGACCCATGCACTGCATGCGTGTCCATCATGTATGTTTTGTGAAGAAAGTTCATCAAAACTTACAAACATTTCTATATACATTCTTGCCACACACTCTATATGTTATTACATCAGCTCTTAAACTTTTAGATTTGTGTTTATAGATTAAAAAAATACAGGAATGGGCGTAAATCCCGGGGGGGATGGCGGGGATATATCCCCCCCCCCCCTGAAATGGAGGAGGGGGGGATGGCCTGTACAATCATCCCCCCCTGAATTTTGAGGGGGAAAATGGAGGAAGCAGAAATGTGATTGTATCAATTTTGGCATATTGCATGACGTTTGTACGCCGGCCTTCAGACAGGTAACAGAGCTGAACAGTATTTCATCTTGTAGGAAAATGTATACATAATTTTCTCAAGCGCTCGCTCGCTTCGCTCGCTCGCGAAGAAAGTAACATTGACATACACTGTAAGGTATGGCTCAGACGTTGACAACGTCAATATAGGCCTACATGTAGGCCTAAACATGCTATGACGCGAGTAACTCGGGACCATCTGCAAAATATGTACGAAAACAAACAAACAAACAATATCAAAAACTATATCGCCATAATATATTGAACCCCCTCCATTTCCTGAATCATTCCTGAGAAACGACAGTGACTAATGACTCAGTCAGGATACATCTATGGGCATATACCCAGGGAAGATCAGGGGCGTCGGATCTATGGGGGGGGGGGGGGCAAAGGGGCATTTGCCCCGCCCCTGCGGAAGTGTTTAGGCAGACAAATAATTTATCCCCCAAGCAATTCCCGAGATGAGGACAAATCTCGAACTTTCTTAATGGAAAATTGTCGAAAAAATCGCCAGAACTCTGCACCAGATCGTTGTATTGCAGTCATAAACATGCAAAAGCTCCGCTATACAGGATCCCTTTCGATAAACTTTGTACAATTTTGACATTGACGTACATTTCCCTAATTTATCAAAGAGTGTGCAGCAAATCTTTCACTTAACAAAAGCACCCTCATATGCAGAGGCGTCGATGGGGGGGGGGGGATGGTTCCCCGATAAAGTGGGATGAACAAAAGCGAAAAATATAGCTACAAACGGCAGTTTTTGGAGTGTAAATGTCAAAATTTTCAAGCTCGCTCGCTCCGCTCGCTCGCATTTAACCGCTATGCCATTCTCCTGATGTTGCTGATAGTGACTGACAGCAGTTGCGCCCAGTGCGCCCCCCTTAATTTCCAAAGCGAAAAATTTATCTACAAACGGCAGTTTTGGGACTGTAAAATGTCAAAATTTTCAAGCTCGCTCGCTTCGCTCGCTCGCATTTAATCATTATTCCATTCTCCTGAGGTTGCTGCCAGTAATTGCCAGCAGTTTTCGCCCGATGCGCCCCCTTAATTTCCAAAGCGAAAAATATAGCTTCAAACGGCAGTTTGGGGATTGTAAAATGTCAAAATTTTCAAGCTCGCTCTCCTCGCTCGCTCACATTTAATCATTATTCCATTCTCCTGATGTTGCTGCCAGTAATTGCCAGCAGTTTTCGCCCGATGCGCCCCCCTTAATTTCCAAAGCGAAAAATATAGCTACAAACGGCAGTTTTGGGACTGTTAAATGTCAAAATTTTCAAGCTCGCTCTCTTCGCTCGCTCGCATTTAATCATTATTCCATTCTCCTGAGGTTGCTGCCAGTAATTGCCAGCAGTTTTCACCCGATGCGCCCCCTTAATTTCCAAAGCGAAAAATATAGCTACAAACGGCAGTTTTGGGATTGTAAAATGTCAAAATTTTCAAGCTCGCTCTCCTCGCTCGCTCACATTTAATCATTATTCCATTCTCCTGATGTTGCTGCCAGTAATTGCCAGCAGTTTTCCCCCGATGCGCCCCCCTTAATTTCCAAAGCGAAAAATATAGCTACAAACGGCAGTTTTGGGACTGTAAAATGTCAAAATTTTCAAGCTCGCTCTCTTCGCTCGCTCGCATTTAATCATTATTCCATTCTCCTGATGTTGCTGCCAGTAATTGCCAGCAGTTTTCGCCCGGTGCGCCCCCCTTAATTTCCAAAGCGAAAAATATAGCTACAAACGGCAGTTTTGGGACTGCAAAATGTCAAGATTTTCAAGCTCGCTCGCTTCGCTCGCTCGCATTTAATCATTATTCCATTCTCCTGATGTTGCTGCCAGTAATTGCCAGCATTTTTCCCCCGGTGCGCCCCCCTTAATTTCCAAAGCGAAAAATATAGCTACAAACGGCAGTTTGGGGATTGTAAAATGTCAACATTTTCTAGCTCGCTCGCTTCGCTCGCTCACATTTAATCATCATTCCATTCTCCTGATGTTGCTGCCAGTAATTGCCAGCAGTTTTCGCCCGATGCGCCCCCTTAATTTCCAAAGCAAAAAAATATAGCAACAAACGGCAGTTTTTGGACTGTAAAATGTCAAAATTTTCAAACTCGCTCTCTTCGCTCGCTCGCATTTAATCATTATTCCATTCTCCTGATGTTGCTGCCAGTAATTGCCAGCAGTTTTCGCCCGGTGCGCCACTCAGTTTCCAAAGCGAAAAATATAGCTTCAATCGGCAGTTTTGGGACTGTAAAATGTCAAGATTTTCAAGCTCGCTCGCTTCGCTCGCTCGCTTTTAATCATTATTCCATTCTCCTGATGTTGCTGCCAGTAATTGCCAGCAGTTTTCGCCCGGTGCGCCCCCCTTAATTTCCAAAGCGAAAAATATAGCTACAAACGGCAGTTTTGGGACTGTAAAATATCAAAATTTTCAAGCTCGCTCGCATTTTCTCATTATTCCATTCTCCTGATGTTGCTGCCAGTAATTGCCAGCAGTTTTCCCCCGGTGCGCCCCCCTTAATTTCCAAAGCGAAAAATATAGCTACAAACGGCAGTTTGGGGACTGTTAAATGTCAAAATTTTCTAGCTCGCTCGCTTCGCTCGCTCGCATTTAATTATTATTCCATTCTCCTGACGTTGCTGCCAGTAATTGCCAGCAGTTTTCGCCCGATGCGCCCCCTTAATTGCCAAAGCGAAAAATATAGCTACAAACGGCAGTTTTTGGACTGTAAAATGTCAAAATTTTCAAACTCGCTCTCTTCGCTCGCTCGCATTTAATCATTATTCCATTCTCCTGATGTTGCTGCCAGTAATTGCCAGCAGTTTTCGCCCGGTGCGCCCCCCTTAGTTTCCAAAGCGAAAAATATAGCTTCCATCGGCAGTTTTGGGACTGTAAAATGTCAACATTTTCAAGCTCGCTCGCTTCGCTCGCTCGCATTTAATCATTATTCCATTCTCCTGATGTTGCTGCCAGTAATTGCCAGCAGTTTTCGCCCGGTGCGCCCCCCTTAATTTCCAAAGCGAAAAATATAGCTACAAACGGCAGTTTTGGGACTGTAAAATATCAAAATTTTCAAGCTCGCTCGCTTCGCTCGCTCGCATTTAATCGCTATGCCATTCTCCTGATGTTGCTGCCAGTAATTGCCAGCAGTTTTCGCCCGGTGCGCCCCCGCCCCCTTAATTTCCAAAGCGAAGAATATAGTTACAAACGGCAGTTTTGGGACTGTAAAATGTCAAAATTTTCAATGCAAAAAGATTTCACCGTGGGAGGGGGAAATCCCCCTACCATACCCTCCCCCCCCCCCCCCCTCGCTTGCTTCGCTCCCTCACATAACCGCTCCTCCTAAGATCAAATCCTGTCTACGCCGGTGATAGGCCCCATCATTTAGTAGGCCTTCACAGTGATGTCGCACAGGCGGAGCAAGAGCTGAAATACAACGATTTAGTCATTCAATAATATATTGTGAATATTTCATTTTCTTATTTTTTTTTTAAAGAAAAGAAAACAAAATTTTCACCAAAAGTGTGCACCAGATCGCTGAATTTCAGGTCTGAAAATGCAAAATCTTCCACGTGTGGGAGAGGGATACCCCCCCCCCCCCATACCCTCCCCCCGTTCGGTCGTTCCGCTCCCTCTCACAGGTATTTCAACAACAAAAAAAAAATGTTTTCATACTTTTAAGGTCTGATTTTCCTCCGAAAGTCATCTGACAAGCAAAAAAAAAAAAAGCAACAAGAACAAAAAGTCTTCATATTTTTGCTGCCACTTTCCTCCCACTTTATATTTCATGCAAAAGAGTGGGACATCCGATCCCTGTAAAGTGTGTGCGTGTGTGTGTGTGTGTGGGGGGGGGGGCACCAAGCTCCCCCCCCCCCCCCCCCCCCCCCCCGAGGCTGCGCCGGTCCGGTTATGGGCTTGTAATCGTGGTGATGGTGACCATCCCCCCCCCCCCCCCTCACTCCTCAGTACGGATTTACGCCGTTGAATACAGGAGACTGCAACAAAAAGGCTTAAGTGTGGCTGACACACAGAACTACTGAGTAGTTGAGTTTTGTGCATTATTCAAATTGTAGATAACTGTTGACTTCCAAATTTCTCAGCAGTGGCCTAAACAAGTCCCCTGAGGTTCATATTTAATGTTTTGCTGCATTTTGGGAGGTCTGTAAAAGGTATCCCTTACCTTTAACGGTGTTGTAAGTCATGATAACCACGCCCATCGCAATAATCATAATTATGCGATAGGAAAATTAATATTATTAGAAGTAGCATCATAGGGTGCGTTTATAAGATTTTTCTTTTGGCCAGAAACAGTGTTTTGAAACACTGTTTATGGCCAAAAAGTGTTTCTAGCAAGAAAAAAAAATCTTATAAACGCTAACCGTGATTTGAAACACTGTTTGTAAACGCACAAAATAGTGCGTTTACAAACAGTGTTTCTGTAAAAATAGTGTTTCAAAAATCTTACAAACGCAACCGCGATCTCAAACACTGTTTATGTGACGTCACAGTGCCTTGCGCGCACCCTGTTTGACCTATTGCCGAGGAAAAACTGCGCAGAGTGAGTTGAGCAATGGCACAGTCTGAGCGAGAGCCCCAACACGCTCGGAGAAAAAATCTTATAAACGCTCTCCTGACGAAACTGTGATTTGAAACAGTGTTTCAAAACAGTGTTTCAAAACAGTGATTCTGGGCACGCAAAATCTTATAAACGCGGCCTAAGGGTGCGTTTATAAGATTTTTCTGCTGGCCAGAAACAGTGTTTTGAAACACTGTTTATGGCCAAACAGTGATTCTAGCTCGAAAAAAAATTCTTATAAACGCTCGCCGTGATTTGAAACAGTGTTTTGAAACACTGTTTGTAAACGCACAAAATAGTGCGTTTACAAACAGTGTTTCTGTAGAATCAGTGTTTCAAAAATCTTATAAACGCAACCGCGATCGCAAACACTGTTTATGTGACGTCACAATGCCTTGCGCGCACCCTGTTTGATCTTTTGCCGAGGAAAAACTGCGCAGAGTGAGTTGCGCAATGGCACAGTCTGAGCAAGAGCCCCAACACGCTCGGAGAAAAAATCTTATAAACGCTCTCCTGACGAAACTGTGATTTGAAACAATGTTTCAAAACAGTGATTCTAGGCACGCAAAATCAACCAATAAGATTGCTCCCTTGGGCAAATGCGCCTTGTTTAACTCTGCGCGTTTTAACAAGCGCTCATTCTCTGGCGTGCGCACAAATAGGACAATAGCCGGGTTCACACGTACAAATTAGCGGGATGACGATCGCGATCCACATCTCGAGTTATTTTGCGAGCGTCCACACGTACCAAATTAGCGGGATAGCGATCGCGATCGGTATCCCGCTAATTTGGCGAGCGTCCACACGTACTGAATTATCCCGCTAATTGCCGACAGAGATAACAGCAAAGCCTGCAAACTGGGTCACACAGCGCCCTTCTTTATCACTGCCTGCGCGCACTTACCTTTGTCCATTGTCTTTTACGCGTCAGTGGTGTGGTTCGCGCGCTGTTGTTATTAGGGAGCTTTAGATTTTGACGCGCGGACGTTTGAGCCGACGCTTGCGCTGGACGTTCTCCTCTCCCTGCGTCGTGTGGAAAAGTAGCTTTAGATTACGCTAGGACGCAACGTATAAAAAAGAAAATCGCGCCCCCATATGATCAGTGCATGAAGGAGCTGTCTACGTCGCAAACTGTGCGGACGTGAAAATAGCCCAGTACGCGTAGTAAACAACACAGGCGACGCAAGCTAAAAATAGATTGACTTTACGCGCGCTACTGCGCAAGCTCAGAGCATGTTTTTTTTCCTTTGAATGTCCGCGCGTCGAAAATCTAAAGCTCCCTATTAGCCGGGTTCACACATACACCAATTAGCGGGATACAAATCTCGAGATTTGCATCGCGATCGTCATCCCGAGTTTTTTGCACGTGTGGACAGAAAAAACCCGAAAATTAGCGGGATAAGCATCGCGATGCTAATCCCAAGAAATCTTGCGCTGGTTCGTCAATTAGCGGGATAATTGGCCCCGCGCTGGTACGTGTGAACGGTCGGGATTGGAATCTAGAGTTTTTATATCCCATCATGCAATGCGCACATCACAACAGCGAGGCGTCTGCGAAGAGGTCCTTCACATCTTTGGAGCACAACAACAACAGCGCGCGAACCACACCACTGACGCGTAAAAGACAATGGACAAAGGTGCGCGCAGGCAGTGATAGAGAAGTGCGCTGCGTGACCCAGTTTGCAGGCTTTGCTGTTATCTCTATCGGCAATTAGCGGGATAATTCGGTACGTGTGGACGCTCGCCAAATTAGCGGGATACCGATCGTGATCGCTATCCCGCTAATTTGGTACGTGTGGACGCTCGCAAAAAAACTCGGGATGTGCATCGCGATCGTCATCCCGCTATTTTGTACGTGTGAACCCGGCTTATGTTCTCCAAAGAGGTGAAGGACCTCTTCGCAGAGGCCCCAGTGTTGTGATGTGCGCATTGCATGATGGAATATAAAAACTCGAGATTCTAATCCCGACCGTTCACACGTACCAGCGTGGGGCCAATTATCCCGCTAATTAACGAACCAGCGCATGATTTCATGGGATTAGCATCGCGATGCTTATCCCGCTAATTTTCGGGTTTTTTCTGTCTACACGTGCAAAAAAAAACTCGGGATGACGATCGCGATGCAAATCTCGAGATTTGTATCCCGCTAATTGGTGTACGTGTGAACCCGGCTAATAAAGATACAACAGAAGCTTGATTATTATGCCTTCTTACCGGTTTTGACGTATAGTTGGTGTGGTAGGGGATTTGCAAAGCTATCTCAGATTGAGTCTTTTTATTTGAAATTTTGTTTAAAAAATAAGAAGATATCTGGCGTTCATAAGAGGAACCCAGATTTCATAGTTTATGGCGAACTAGACGCTTCTAAATAAGTTAAGCTCTTGCAATGCCATGTTATTATTATCATTATTATTATTATTATTATTATTATTATTATTATTATTGTTGTTGTCACTATCTGCACAAGATATTTCTTGGAGATCAATATCACGTCAAGTTCCACCATGCAACCTTAGACTTCCATTACTTTTCTCAGGATTCGCACCATCCCCAGCAATAAATATTTTTGAAACACCCAAAGGTGCTGATAATGAATTCTTATTGGTGAAGATAGTGAAATCATACAAAAAGATGTCTAATATTTTGAAATATATTTTTGAAATGAATAGTGCTTAGAACAAACTGCCGACGGTGCCGGTTACCTTTCTGTTCATGTGTTTGTGTTTTTATAATTACGTGCATAATTATGCTACGCATTTGTACTTGCAGTGTTATTGTTACCAAATTTTGTAATGTGGAATGACTTTACATTTTGTCAAACTGCTATATCTTTTGCCTTTCTGTAGATGCATTGTTTTTATTTTTTGTATATCTTCTTTATTTTGAACTCACATACCACAATATTGAGTTAATGAATTATCTCACTATCTAACTTAAAGGGACTGTACAGTACTGGTTGAGGAGGGAGTTCATGTTTTGAACATTCCTAAGTGAGATAATGAGAAACCTCTTATGAAATATGAAAGAGCATGTAATTTCAAGAAGTATTCAACGTTTATTTGATGAAAAATGGTTTTCAAATGGCTGAGATATCCAAAAAAGAGCAATTCTAATAAAGTGTGGGACCCACACTTTACTACGATTGCTTTGTTTTACTTTGTTTTTGGATGTTTCAGTCATTCCAAACCCGATTTTCATCAAATAAACTTTGAATTCCTCTTAAAATGGTATGCTCTGTACTATATCATAAATGTTTTCTTGGTATCTCGCAAAAAGTTAAAAGCCCAATTCTCATCTCCACCAATACTGTACTATCCCTTTAAGTTAAAGCGAATGTTACAACGTAGTTAAAACACCTTCCACCCTGTTTTATCTCAGAAGCATAAATTTGCACGGGGCATGACTTACAACAGAATATAAAACAGTTTTCAGAATACCGTGTAATCTAATGTGTGTTCAGGTTTGCGCCCACTGTTACGCGCGTGAGCATACCCTAAGACAATAGTGAGGTTCACACCTAGGTCCCTTTACCTTAAGGTTTCCTAAACCTCGAGGTTTTGTAAACTACGAGGCACTAAACTCCAAGTTAGCGTAGATGTAGACGCATGTAGTTTAGAAAACCACGACAAAACCTTAAGGCGAAGACACCACGACAACACCACAAGATTTCTTAGGGTGTTGTCGTGGTTTAAGCGCGTAGAGATGTGAACGGAGTTTTGTTAACCACGACGCTCAGTTTTTTCTACAATAGTGCGCAACCCTACGTGCTAACTATATAGGCGCCCTTTATTTTCTATCGTAGTTAGCTTTACCAACGGCGTAGCCAGGATTTCATCTTGGGGGGGGGGGGGGGAGGGTGTCCCCCCTCCCACGGTAAGAACTTTTTGCATTTTGATGTTGTAAATGGTGCAATTTGATGCATGTTTTTTGCGCGTTTTATCGACGTGAAACGGTCCCACTTGTTTATGGTAGCAGTTTATTTTAATGTAGGTTATTATTGAACAATTTGCCTATAAAAGGGTATAATTTAGATACATTTCTTGTATCAATTCTTTTCACTGAATATCATGAACGCGACTGAACCCGAGCGAGCGGAGCGAGCGAGGGGGTAGGGGAGGGTGTGGGAGGGGGGTGTCCCCCCTCCCACGTGAGAACTTTTTGGATTTTGATGTTGCAAATGGTGCAATTTGATGCATGTTTTTGCGTATTTTAACGAGTTGAAACAGTGCCACTTGTTTAAGGTTGCAGTATATTTTAGTGTAGATTATTAATTTATTGAATAATTTGCCTATAAAATGATATGATTAAAATACACTTCTTGTATTAATTCTTTTCACTGAATATCATGAACGCGACTGAACCCGAGCGAGTGGAGCGAGCGAGGGGGAGGGGAGGGTGTGGGAGGGGGGACGGGGGGTGTCCCCCCTCCGACGGTGAGAACTTTTTGGATTTTGATGTTGCAAATGGTGCAATTTGATGCATGTTTTTGCGTGTTTTAACGAGTTGAAACAGTCCCACTTGTTTAAGGTTGCAGTATATTTTAGTGTAGATTATTATTGAACAATTTGCCTATAAAATGGTATAATTTAGATACACTAGTCTTTTTGTATTAATTCTTACACTGAATATTATGAACGCTGTCTGTTCAGCAATCAAACAGAAAAAGCATGCACACGAGGGTGTAGATAGGGGCATATCCCCTGCCACACGAAGGTGATTTTGCGTTTTCAGACCTGAAATTCAGCGATCTGGTGCAAATTTTTGGTGCAATACTTTTTCATCGAAGTGTTATAATCACAGAATTTAGCTCTTATTCCGAATGTGCACCATCTGTGTGTATGTATAAAGTCTAGTGAGGTAGAGCTTAGGGGAAGGCGGATTCCCCCTCCCGCTCGTGGAGCTTTTGCGTTTTTAGAATTGAAATAAAGCGATCTGGGTATAGCCACAGTCTACTTCTATGCATGGCGGGGGGGGGGGGGGGCGAGCAGGGAGAAGGCGTGGGCGAGTGTTATCTCCACCCTTCCCTTCCGATGGAGCTTTTGCCTTTTAAGGTTGAAATTGAGATATCTCGTATACGAATATTTGAAGGAATCAACATTTGGGAAATCACCAAAAAAAACAAAAAAAAAAAAAACCTGATGGGGGGGGGGGGGCTGAGGGAGGAAAGGGTCGATTAAAAGGGGAAATTACCCTGATACATGAGGGAACCTTGAGTTTTTCGGGGTATAAGTGATAAGTCTTGTGCACTCAGAATTATTCATAATTTTTTTTGTAAATCTAAAAAGTGTACTTAGCTAGGGAAAGAGGCACAGAGGGGGAGGGTTTGGGAGGGGGATACCCCCTCCCAAGTACGAGAGATTTTGCATATTTTGAATTGAAATTCAACGATCTGGTGCACACTGTGAGTGAAATATTCAAAAAAAAATATCTTATTTGATGAAAGGTTGCAAAGGAGACCCGCTTCATGTGCATGCACACGTATACACGCATTTTTTTTCCGCCTCCCAAATCCCCGGTCCAAATCTTAGAGGGGGGGGGGGGGGGGGGGGGGGCGACCGCCCCCATTGCCCCCCCCCCCCCCCCCCCCCCCCCCCCTGGCTACGCCAGTGAGCTTTACCTCGAGGTTTTGCTAACTGCATGTAGGTGTGAACGGCATCGAAGTTTTGTCGTGGTTAGGGGAAGGAATTTTTGCGCTCGTAGTTAGTATAACTACAAGTTTTTGGATAGGTGTAGACATGGCTAATGGTATGCGCAGGCAAAGAGTGCGCTAGATAAAACACAAGTTGCAACAGAAGTTACAACAGACGTTACAACAGAGATAAAACGGTGTACCGAAAACAGAATACCGATTTGTTAAAACTGACTTACAACAGAGATAAAACAGTCTCAGAATACCACCTCATACTTTTTAGCAGTCCACGTACTCCATTTCCAAAAACTTTGATTCAGTATTTGACATTCAGGTGATAACATTTAGTGTATTTTAGTTCACAATAATTTCCTTGATTACATTAACTGTTTTTGTGCCATCTTATGTATTCAAACGTTTATTGCAATTAAAGTTTTGTTGGAAATAAAATAAACGAAATGAAATAGGGAAAAAGAAATAACTAGAGAGGGGCCGTCAAAGGCGGCAGACCCACGCCTAAGTACAAAGTCGGGGTAAACATGATGTGCATTCGGTCATCTACCAGAATTCGGCCACTTAATTGCCAGTGTGCTTTATCACCAGCCAGTGAGTTCTACCAAAGATCGTACACTGAAGTGTACGATCTTTGGTTCTACAGTCACATCACACGCAAATCACATAATTACACATACGGTATTAAGACTCATTCACGTACAGGAAAGTCCTTAAGTCTCCTCCAAAAATCCATCGAAAATCCCAAATTCCACCGTCAAAAGTGCAGAATCGGAACTTTTCCAAGCGCGCGCGAATTAAGTCCAGTTTTAAGAGTATTGTCTACGCGACGGGTCGCGGAAAAAAGCGCTAAAAATCGAGAAATACGCCGTTTTCTTGCGGGATATTTTGATTATAGCAAGCCGAGAGTGTGATGATATCAAAGGTCGTATGAGTGTACGATCTTTGATGGTATCCACAAAAGCAAAAAAGAAAAACAAAATTTACGTACCCCCTAGGCAATTACCCCTATGATTAGTGTCTACGGGAATTATTCAATGCAAGGGTTGAATGCAAATGTCTACTGCACCAGTATTCGGCCACCAACGAGCGCCGCAACGTCCCCGGTGCAATTTTGCACCAACAGTGTAGAGCGCGATGCATTTTCAGCGGCCTTGCACACGCATTGACATTGAGCACGCATATCGTGCAGTGTGACTGCGACCGAGCAAAATGCTCCTCCAACGAAAAAAACAATCAATGTTAATTTGAAAAATCATCAAATATCAAAGGTCGTATGAGTGTACGATCTTTGATGGTATCCACAAAAGCAAAAAAGAAAAACAAAATTTACGTACCCCCTAGGCAATTACCCTAATGATTAGTGTCTACGGGAATTATTCAATGCAAGGGTTGAATGCAAATGTCTACTGCACCAGTATTCGGCCACCAACGAGCGCCGCAACGTCCCCGGTGCAATTTTGCACCAACAGTGTAGAGCGCGATGCATTTTCAGCGGCCTTGCACACGCATTGACATTGAGCACGCATATCGTGCAGTGTGACTGCGACCGAGCAAAATGCTCCTCCAACGAAAAAAACAATCAATGTTAATTTGAAAAATCATCAAAATACGGGCCAGTTTGTGATGACGGAGAACGAACTTTCATAAATCTAGAAGGACATAGTCCCTCAAATAGGCCTAAACGTAAATTTCGGAATTCTTACGAACATTTGAGCAGCGAAGTCGGATCGTTGGGTAGTTTATGTCTTCGTATGGTAGCGGAAAATCGCAAAGTGAGAAACGGGAAATTTTCGGAATGGTCACTATACCATGGGGTCAAAACTTCAAGGTTTTGACCCCATGTTTTGCTATGCTGCCGTTCGAGTAAGACGCACTATCTGCGTCAGTGCCCCCGCGTGTGTTAACCTTATGGAGCATCTGTTTTGAGAGAAATACCCCCAGGTTCAGAATTACGTAACGAGACCATGGCCATGAGCATCGCCAAACGTTCCCGCCCTTCACGGACACCTCCCTCTGGTAACCCAGCTGCAGCTGAAAACCGGGAACTGAGCTCTCTACTGCCAAGCGAATTGTTGTCCTCGATCCAGCAAATGATTGACAAACAAACAGATCACTTCCGCAACAGCCTTGGTGAGCTAGAAAAATGCATCCATGATAAACTGAAGGATTTGGACCATAAATTTGAAGAACTAAAAAAGGCTGTGAACTTTAATGCCGGCGAGACGGAAGAATTGCGAGAGGAAATAACTCAAATCAGTGAAAAAGCACAAGCTATGAAGAGGGACTGCAACGCCGAACTGGAGAGACTGGAAGTGTACGTTGCCCGGGAAAACCTGGTTTTCTTGAACGTTCCAGAAGGGCCAAACGTCAACGGGGTAGAAGAAGTTGAGAAAACCTTGAAAAAACTGTACATCGAAAAACTGAAGCTGACACCAGAGCAAGTTGAGAACATAGAGTACCAACGTGCCCATCGAGTGCCTGCCAAGGCTCATCCACGACCAATAAAGGCACGATTTCTGCGGTTCAAAGACAAAATGCTCATTCAACAGCATTCAAAAGCACTGAAAGGAACAAACATTTTCATATCAGATGATTTTCCTCGTCGAGTGCGTGAAGCAAGACAAGAGCAGCTGCCGGCACTGAAGGCTGCAAGGAGAGCGGGGAAAAGAGCCTTCTTCTCAAGAACAGAGCCGACGAAACTCTTCGTAGACTCGGTCTGGATGCAGCAGAAGGACCAACGGAAGTTTGTGGAAATGATGGAAAGAGAAGGAAACCAAAACCGAGCACAACCATCCACGACTTCAGGTGCTGCGCAGGCAGCTCCGAGACGGGGAAACCAAACAGGGAGAGGAGAAGCAGCAGCGGTGAGACCGAAAGATACCCGAAAACCGCTGGCCATGGAGACATGAGTTAAACCGAGGATGCGTGAAAAGTTGAGAAAGCTAACGCCAAAGAAGGAAAAAAATTGCAACGAAGGAGAGTATCAACTGTCCGATACATTTATACCAGCATGGACCTACGAGGAGGAAGATTAGTAAGTAAAATGAGATAGAAGTTATCACATATACCTCGGAGGAGAGAGAGAGAGAGAAGAGGGAAAACAAACCACAAAAGAGTCAAAGAATGGTAATCAAGACAGATAGTGCTGCTTATTTGATGGAAAACAACAGAGTTTGCACATAACCCTATTTGTTTTGGCAAAATGCTGTGTTCCATCAGAGTGTTTCATTGTCAGATAATTGCATGAATTTATGTTTTCAATAAATAAGTATATTACTGTTAATGGAAAAAGTATAATGATATTATGGGAAAATGTGATAGTGTTTATCTAAGAAACGCGATAAGTACTGTTTCCATGAAAAGAACAGATAGAAGAAGAAGAAAAAAAAAAGGAAATATTTTAAATATTCACTTTGATTATGTTAGATTTATAAGTAATCAACAGAATATGTTTGCGTTAACAAAAAAAGGCGAATGCATTACATTACTGATACACGTGTACATGCATAATGGTGTAGATATCAAAATGCTGTTGTTATTGATCATATGATACTTTGAAAGTTGAGTCATTCTCAAAATCAATTACTGCCTTGTATCCTTATGCAGAGAAAAAATGACAATCATTTATATATTCGACTGTGTAGAGGCATGGTCAAAAGCAAGGTGTATAGACCAAAGGAAACCTATAATAAGTAAGTTAAAGGAAGAAACTGTAATGTAAATACTTTAGGATGAAGTGAAAAAGATGAGGTTATGGGTGCGATATATTCATGTGAGAATCACACACCTGATGAGGTGTTTCTGACCCCCCCCCCCCCCTATTTGTGATACACAACATCTGTCGAGTACATTGTAGCCACTGCGTCAAGATAAAAAGCTGAGAAAGGTCCCCCTTTTTTTATTTTTTATTTTTTGGTTTTTATTATACGATAATTATCATGTTCTGAGAAAATTACATCTTACATAAGTTCTTGGAAGAATAGGCTGTTTGATACGCGGACGGTAATATTGATTTAATGGGTACAATTTTTTTAACACATTTGAGGGGTATGTTTTCTTAATTCACTCTTCGGGCTAATTTTTTTTCTCATTATTCTCTTATCGTTGGTTAACACTTCTTTGATATTGCTCAAAATTTAATGTATGAGAAGACCAGTGTTTTCGCATTTAGTCTGTTTTAGGAATATTTTGATAAGAATAGTACACGGAACGTGGTTCAATTGTCACAGGTGTCAGTGTCAGCGCGATATGAACACCATGTGTTACAAAGACAACAAATGAAGCTTTGTGTTTTTTGAGGGGGATTTGTACTGAAGACACATAGTCTAAGAATGTTTTACAGTGATTCTGATACATAATCTTAGAGATAAAGAAGCAGTGGAAATGTGGTATCGTAGCATGACATTGCAGGATGGATCGCGTTTTACTGATAAGATGTTCTAACTCCCTATGGGTTGATTATCTGTTATCAAGATAAAGAAAAAAGAATTATACGGTAGATTTCGCTGATGAGATTATTCTGGTCAGTGAGAATGAAGAAGGGGTGAGGGACTCTCATCCGAAAGAATTGGGGTTGTTGTGTAACAGAAGAAAGCAAGTTTGTGTCAAGGGACATGCTGTCCTAAATTCTCTTCTCATCTCTCTGATTCAAGTGAATAGAATTCTGTTTATAAGCCAAGGAGATTTTTGCAAATTACGTTAAACACGTGATAAGCAGCGAGTTCAACAATATTTCACGTAACCGAAGGCTTCCAAACCTTATGGTGAATGAATGGTGTTTTTGTTTTTGTTTTTATTTTCATTTTGGTAATCACATTCAAAGGTGGCTTATTTTTGTCTGCCTGATTTTGTTTTTTGTGTTGTACTGGGGACAAAAAGAAAGAAAACAGATAGTCCAGTAGCCACGAAGACGGATAGTGACATTTCCGAACGGTGCTTGGCCTTTACCCCTTGTTATATAAACTGTAAAGAATTGTATAGTATTTGTTATCATGAAAATAGAGTGGTAGGCATGCTCTCCTTTTTATGGGTAGGGGACGTTCACAAACTAGCACAGGTGTCATAAAAGTATTGACCTGTGTTATAAACACTGGACCAGTGTATTCGTGTTTTTTTACAAGATGGGGCGAGAGATTCTGATAGGAAAGTATTTGGGTTGTTGCATAACAGAAGAAAGGGAGTTTCTGCTAACGCGCTGTCTTTAAGTGAATAAGATTCTGTGTGAGAAGTCAAAGGCGAGTTTTGTAAAGATAAACACTTGACAAGCCTCGAGTCCAATGATGTATACTGTGACGGAGGTTTTACAAACCTGGTGAATGATGTCTTTTTATTTTTGTAATCATCTATCACATTCAAAGGTGGCTTATTTCTATCTGCCTGATTTTGTTTTTGTTTGTTGTTGTGTTGTATTGGGGACGAAAAGAAAGAAAACGGATAGTCCAGTAGCCACGAAGACGGATAATTATATTTCCGAACGGTACTTGGCCTCTACCCCTTGTTATATAAACTGTAAAGAATTGTATAATATTTGTTATCAGGAAAATAGAGTGCTAAATATGCTCTCCTTTCTATGGGTACAGGGGACGTTCACAAACTAGCACAGCTGTTATAAGAGTATTGAACCTGTGTTAAAAACACTGAACCAGTGTATTCATGGTTATTTATAAGATGGGATGAGAGATTCTGATTAGAAAGAATTGGGGTTGTTGCATAACAGAAGAAAGGGACACGCTGTCTTTACGTGAATAAAATGCGCATGATAAGTCAAAGGCGAGTTTTGTAAAGATAAACACTTGACAAGCCTCGAGTCCAATGATGTATAATGTGACGGAGGTTTTCCAAACCTGGTGAATGATGTCTTTTTGTTTTTGTAGTCATCTATCACATTCAAAGGTGGCTTATATCTTCTGCCTGATTTTGTATTTGTGTGTTTTTGTATCGTAATGGGGACGAAAAGAAAGAAAACAGATAGTCCAGTAGCCACGAAGACGGGTAATTACATTTCCGAACGGTGCTTGGCCTCTACCCCTTGTTATATAAACTGTAAAGAATTGTATAGTATTTGTTATCAGGAAAATAGAGTGCTATATATGCTCTCCTTTCCATGGGTATAGGGGACGTTCACAAACTAGTACAGCTGTTTGAACCTGTGTTAAAAACACTGAACCAGTGTATTTATGGATATTTACAAGATGGGGCGAGAGATTCTGATTGGAAAGAATTGGGGTTGTTGCATAACAGAAGAAAGGAAGGTTTTGTTAACACGCTGTTTTTAAGTAAATAAAATCCCGTGTGATAAGTCAAAGGCGAGTTTTGTAAAGATAAACACTTAACAAGCCTCGAGTCCAATGATGTATACTGCGACGGAGGTTTTACAAACCTGGTGAATGATGTCTTTTTATTTTTGTAATCATCTATCACATTCAAAGGTGGCTTATTTCTATCTGCCTGATTTTGTTTTTGTGTGTCTTTGTGTTGTATTGGGGACGAAAAGAAAGAAAACGGATAGTCCAGTAGCCACGAAGATGGGTAATTATATTTCCGAACGGTGCTTGGCCTCTATCCCTTGTTATATAAACTGTAAAGAATTGTATAGTATTTGTTATCAGGAAAATAGAGTGCTAAATATGCTCTCCTTTCTATGTATAGGGGACGTTCACAAACTAGCACAGCTGTTATAAGAGTATTGAACCTGTGTTAAAAACACTGAACCAGTGTATTCATGGATATTTACAAGATGGGGTGAGAGATTCTGATTGGAAAGAATTGGGGTTGTTGCATAACAGAAGAAAGGGACACGCTGTTTTTACGTGAATAAAATTCGCGTGATAAGTCAAAGGCGAGTTTTACAAAGATAAACACTTGACAAGCCTCGAGTCCAATGATGTATACTGTGACGGAGGTTTTACAAACCTGGTGAATGATGTCTTTTTATTTTGGTAATCATCTATCACATTCAAAGGTGGCTTATTTCTTCTGCCTGATTTTGTTGTTTGTGTGTTTTTGTGTCGTATTGGGGACGAAAAAAAGAAAACAGATAGTCCAGTAGCCACGAAGACGGATAATGACATTTCCGAACGGTGCTTGGCCTCTACCCCTTGTTATATAAACTGTAAAGAATTGTATAGTATTTGTTATCAGGAAAATAGAGTGCTAAATATGCTCTCCTTTCTATGGGTACAGGGGACGTTCACAAACTAGCACAGCTGTTATAAGAGTATTGAACCTGTGTTAAAAACACTGAACCAGTGTATTCATGGTTATTTATAAGATGGGATGAGAGATTCTGATTAGAAAGAATTGGGGTTGTTGCATAACAGAAGAAAGGGACACGCTGTCTTTACGTGAATAAAATGCGCATGATAAGTCAAAGGCGAGTTTTGTAAAGATAAACACTTGACAAGCCTCGAGTCCAATGATGTATAATGTGACGGAGGTTTTCCAAACCTGGTGAATGATGTCTTTTTGTTTTTGTAGTCATCTATCACATTCAAAGGTGGCTTATATCTTCTGCCTGATTTTGTATTTGTGTGTTTTTGTATCGTAATGGGGACGAAAAGAAAGAAAACAGATAGTCCAGTAGCCACGAAGACGGGTAATTACATTTCCGAACGGTGCTTGGCCTCTACCCCTTGTTATATAAACTGTAAAGAATTGTATAGTATTTGTTATCAGGAAAATAGAGTGCTATATATGCTCTCCTTTCCATGGGTATAGGGGACGTTCACAAACTAGTACAGCTGTTTGAACCTGTGTTAAAAACACTGAACCAGTGTATTTATGGATATTTACAAGATGGGGCGAGAGATTCTGATTGGAAAGAATTGGGGTTGTTGCATAACAGAAGAAAGGAAGGTTTTGTTAACACGCTGTTTTTAAGTAAATAAAATCCCGTGTGATAAGCCAAAGGCGAGTTTTGTAAAGATAAACACTTAACAAGCCTCGAGTCCAATGATGTATACTGCGACGGAGGTTTTCCAAACCTGGTGAATGGTGTCTTTTTATTTTTGTAATCATCTATCACATTCAAAGGTGGCTTATTTCTATCTGCCTGATTTTGTTTTTGTGTGTCTTTGTGTTGTATTGGGGACGAAAAGAAAGAAAACGGATAGTCCAGTAGCCACGAAGATGGGTAATTATATTTCCGAACGGTGCTTGGCCTCTATCCCTTGTTATATAAACTGTAAAGAATTGTATAGTATTTGTTATCAGGAAAATAGAGTGCTAAATATGCTCTCCTTTCTATGTATAGGGGACGTTCACAAACTAGCACAGCTGTTATAAGAGTATTGAACCTGTGTTAAAAACACTGAACCAGTGTATTCATGGATATTTACAAGATGGGGTGAGAGATTCTGATTGGAAAGAATTGGGGTTGTTGCATAACAGAAGAAAGGGACACGCTGTTTTTACGTGAATAAAATTCGCGTGATAAGTCAAAGGCGAGTTTTACAAAGATAAACACTTGACAAGCCTCGAGTCCAATGATGTATACTGTGACGGAGGTTTTACAAACCTGGTGAATGATGTCTTTTTATTTTGGTAATCATCTATCACATTCAAAGGTGGCTTATTTCTTCTGCCTGATTTTGTTGTTTGTGTGTTTTTGTGTCGTATTGGGGACGAAAAAAAGAAAACAGATAGTCCAGTAGCCACGAAGACGGATAATGACATTTCCGAACGGTGCTTGGCCTCTACCCCTTGTTATATAAACTGTAAAGAATTGTATAGTATTTGTTATCAGGAAAATAGAGTGCTAAATATGCTCTCCTTTCTATGGGTACAGGGGACGTTCACAAACTAGCACAGCTGTTATAAGAGTATTGAACCTGTGTTAAAAACACTGAACCAGTGTATTCATGGTTATTTATAAGATGGGATGAGAGATTCTGATTAGAAAGAATTGGGGTTGTTGCATAACAGAAGAAAGGGACACGCTGTCTTTACGTGAATAAAATGCGCATGATAAGTCAAAGGCGAGTTTTGTAAAGATAAACACTTGACAAGCCTCGAGTCCAATGATGTATAATGTGACGGAGGTTTTCCAAACCTGGTGAATGATGTCTTTTTGTTTTTGTAGTCATCTATCACATTCAAAGGTGGCTTATATCTTCTGCCTGATTTTGTATTTGTGTGTTTTTGTATCGTAATGGGGACGAAAAGAAAGAAAACAGATAGTCCAGTAGCCACGAAGACGGGTAATTACATTTCCGAACGGTGCTTGGCCTCTACCCCTTGTTATATAAACTGTAAAGAATTGTATAGTATTTGTTATCAGGAAAATAGAGTGCTATATATGCTCTCCTTTCCATGGGTATAGGGGACGTTCACAAACTAGTACAGCTGTTTGAACCTGTGTTAAAAACACTGAACCAGTGTATTTATGGATATTTACAAGATGGGGCGAGAGATTCTGATTGGAAAGAATTGGGGTTGTTGCATAACAGAAGAAAGGAAGGTTTTGTTAACACGCTGTTTTTAAGTAAATAAAATCCCGTGTGATAAGCCAAAGGCGAGTTTTGTAAAGATAAACACTTAACAAGCCTCGAGTCCAATGATGTATACTGCGACGGAGGTTTTCCAAACCTGGTGAATGGTGTCTTTTTATTTTTGTAATCATCTATCACATTCAAAGGTGGCTTATTTCTATCTGCCTGATTTTGTTTTTGTGTGTCTTTGTGTTGTATTGGGGACGAAAAGAAAGAAAACGGATAGTCCAGTAGCCACGAAGATGGGTAATTATATTTCCGAACGGTGCTTGGCCTCTATCCCTTGTTATATAAACTGTAAAGAATTGTATAGTATTTGTTATCAGGAAAATAGAGTGCTAAATATGCTCTCCTTTCTATGTATAGGGGACGTTCACAAACTAGCACAGCTGTTATAAGAGTATTGAACCTGTGTTAAAAGACACGCTGTTTTTACGTGAATAAAATTCGCGTGATAAGTCAAAGGCGAGTTTTACAAAGATAAACACTTGACAAGCCTCGAGTCCAATGATGTATACTGTGACGGAGGTTTTACAAACCTGGTGAATGATGTCTTTTTATTTTGGTAATCATCTATCACATTCAAAGGTGGCTTATTTCTTCTGCCTGATTTTGTTGTTTGTGTGTTTTTGTGTCGTATTGGGGACGAAAAAAAGAAAACAGATAGTCCAGTAGCCACGAAGACGGATAATGACATTTCCGAACGGTGCTTGGCCTCTACCCCTTGGTATATAAACTGTAAAGAATAGTATCTGTTATTATGCAAATAGAGTGGTATACATGCTCTCCTTTTTATGGGTAGGGGACGTTCACAAACTAGCACAGCTGTTATAAGAGTATTGAACCTGTGTTAAAAACACTGAACCAGTGTATTCGTGGTTCTTTACAAGATGGGGCGAGATATTCTGATAGGACAGAATTGGGGTTGTTGCCTAACAGAAGAAAGGAAGGTTTTGTTAACACGCTGTTTTTAAGTGCATAAAATCTTGTGTGATAAGCCAAAGGCGACTTTTGTAAAGATAAACACTTAACAAGCCTCGAGTCCAATGATGTATAATGTAACGGAGGTTTTTCAAACCTGGTGAATGATGTCTTTTTATTTTTGTAATCATTTATCACATTCAAAGGTGGCTTATTTCTATCTGCCTGATTTTGTTTTTGTGTGTCTTTGTGTTGTATTGGAGACGAAATGAAACAAAATAGAAAGTCCAATAGCCACGAAGACGGGTAATTACATTTCCGAACGGTGCTTGGCCTCTACCCCTTGGTATATAAACTGTAAAGAATAGTATTTGTTATTATGCAAATAGAGTGGTATAATGTTCTCCTTTTTATGGGTAGGGGACGTTCACAAACTAGCACAGCTGTTATAAGAGTATTGAACCTGTGTTAAAAACACTGAACCAGTGTATTTTGTGTAAAATGAGTCCGTATAAATATTCTGAAATAGAAAGATTGGGAGGTTGATATTATTGGTCAGGTTTTGAGGAAGTATATTAGGTAAGAATAACATATTGAATATTGACACTGATTATAATATAATATTGATGGTTATGAGTAGATTTTTTTTTCTTTTTAAATGAAAACACAATGGGAAGTGGATCTTCACAGGCTACCAATCAATGAGCAGTCGAATGCATCTTCTGTGTAGATATCCATTTGCACGAATGACCAATCAGGTTTTACTACATCGGCTGCGGCCAATCGGGCGCTGAGGATAATAGACAGAATACAATCCCGATAGTGTAATAAAGCGGGAATTTCAGTGCGGCTGCACGTTGTTGGGGGAGAGGTAAGGATGATGGGGTTTCTTGGCGCGAAGGTAGAGGAATTGTCTGGGTCGGGAGAATGAAATTCCGCTGATTCTCTGGAGACTGTGTTTGGGCAACCGGTTTACGTGTGTGCAATGTATGTATCAAGTGGTGATCTTGTATCCCCCCCCCCCCCCCTCCCTGTCCTTTATGGATCACACACAGAATGGTGAAATTGCTCGGGTTTTTTTTTTTTTTTTTTTTTTTTTTCAAACGCATTTATGTCCCAACCCCAAATCCTGACACCATTATTCAACTGATTATTATTTTGAAGTCATTCAACCTTAATAACATGTCCTACAGTTGAATAATAGAAAGACAGATTATTTGTTATACATGTTATAGTTGTGTACACAGTCGGTAGGAAACTGTGGGATGATGACATTGTCGGTTCAATCGTTTGTGTGTTCATGCCGGCTGCTGACGTTGGTGAGGCTTCTTGATTTGGTGGGTTTCCATTGTTTCCTTTTTTTTTTTTTTCTTCTTCTTCTTTTTCTTGTCGGGCTGGTTTGTGGCTACGCTGAAATACCTGTAGAACAAAAGTAATGTTCTAGGATAGTGTTTGAACAGTTTTTTTCTTTCTTTTCATTTTTTGGCAATGGTGGTTAATGTATCGACATATTGTCTGTTGAGAATGATAAGGGCGTTAAGTTGTCACTTAACCCAGTTAGGTAGATATAGTTATACGTCGGCTTTCATATTGTTTCTCAAGTTTTCAGTGACGTTTTTTGTTTTTTTTTTTTTTGTTTGTTTGTTTGTTTTTTGTTTTTTGCTCGGTAGAGAATGGGGTATGACAGGTTTGGTCGCAGCCGCCGAGGAAATGACTTTCGTTGTGTATTTTTCTCTCAATACCGGTTCTTGAAATTATTTTGGTGTGTAAAAACCGAAGTTTGTATATAGGTATTGTGAATCGTTGATTCTGGTGCGTGAAAACCGAAAATTGTATAAAAAGGTATGTTAAACATTGATTTTATTTTAGGTTTCTGATTGGTATATAGTATTAACATCAAGGTTATTTATTTGTAAGTACAGTAAGATGAATGCAATATAGATGAATGTGTTGTATGGTTCTGTAGTTTTTTTTGTTTTTTTTTTTTTGTATTTTGAGGGGGATATTTGTTCCAAGATGACGAAATAGTTTTAACAGGATATGTTTTTTGGTATATTTATTTACAAGGAAATGTATTAGTACTAGACTGATATAAGTGTTAATGATAATTGGAGATTTTTAATGTGATGTAAAAGCGGGAAAGCGGGGGCAACGGCAGAGCCTGTATGTACTGTCTTGTTTTTTGTTTTTGTTTTGTTTGTCTCCGTTGTTGCTAATGCTTGTGCGAGGTGTGTAGTAGCATTAGTAGCAGTAGTTTTATTAGTAGTTGTAGAAGTAGAAGTAGTAGTAAGACTGTGTATTGGTACAGCCTTTCAAGCAGAGAGGCACATTTTGTTCTATGTATGTTGTTTGTTGGAAAAAGCTCACTGGGTATATTAGAATTCTTTTGTAAATATGAATAAGATTGATATTATTTCGATGAATTGTCGTGGTTTGGGCAATCGGAAAAAAAGGAACGAGGTTTTTGATTTTTTGAAAGTGAGTAAATTTCATATATGTTGTTTACAGGATACTCATTTCAATGCCTTAGAAGAAGAAAATTTAAGAAGAGAGTGGGGCAGTGATTGTTTTTTTAGTTTTGGCACATCAAATTCAAGGGGCGTAGCGATATTATTTCGTGAAGATATCACTATAGATATAAAAGGATATGAAACAGATGATAAAGGTAATTGGTTGATTTTAGATATGAAGTTATGTGAAAATTCATTTTCTTTGGTTAATATTTATGGGCCAAATACAGACTCCCCGGGGTTTTATGAAAATATTCAGAAGCTTATACTTAAAAGAGAAAATTCGTTAGTTATACTTTGTGGAGATTGGAATTTGGTACAAAATTTTGATTTGGACACATATAATTATGTACGGTTAAATAACCCTAGAGCAAAGAAGAAAGTGGATGAAATGAAATGTGATTTGGAGTTGGTAGATCCGTGGAGAATACAACATTCTACAGAGAAACAGTTTACATGGCGTCAAAATAATCCTTTGAAATTAGCTAGATTAGATTTTTATTTGATATCTAAGAAAGCATTAACATTGGTTGATAAGGTAGATATAATGTCAGGTTTTAGGACGGATCATTCTTTGATTACATTAAGTTTGAATTTAGGATATTGTAGGGGGCCGAGTTATTGGAAATTTAATAATACATTATTGAAAGATGATGTGTATATTGAAAAGATAAAAGAATTGATTACACAAACAGTTAAATTTTATGCGATAAATGATATCTCTTACGATTGTAGAGATTGTCAATTTGTTATTAATGATCAATTATTTTTTGATACATTATTAATGTTGATAAGAGGTGAAACAATAAGTTATATGAGTTATAAGAAAAAATTGGAAAAGAATAAGGAAAAGCAATTAGAAAAAGATATAATTGAGTTGGAAGGATTGTTGTTAATACAACAAGATGAAGAATTTATTTTAGAGGAATTAAAAGAAAAGAGAGAATGTTTGGATAAAATTAGACAGGAAAAAGTGAATAGTATATGTTTTAGATCGAAAATTAAATGGATGGAATTTGGTGAAAAGCCTTCAACATATTTTTTGAATTTGGAAAAGAGTAATGTTATAGATAAGCAAATTTTACAATTGGTGGATAAAAATGGAAAGATATTAAATCAGCAACAGGAAATATTAGAGGAAGTAGCAAATTTTTATAGTTTATTATATAAGAAGCAAAATGTTGAAGATATGGATTTACAAGAAATTTTAGAAGGTCAAGATATTCCAAGGTTAAATGAAACACTTAGATTGTCTTTAGAAGGCCCTTTGCAAATAGAAGAATTGGATCAAATGTTGAAAAATATGAAAAATAATAAGTCACCTGGAATGGATGGATTTACTGTAGAATTTTTTAGAGTATTTTGGGAAGATTTGAGGTTTTTAGTGTTGAGATCATTGAATTATGCATATACAGAGGAAAATATGTCTTTTTCTCAAAAATTGGGTGTTTTAACTTTGATTCCTAAAGAAGATAAAGATAAGTATTATTTGAAAAATTGGCGACCAATTTCTTTGTTGAATGTAGTTTATAAATTAGCATCGGGATGTATTGCGAATCGAATTAAGAAGGTTTTGTCTTTTGTGATAAGTGAAAACCAGAAAGGGTTTTTATCAGGTAGATTTATTGGAGAGAATATTCGCCGTTTATATGATTTGATTTTGTATACAGATGTCAAAGATATTCCAGCATTATTATTATTGATTGATTTTGAAAAAGCTTTCGATTCAATCTCTCATGAGTTTATAACAAAAGTGATGTCATTTTTCAATTTCGGTCCCTCAATAATTTCTTGGATAAATATTTTATATGCTGATGCTTTTTCGTCTGCTCAGATTAATGGTTTTTTTACTGAGAGATTTAAGATAGAAAGAGGTTGCAGGCAAGGCGACCCTCTTTCTCCATATATATTTTTGTTGTGCAGTGAAATATTAAATTTGATGATTTCTGGACCTAATTCATTTGAAGGGATAAAAATAGATAATATGTTTCATAGAATAGTTCAATATGCGGATGATACACTGTTGACATTAAATGGTACAGAGAAGGATTTATTTATAGCAACGAATATTGTAGATAGATTTGCAAATATATCTGGTTTAAAAATCAATGAAAATAAAACAAAAGTAATATGGATAGGGAAATGTAAGAATAAAGAAGATAGAATGTTGCCTGAAAGGAATTTTCATTGGGTGTATGAAGGAGGTTTTAAGTATCTGGGTATACATTTTTTTGTTGATTTAGAGAGAACTGTTCAGTATAATTATTATGACAAAATGGAAGTGATTAGGAAACAAATGAACTCTTGGCGTAAACGCTCTTTAACAGTGCTTGGTAGAATTGTAGTTATTAAGTCATTGTTGTTATCAAAATTGAATTATTTGTTTTTGTCTTTGCCAAGTCCTAAAGGTAATTTTTTGAATGAGATAAATGATATGTTTTATAGTTTTATATGGGAAAGGAAGCCGGATAAAATAAACAGAATTCAAATGTCTCAGACATACGCACAAGGTGGAGTGAAAATGATAAATATTTACACACAGGTTACAGCACTGAAAATATCATGGATTAGGCGATTGTTATTTACAACGGATAAATGGTCAGAAAAATTATTGAGTATATTTTTACCCCGTACCCATCAATTAGACATGAGTCTCGGAAATGCTTTTTTCTTTGAACAAGCCTCACATACGTGTAATCCCTTTTGGAAAGAAGTATTCGCAGCTTACGGCGAATTACTTTCGGTTTATTGTAATAATTTTCAGTGTCAACCTTTGTGGAAAAATAATAAGATTACTATAGGAAATGCGTCGGTTTTTAAACGAAAGTGGTATCAAAAAGGAATTCGTTTCGTTAATGATTTGTTAGATGAAGAAGGAAATGTATTATCATTTACTGCCTTTAAGAGGAAATATGATGTTGACGTTAATTTTTTAGATTATTTTGGAATATGTCATGCGGTTAAAAAAGCAGGTTGTGATAGAAGTATGAATAATATGGAAAAGTTTTGTCAACCAATTATACCTGATATTTTACAATTGGTTATAAAACATTCTAAAGGATGTTCACATATTTATGCTGTTTTGTTAAAGAATAGAAATAATGTATATCAATGTAAAGGATTTTTAAGATGGCGACAATTGATACAACTTGAAGAAAAGAAATGGCAATCTTTTTCGTTGGCCCCGTTTAAGAGCACGGAAGATGTTAGTTTACGATGGTTTCAGTTTAAAATAGTTCATAGAATTTTATATACAAATAAGATGTTGAATAGAATTGGATTGGTTGAAAGAAGTGAATGTTCATTCTGTAATGTGAATGTTGAGACTTTAATACATTTTTTTAGTGAGTGTCAATATGTTGATAGATTGTGGGTTGAAGTAAGAGAATGGATTAATATTAACACGGGGTTAGAAATAACATTTACGACGGAAAATAAATTATTTGGTTTTGGGGGTATTAACAATTCGGCATTGAATTGTATTACCATGCTTGTGAGATATGAAATTTATGTTTGTAAAATAAGAAAAATAATACCTCGTTTTGATTTATGTAAATATAGTATAAGGGAATATTATGATAGAGAGAAATTTATCGCAAGAAATAATCATAAGTTGCAAGTGTTTCAGAAAAAATGGTGTCTTTTTAGACACCTTTTTTCTTGATGTATATTGTATTGAATTCGAAAAAAAAAGCATGATGTTATTTGAAATATGTTGTAATATGTGTATAGATGAAAGAGAATAATAAACATCCCAGTGAGGGGAAAAAAAAAAAAAAAAAAAAAAAAAACTTCAAGGTCACACAGAATTTGCAAGGGTCAACCGATTATCACCAAAATCTAATCGATTCTTTCCTGTCATTATCCAAACATTCCCTGAACATTTCGTGCAAATCCGTTTACCCGTTCTCTTGTTATCTTGTACACAAACAAACAAACAAACAAACAAACAAACAAACAAACAAACAAAAAAACAAACAAACAAACAAACAAACAAACAAACATACGGAACCCTTTACATAACCCCCTGCCGATTTTCATCGGCGTGGGTAATGAACCGATGTCATGTTAATTGCCAGCTGCTTTGCTCCCACCCTAATCGGAAGAACATATGGGGGGGGGGGGGGCGGGGGATCTGTAGAGGGATAAATAGAATGTTTCGTAATCATGTCTCATGATTCTCTTACCTCCCAAACTCAATCGCAAGTTCCCTTGTGGGGTGCCATTCCGTGCAGAAGAATAATAGACGTGTGCAGAGAGAGAGAGAGAGAAAAAATCATTAACTTCAGGAGACCTTTTTTTTTCTTCGTAGGCTAGACATGGTATCCTTTCCCTGTTTTCCTTTACATTAAAAAATTAACCATACTGAGGGAGTAATTTTTTGCCTGCGTATAGCAACATGATAATATGCGAATGGAAACACTTACAATAAATCACCTATATGTTTCTCTTAATAGTCGACAGGTTCTTAAAATTGATTTACACTTGCCTCTTTAATCTTTTAATGGTACTTCCTTTATAAAGTAAATTATCAGTATGTGAACGACAGGGATACAATATTGTCCGTCTATTGAGTAATCAGCATGATCAGTGCATGGCGTAAAAAGGAGAATTATTCCTTTTAGAAATGCAAAACGGTACTTCACACACAAATCGGAAGATTCCTTCAACCACATTACGGCAAAATACTTATTAAGGTGCCAATAAGGAAACCCCTATAGCATGACTCACTGCTCATGACAAATATTCAAAACTTGATAAACCCTTTTAACAGAATTCACCTATGTGTATCTATTTATGTACTGTTATCGACTTATTTCACTGCACTTGTTATTCTTTGTCTTTGTACTTTTTGAAGTTTGCATTCAAATTGCATCTGATTGAATGCAGAAATAAAAGCAAACAAACAAACAAACAATTAGTTAAACGTCTGTTTTATCAGCCGTTTTGGGTTTTTTTTTTCTCCTTTGTGACATATTGATATCTAACTAGCAATTATTTCATCCAGAGTACTACAAGATTCCCGCATTCACGGTTCAAGGGAAGTCATGGACTGAGAAAACAAAGACAGAATATCCAAGAAACGGACAACGCGTCTTGCTTGCTAAAACCAATTTCATATGGCCAGATTTTTTATCTTTATATATATATTTTTTTTTTGAAAGCGCGAGTCAAGAAAATATATCATGCATACATTCATCTTTCCATTGATTTTATCACTTCTACATGGGAAAAACATTAGCAACCACTTGGAAGATATGCATATCAGTTGTAAAACTAGTGACATAGAAAAAAAAATCATGATAGAATAGACACGAATATTTAATGGTATCCAATTTTAGGGAAAACCTTACAACTGGCACATGAACTGCTGGTTTAACGTTTCAAAGTCATAAACTATATCCGATCTCATTTCATTTCTAGCAAACATACTTTCTTCCAAATAAACGGTATATAAGAGCAATGAAAAAAACAAAAACAAATACCAATTTGCAATGCAAGTAAGAATCTTACAATAATGTCTCCCCATTCGGTTGATCAGTTTGCAATCATGGCAATACCTGGGATTTGATGATTTGGCAACTGAGTGGTTTAGACAATATTTCGGAATGCGGAAACAAATACACGTAGTTCGCCAATGACTGCAGTGGAAAGTGGTGTTCCGCAAGGGAGTACTAGTATTCTGGGGCCATTACTGTTTATCTTAACACTCAATGATCACCCACAGGCTATCAAACAATGTAAGTTTCTGTGTATGCAGACGACACGTGTTTGTATTTTTCTGCTAAGGATCCAACAATTCTAGAAGTAACAATAAATGCCGAACTGTCTTTACTTAGTAACTGTTTTTTTCATAACCATTTGCTTCTCAATGTAAATAAGTGTAATTTTATGTTAATTGGAACAAAGGCAAAGTTGCGTCATTTTGAATATGTTGACATAAACGTGAATGGCACCAAATTACGAAGAGTAACAGAATGCAAATACCTTAAACTGGGGTGACACTTGATGGAAACCTTTCTTGGAAGGCTCACATTAATCAGGTCAAACATAAGAGTACATGTATAAGGAGTCTTCAATTGTTGAAACAATCATAGAAGTTTTGTAGACGAAAAGTCAGCTCTTATTGTACAAAACGATCATACAACCACACTCTATTGTTCCCTCACGTGGATGAATGGAAATGTGCGCGACCTGCAAAGGCCCCAGACTCCACAGAATAGAGCTTTACTCATTGTGCTAGGCGCAGATGCTCGGTTTAGCAGGGAGACACTATATAACACCCTGAAAATTGATTGTTTAAAGGAACACTGGAAAAAAGCACGCAGTAACTCAAGTATATAAAGCCATTCATAATTTATCACCACAGAGTTCATGCTCACGTATCACATTAAGAGAATATTATTTTAATGTACGTAATAATAATAAAATTGTATTTTTACCCATACCAAGGACTAATTATTTAAAGCGAAGTCCGTTTTATAATGCATCTAGATTATTTCATAGTTTACCCCAAAATATTCGAAATATTGATCATTTAAGCTCTATTGCACAAGCAATTCAGAAAGTAAATTTTCAGATATCATATTAATTTTCTTGCCACTCATTTGAAACAAATCCTTGTGTTATATTTGTTTTTTTTTTTATTACACATATAATTTTCGTCACAGTTTGATTTTGTTATCGAAATGTACTCGACATAAATTTATGTCAGTCATTTTATACTTGTAATTATATTCATTCCAGTTTGAGTTCTGTTCACTGTATGCTATTTATGTTGTGTTTTGTCAGTTTGTTTTTCTTATTATTATTCTTGTACCTGTTCCTCTGTTTTTGATTAAGTTTTGTAAATTTTTATGTACGGCTTTGCTGAAAAGCAGCTTTTTACCGTGTTGAAATAAATAAATCAAATCAAATCAAAATCGATGATGTATACGGAATACTGATTTAAAAGATGATAGTTGCAGCAAAGTAACACGATACTTACCTTGAATACATGGACTACGGAGGAGTAGGAAGAGGAAAGTTGTGGCAAAGACTGTTGTTAACATGTCAACTATGCCGTTTTCTTCTCAACACGGATGAGTAGTTAATTTTATCAACTTTAAATGACCAGTAGATATCCCAATCTGCACCGATGTGTCTCTTCGCATAAACTGATTTGCTGCTCGCAGTATTTTGTAAACTGATAATGAGGCTGGTGCATGCGACCTCAAATAACGACGATACTTCTTGTTGAGATGTGCAAAGACAATCTGCTACTGTCGGCGAATTGCTCAGGTCATGCCGTCTTTATGGTTTTCATCCCACGGAGCTTCTGAGTTAGAAAAAAAAGTGCGGATTGATAGGTATGGAACGCCATGTGTTGTAAAAGTAGGAGATATCAAACCGCAGATCATTGTGCAAACAACATAAAAACTACTCATCAGTGATCAGACACTTCGTCAGAGGTTTCTACTCTGCACGAGCAAAGGAAAACCTCTGATCAGCAGTGTCTTGTTTTGTTTTGTTTTTGTTTTATCGGCAAGTACATCGCGAAACCTCTGATTAGCAGTTTTAACTCCCTTTCATTGCTGTTCAGAGGTGTTTCTTTGCTCGGGTGGGTTCGAATAAAGGAGAGGTAAGACAAGATCAAAGGTCAAAATGTAAGTGAACTTGCCTGATGAGCACTGTACTCATATTATTTTGGTGTACCCTCAATTACTTTCTACATATTTGAACTATAACCACCAAACTCTGTCACGCCGGCCAAACTCGAATACGGGTGAAATTCGACAAAGTCAAAGGTTAAAATTGTCAATGAACTTTAACTAAATAGGGACTGCACATCTAGTGTTTGTGATCTACTCCCTCTCTCTCACTAAAAAAACAACAACAACAACTTTCATTGCTTTGAGCTATGACCACCAAATTCATACACAGGCACATCACCTATAAAGATACCGGTCAATTCGAATATTGGTTAATTCCGTCAGGGTCAAAGGTTAAAATGTCAATGACCTTTCCCTTATATAAGCACCAAAATATTGTGTGCTCTTAATAACTCTCCACAGCTTGGGGCAGGGAGGTGGGAACCCTCCCTGCTTGGAGCTATGACCACACAACTCAGACCACATGTACACCACCTGAAGGTAGTTCAAATATCGGATAAGTCGTATAAGGTCAAAGGTCAAAAGGACACTGGACTTGCATTGAAACACACTATTATTATTATGAATTGCCATATTCGGGCGAGACATCGCTTGGCGTCTGCGTTGTTTAAAACCTCTGATCAAGGGTTTGTCTGTGACTTTTGAAACATGTGGCGTTCCATGCTATGGTATCCTGCGGGTACGCGCACCTGGGAAAATGGGTCTATGGTATTGCACTTTAGAATGGGGAGAAGGGAGACTATTTAATTTCTATTTAAGGAGGATGTACAAATATGAAGGCAGGATGTGGAACGTGGTAGAGACACAGATCTAGGTTCATCCTCTCGACCTTGGGCTAAGAAGGATGTTTGTCAAGTCATCATTGATAGAGAGAGTCTGAAGATGATAAGCAACCTTATATTACATGGAAATTTAATACGGGAAAGGTACCATGAAGTCTTCACATGATCTTCCCGTGACTGATAAACAAATAATGTGATTGATGTCACCGTTTCCCTCATTAATAGACAATGCTGCAAATGATTTATATCATTTACTCGTACCCCTACGTGTTTGCTACAGTTGCACAACATGAATTTGTCTACAATTTGTCATAATCAATAGAAACATTCCAGACAAATTTTAATTTACTGCATTTCAGCAATTATGTTCACGCGACAAAAGATTCAATAGCCTTACATTGACAGTTGGTAACATATTAGTTTGAGCACCACTTCCCTCCAAATAAAGAGTTCCCATTGTCATTCTGACTTTCACTTTAATTCATTTTTAATGATTTCTCTTGATCAAAATAGATGCATGAGATAAGGAGGGAATAAAAGACATCTTAAACTTAACGGGAGCTTCCTTCTTTTTTTTCATTTGGCTGAGGGGGTAAGTCACTGTAGTGCTACTTCACCAACGACCCCATCATCTGCTACCTGTGAAGCAGAGTGCTCAAGACAGCTTGGTGAACAGGGAAACAATTACTTTAGAGGAAAATTGAAGCAAATCTGTATAAATCAAATCTAGCTTTCACAGAGTATATTCAATAATGATGTTAGCAATCACTGCAGCTTAATATAACGGCATTTGTCGTTATTGTTGTTGTGGTGGCGATGGTGATGGTGGTAATGGTGGTGGTGAAACGTAATCTGCACGACCTCTATTTCGGATACATATTATTTTACAAACCTTTTTCTTGAAAAACTATTAAAGTATTGATAAAATCGAAATTTCATTGAAAAGATTTTTATAGCAAATTGTTCAGAAATGATCAATATAATGCATGAAGTAGAATGTCATTTATTCCTATCTACTGGCAGCTAAAGTTTTTTTTTTTTTGAGTTTTTTTTTTGAGTTGGTCGTACGTAAGACTTGCCCATGACTGAATTAACGCATTTCCGTTGTTCTAATATATTATTAGAGCTTTTAAGTGGCATGACAAAATTCATGTTGGTTCCATCTTGTTCCTAGCTGTCACTGACCTTATGTTCACAATACGAAGTGATTATGATTCGGCGACTCACACTTACAAAATGCGACATTAAGAAAGGTATACACGTGATCTGATAAAAGTTCAGTTTTCGTCAGACCCGTCTATCTGAATGAATCTGACTCAGTTATACAAGGAAGGGTATATATACATATATATATATATATATATATATATATATATATATATATATATACATATACAAGGAAGGGTATATATATATATATATATATATATATATATATATATATATAAGTATTGGAACAAGCTCATTCGGTAGACAGCAGGTTCATCCGTATTTATTGCTACTCGGAGTTTCATGCCACCTCCATGAGGTGGCATGAAACTCCGAGTAGCAATAAATACGGATGAACCTGCTGTCTACCGAGTGAACTTGTTCCAATACTTCTGTCTAAAGCTCTTCCTTTGAGGATATCGAGCACTCTTCATAGAAGGATAGAATCACCAAGTGTATATATATATATATATATATATATATATATTTGCCTCATGTACTTGCTCTAATAGAGAAGGGGGGTTTCAGGGGCGGATCCATGAATTCTCTAAAGGAGGGGGGCGCAACTAATATTTCTGGTGCCACTTCCCGGTTTCATTTCATTTTTCTTTTTATTTCTTTTGTTTTTAACGATAAATAAAGGGGGGTGTGCGCCTCCTGCGCCCCCCTCTGGATCCTCCACTGGGTTTTAGTGACAGTTTATGCAGGTCACAGGACCTCGGTTTACGTGTAAGGAAATCTGGTGATGTATAAGAAAAAAAATTCCCCTTTCTCCACCCCCCCCTTTCTGTCTCTCCCTCTCCCTTTCTCAAATCAATTCAATTCAATTCAATAAAGGTTTTATTCAGTCATGTATCGCAGCCAGCGGCTGAATTGCACATGTTTACAAAGATAATAGATATAATCATGATTATTAATTCATATAAAACAACAAGAAACTTGAAACTCCTACAAAATACACCTAACTATAAAGCTGAAAATATTAACTTAAACTTAAACATTGAAAAGCTTAAAATATGCAAAAAATACTAAAATAATTATCACTAAATGGTAAACAATAGAAAAATAATATGAAAATGATTAAATCATCAAATTACAAATACTAACTACATTTCTATCTATATACTCCCTAGATCAACAATTCAAAACTTAAAGAGACACTTATAATAGCTGATGGCATAATTGCACATATTTCTATAATAAACATTAATATAATCACTATTGAAAAAGGCAATATCTATATAATGAACTCAAAACAATAAAAACTTAACTGAGTTAATGACAAAAGCATGCAAAAATATAACTATATGTTGACCTTGAGAAATTTCAACCATAACAAATAGTGAAGGTTGACTTGCTTTTCCTTTGTGGTAAATATGAAAATGATTAATATATGAAATAAAAAATACATACTTTTGTACTGGAGATAAAGAAATACAAAGAAGAAACATGATTTTAGCGTATTTCCTATGTATTTCTTTATATTTTGGTAAATAGCGCCCTCAGTGGATGACCATGAGAAATTTCAAATAATGGGTCATGTATACTAGAGTATGAGTTGCTCTACCCATGTGCCAAATATGACGGTCATACATCATCATTATAATAGGGCTTTAGATTTTGACGCGCGGACGTTTGAGACGACGAGTGCGCTGGACGTTCTCCTCTCCCCTGCGTCGTGTTGAAAAATAGCTTTAGATTACGCTGGGACGCAACGTATAAAAAATAAAATCGCGCCCCCATATGATCAGCTACAGTGCATGAAGTAGTTCTAGCGTCGCAAACTGTGCGGACGTAAAAATAGCCCAGGGCCCCGTTTCATAAAGCTGTTCGTAAAGTTACGAACAACTTACGAGCGACTGGTGATCAGTTCTGAAGTGCTATGCTTATCAGAATTTCAAAGAGATTTTTCTCCTCCCCACCACTAGAGGGCGGACTCTACAATGGAGTCAGTGATTTCATGGAGGCCGCCATTGTTCCACTTAAAAATGGCGGACTTTGCGTACTAAGTATACATTTCTACAGCGCGTATTACGTGAACTTCTGAACTTTTACGCGAGTACGCACTTGATTTTGGCTGCTCCTCGGTTGCTCGTTTGCTAGCGTGTTAGCACGAGGGGTGAGCCTACCGCTTCGTTGCCATCCAGTGCTCCTTGCGCTCACACAACAATAGTACAGGGCGTATGAAGACTCCGCACTCTAGCAGTCACTGCGGAAAATCTCTGCAGAATTTCAATGATTCAGCACAAGAACTGATCACCAGTCGCTCGTAAGTCGTTGGTAACTTTACGAACAGCTTTATGAAACACTCCCCTGTACGCGTAGTGAAAAACTCAGGCGACGCAAGCTAAAAATAGATCGACTTGACGCGCGCTTCGGCGCACGCTCAGAACATGTTTTTTTTTTCCCCCTCTGAACGTCCGCGCGTCTAAAATCTAAAGCTCCCTAATAAAGGGGGCTTATGCCTGTCAGTATGCTAAAACTTTCTTCTTTTTTTTTTTGGTCCTCCTTCTCTTGCGTTCTTTCATCACCATTTTGTCAATACGTCGTTCATAGTTAGTTCCTCTGCACCCCCACTTCCCACCTTCTTGTTCAACAAGGAACAAATCCTTCCTTTCACTAAGCTGTAGATCTCACTTGCTATGATACCAGTCCTTTAACTTCTATGTCATGTTCAAGCAAGTTGTGGGACTTTAGTTGGAGGCAACATTACCTTTGGATTTGTCTTTCACTGAGTATACCGTCCTGCTCCCTGTGATCATCTAATCAGAGTGCCAGTGAGGAACCTCTCCTCTCTCCAGGGCAATCTGTAGCTGTTTTGCTATACGTTCTCTCATAGACTGTCATGAAATGTTTGAGCCAGAATCCATTCACTGCATTTATGCAGGCGCAGACTTATGTCCGGAAGAAATCGTAACCCTTTCCAATGGTCGATATATCCATATTAAAGGACCTACATGAACGCAAGCTTGTTGGATTGAATAATCAGTGTTTGTGAAAGAGAAACGAAGAAAGAATAGTAGTTCAGAGCAGGTGATTTAATGATACCAAATAAGGGAAGCAGGGAATGCCTGTATGATTAATAAAAGGAAAAAAAAACTATACTAAAATGTGAATCATAATTGTGACCGAGCTATATTTTGTCTTCAGAATAGAACATTCTACTTTGGTAGACTGCTGTTGCATTTTATCACACATCAGCAAAGCACCAAAAAGTGACAAATACAGCTATTGAGTCATTTGGTACCTGCCGTCAAGCTCTGGGTAGAAAGTTACAGAGAGAGAGAGAGAGAGGGGGGGGGGGGAGAGAGGAATTGCTAATGATGAATACAGAAAGCGTGACGACAAGGCCCAGATTACAATCTGCAGCGTGTTGACAAGTATGTTTGATCAAATAGAATAACATACATGTATTACATAGGACAATAAAATTTTATTCAGTGTCTGCAAGATATGCACTCAATAAAAACTCATTTAGAGTGCGCTGCTGTGGGGTGATTTATTTGATTATTTGTTATCGCCTTTAAGTCAAGAAGTAAAGTCATTTTACCATCTTTTAACATAAAGTCAAAACGGAATAAGGGAAAGTATTGAAGAGGAAAAGGAATGGCCATACTCTTTGTTACAACCCGATTTGGATTTCGACCAGTTGTCATTATAACTATTGTGTACATCATATATATTTTTTGTACATCATTTGTAAGGTACAAGAACTTGTGCTATTTCTTTTGATGTAATATTGATATATGAGAAGTATCAAATAAAAATAACTTTAAAAATACATAAAAATTAACAAACTTAATTCTTACGGAGTTATATTTTTTATATCCTTTATTCGAATTTCTTTCAATTTCATACCACAAAATTCACATTCACAAAAACAAAACATTATACAAAGAAAAAATGCTATACCTGACACACACACATACACGCACCTACACACACACAAACAATAATCACAAAAATCTTAACGAAGCGAAATGTCTTTGAGTGTATACCACTGACCCGTGACAACCTCCCCTTAATCGGCCCACAGATTGAAGTGCGGCATGCTAAAAATACGTTTTTGTGGCCCTATACGGGCACAGTAGCTGTCTTTATTTCAGAAAAGCGCCGTCAGTGGATACCTCTGTGGCACCTCTTTGTTTACTGCATTCAAATAATCATGTCTTTGCAGTAAAATCTTCGTTAGTCTACACAGCTTCAAATTTTCACATATACTATATATGTTTGATGTCTAGCATTTATTGGTAGTGATAGATACAGGTTCGTCAGAGAATCATCTCACTCTTAAATTCTCGTGCACATGTTCTGTTTTAAAATAAAACAAACTTTGTTATATTGTATCAATAACGTTATTTGGAATATCACTGACTCGTTGTGAGATTTAGTGGAAAATTGGCCAGATTCCCGACTGGAATTAAGACATTTGAAAAGAATTATTACGTTTGGTATTAGGCCTACATGTACAGTAGGCCTAGGTGCAGTACGAGAGACCAATCAAACATGATATGTATAGGTTAGCATGGTTAGTGAAATGGCATGTGGGCAATGGTAATTATGTTCACTACACCTCTGACTTCCATTTTTTTTTTAGCATTAAGATAAATCACATTATTACAAGGTACGTGTTATGACAGAAAAGTATAATTGTTTTCATCATGCGAAAGCAGCCGCTTTTAATTGATTCAAAAGTATAACACACAATGTGAATGTCTAATACCAAACAAAAAAAGCTCTATAGTGGACAAAAAAAAAATCCTTTGCGAATAAGCGATTTCTCTAGAAATGTCCTTTTTTCAAGAATAGCCTTTGCAGTTGCTCATAGACGCTTTTATATAAATAGTGCCAGAAAAAAACATGGCTTAAAACCCCCTTCCCCTCCCTCCTGGCAATTCTGACATTAATGTTTGTATTCATTATGAGTTATCTTTATTAAAGAAGACATTACTTTTTGTCTAATTGGCTGAGAACCACAACTACGACTGGCGTGAACATCCCTGCCACTGTACTATATCATGTTATGACTGTAAACCTTTCCACTATGGGCACTATGTGGCGATATACCTCTAACTTATTACATATCTGAAATACGGCAGCCCTTAGTACACTGAAGGGCTTTTTACACTTGTAAATTTTTGCTTAGCCCCGGACCAACGGTGGGGCTAAGGGGGGGGGGGGGGGGGGCCTTAGCCCCACCGTTGGTACGGGAATATCCTTAGCCCACTTTCTGTTTACACTCGTTTTTGCCAAAGTGGGCTAGCCCCACCGATAGTACCGTACTATCTGGCCCTGCAAAATAGCAGGGGTTAGCACCGCAATTGCGGTGCCAAGCAAGTGAGTGTAAACAGAACGAAAAAATAATCCTGGGCTAAGCGACGGAGACGAAGTTCGACCCTCACTGACCAATCAGAAACGAGGTAATCAAGTGCTGCCGGTGCGTGCGTGTACGTGTACAGTACGCAGCGTAATTATGAATATTCATGTGGTTTGGAAAGTCCGGGGCTAAGAAATACGAGTGTAAAAAGGTCAGTTTTCTCCTTAGCCCCGGACAAGAGATAGTACGGGACTAATTGGCGAGTGTAAAAAGCTGAAAAAATTGGTACGGGACTAACGATAGTCCAGGGTCAGAGAAAGTCCGGGGTTAAGAAACACAAGTGTAAAAAGCCCTTAACAGCTACTACCCACAACCAACCAACCATCAAGCAGACACTCAACCAAGAGAAATAACACCCCTCTGGAATAAGCACGTATTACTTCAAGCTTGTCAACAGGTGGCGCTATCAAGGTTTTTCTGAGCAGCTGCTTCAAATACAGTCATGTACAGCGTGCTAAAGGCGCAGCATATGTAGAGAAGGCATACTTTTAACCTAAATGTATAAAATCCATTCTAATTTCATTTCCTTTTTGTTCGCCGTCCAAAAACAACAACAACAACAACAACCACAGAATGCGTATATGAGCAAGGATTGAAAGCGCGCTTTCAAACATGATCAGCTTTCAGCAACTGCAATAACTTAATTTTGTGACACTAAATCTACGAGACCTTTCATTTCGGACATTACATATTTACAGAGATTATTCTTTAAATGTATTTTTGTTAGATTTGTATTTTGTTTCAAAAGGAGTCTTTCAGGCAATATTGCTCAAAATAGTCAATATTTGTGTGAAGCACAATGTCATAGGGAAGAGTGTTCTACCAACAGCAATATTGTTTTTATTGTTTTATAAGATTCACATGTTTAAAGTTACTGCACTTCATTTCAGTTTTATAGATGTTTGTGTTTTTAAGTGTGCCACGATAAAGGTAGTTGCTCTGCTTTCGCCTTATATTTCAAGTGATGCCTTATTAGTAGTTACCAGAGTAGCAAGTTGATAGCTGATAGCAACTGTATTCTTCAAACGTTTTACATGCTGCTACATTTATCTTCAAATTTACATTGCTAATGTGTTTTGTATCTTCCATTAGACATGCTAGACATAAGACTTCTATTTTTTATCAGGTATTGTGAAATTCAGATGACATGTGCGTCAGGTTTCATGTGGCTGACTGCCACCAGAAGCTCTCTCTGCCTCTCCCTATGGTGTGATAGACCCTACGTGAGTTTTGAATAAAAAATGTATAATCACCTTTATCACTGTCACTGAGTTATGAGAAATATGATACAATCAAGGTAAACATTGTTAAAACAATTCATTCATTCATTCAATCATTCACTCATTCATTCATTCTTTTTCACCCCCAACAAAACTTGTAAATACATTTTTTTCTTGACATAGAATAAGATATATATAAGTGCTTGTATTATGTCAAGATTACAGAATATGATGAATGAAATAATGGATATACCATGGATAAGGTAGAAAAGAAAAACACAAAAAGCATTCTGAAGTTTTGAAAGTGCAGAAGATTGAGAGGATGCTGAAAAAGCAGTGCTTTAGCAATGTTTAGGGTGCATTCTCCCAAACATAGTAGAACAATTTTACATAAATCAATGATCTTCTATTTGGAATTACAAAAGGAATTACACGAACTAACAATGAAAACCTAACTAGCCCTGTACAAACACCCAGAAAAATTCCAACATTAAGTCGCTGTCATGCAGAAAAGAGAATAAGGAAGATGTGAGAGACGAGGAACTGATAACATGGTTTTAAAGTAGAATTAAGAAAAAAATGTCGAAAAAACAACAATTTGGGAATCATAGTCACAAAATGCATAGTGAGATAATAACCTGTTGTATGTGAAAGTCTTTATGAACATGTAAAAAGTGAATATTGCATTTCATGACTTGCACTTGTATAATACTTGCAATAATAATAATAAAAAAGAGGTTTCAGTGACATGTGTGTATGTGTGTGTGTGGAGTAATAAGGACATTGATTCGAGTCTCACGAATTGGATGTAAGAGGAAAAAGGATGAAACTATCTCTCTCTCCCTCTCCTTCTCTCCCTCTGTCTGCCTCTCTCTCCCTGACAAACATTCGCCTCTCGCCTCTCTGACTTCATGGAAATGTAGATACATCATCACTGGATGTACTCATGCTGAAGACCCACACATTATCGGCATTTAACCTTGTGATTAAAAGAAAATTTAAGTTAATGATGTTAATAATGATGATAGATATATGTGTAAATAAATAGTTATATTATTAATAAAATAGGTAGAAATTTATGCTTAATATTTAGTCTATGGTCCCTCTATTACATAATTATATCTTTAAAAAGTGAAATCAAACCAGGGCCCTGTTTCATAAAGCTGTTCGTAAAGTTACGAATGACTTACGAGCGACTGGTGATCAGTTATGATGTGTTATATCAGAATTTCCATAATGAAGCACAAGAACCGATCACCAGTCGTTCTTAAGTCGTTAGTAACTTTACAAACAGCTTCATGAATCCCCCCCCCCCCGGTCATTCGTAGCTTCTCCTTCATTCTGCACTTGTACTGCCCCCCCCCCATCACCCCCTTTTTTGTGAGTAAATCCTTCACAATAGTTTTCTAGTCGTTTTGTCACGAAAAAAAGGGCCGATATCATCCTATCAAACATCGTTACGTATGTCCCCTAGCCGCAATGTGGAACATGTCATGAAAGTTAAAATGCAGCGAGTTACTGTATGTTGTACCTCAATGATCTATTGAGTGTTGTAAAACATGATTTTCCTGAGAAAACTTTATTTTACATAAATTTTGTGTACTTTCGTTTGTATGTCCCATGTACATTGTATTCTTTAAAACAAAAGTTAGAGAAGTAAACTGAAATTGAAATATAAACGCATCACAGCGAACGAAGCCATAGATTGTTGTGAAAGTTTAGCTATGATAACAGGTGTATGATCTAATAATTTGATTCGAGTAATAGGTCTCCATAGATTTGTTTGAAATAAACATACATTCTTTTTTTCAGAGATCAGGAGGATAAGTGGGGTGAAGTTGGGAAATAACACGTCTTTCCTTTCTTGAGTCATGGAAATCTGTAACAGTGAAATATCATGTCAAGTATGCATGTTAATGTAGAAAACGTTAATCATCCTCCCTTTTATTGTTAAGAAGCGATATAAACATTTGATACTATCGAATTGAGGGAAAACAGCCATTGAGTTGTCGTGTGGTAGTTTCTGCTCACACTGCACCTACAGTATTCACGGCGACTCGGTAGCCATAGTAACTGGTGAGGCTCCACCCCCAAACATCATTGTCGTAACAGGTGACTCGACAAACCGGACACTTGGCTGTATTTCAGCAGTGCACGGTTGTTGTGTTGGTGTCAAAGAGTCACATGCGAAAGAACCTCAACGCTGAATTCCGTGGACGTGGTAGAAGAACTGATGTATTCAGGAGATCGCAGTATCACTCAACAGCATCTAAGAAAACAACGCATATTCATTACGGCTCTTTACATTATTTGATATTGAAGCATAGCTGATTAGACTATGGGTTGTGGAAACAGCAAAGGCTCGACGGCGGTGCAAAACACGAGCACACCTGCTCCAACGAACAGTAACAACCACTCAACGATACCAGAGCAGCACGTGAAAGTTTTGAACAATACGGACAAAACTGTCGTTTCCACGACGGAAGCCGACAGTAATAAGCATATCGTTGAAGAGAATCAGAAAGAATGCACAGGTAAGTTATATCGAGCGTATTTTGCTTTGTGTTTGGTTCGTTACCAAGGTATCTTACGTCTTTAGAATAATGTTTATGGAAACTAGAACTATGTCATTAGCAGTGTGGCACTAGAGTGGAGGTTCACCCAGGACCCAGGGCAGGGAGATGGATGGAGGAGCCTTTATGGTTTCCCATCAAGTCTTGCCTTACCCTTTCTTTCAGTTCTAAGGCTAGTCAGGCATGACACATTGCAAGCAGTATGATTGCCGTTCGGCATTTCTTAAAATGGGGTTAACAACCTGTAACTTACAGCAGTGTAAGTTGAATGAAAACAATATTCAACGAAATAGATAGGCCTAGATAGATATGTTTGATGAATGAACTTATACTGTTAGCATTCATAAGTGTGCTCCAAATTTCTTGATGAAAGATGTTGAGTAGAGAGGTCACTTGCGTTCATGATGGAGTCATCCATTTGAAACATTTCTTTGTCTGATCAGCTAGTCAGCTGTTCCCAGTTTTGATATCACCTATTCAACAATGTTCAATGACAAGTCTGATGGCTCCTTGACCCTGGATATAGAGTCAATGAAAATATCATATCTGTCTATCAATCCATCAATCTATCAATCCATCAATCTATCAATCCATCAATCTATCAATCCATCAATCTATCAATCCATCAATCTATCAATCCATCAATCTATCAATCCATCATTCTATCTATCTCCAGCATTTCTATCAAGTGAATACAGAACAAAAAGTTCCCTTTCCCCTGAGCTAATTTTGGTTGAAATGTGGATTCAGATTTTATTTTTGTGTGAGATAACTATAGAAACCACTTGTATAATTAGTATATTAAAGAGCATACAATTCTAAGAGTTGAATTAAGAGTTTATTTCATCATAATTGGTTTTGAAATGGTTGAGATATCCAAAACAAAGTAAAACAAAGTAGTCCTAATGATATCAAGTGAGTCAATTCCTCGTAGAATTGTATACTATTTCATATTTCATAAGTAAGCAATGAGCAGTTTCTAATTATCTGGCAAAAGTCAAAACCTGAATCCTCATCTTACCAAAACTAAACCATCCCTTTAATATTCTTATTTGTCATATGGTACTACTCTTGCAATATGCACTGAAGAAGAATTCGATTCCAAAGTCTCTTTTTTACAGAACAATGTTGAAGATTTTGGGGGATTTGAATTTCATTTACACCGAATTGTTCTTAATCATTACTGCTTGGTAACTTTGTGTGTTGCCTCAGCTGATACTGGGGAAAAAATAATGATTGCAATCAGTAAAAGGTGAAGGTAGTTTAGGAGAGAGTTGATTTTAGTAATTGTGTAGGTTCAAATGATATGGGGAGAAACTAGTAATGGCATTTCTTTTAAAGAAAAAGAAATATAGTGTTTCAAGTATGTTGTCAGTTCTAAGCAAATCTGAAAAGGGGGATCCATTACATTTTTGTGGTATTTAAAAAATCCAAGTTCTGTATCTATGAAAGTAAATTTCAAAATTCCAGGCAGTGTATACATACAGAGTCTACTTCAGACTAGTAATTCCACATAGCATAGCATTGTCAGCTTTGACTAGACACTGGACTGTATAGTCTCCATGGCAACAGGAGAATCATCCACTTGTCTGCTTATCAACCTCTAGAGAGTTAGCCTACTGACACACTACATGTTTTCTGTGTGTATATCTCTGTGTGTGGGTCTTGAAGCATTGTTTGCCTCAATGCCCATTCATTGCTTTCTTATCATTAAATCAAACATAGTATAAGGCAGGAGTGGACTCTGCCACAAGATAGAGGAGTAAAGTGCAGAATGGAATGAGGCCTACATAGCTCTACTCATTTTGGTGTGGGTTATAGGGCTGTAATTATTGTTATAAAACTGTTTGTGGTGAAATGCACTATTATTATTCTGCCAGTCTGAGAATACATTGAAGTCTGCAAAACTGATCCTTTAAAACCAGGTGAAGTTTTATTTATCATGTATACATGTGTAGACACTTCATGAAGAATTTTTCAACTTAATGTATAAGAGATGGATTTCCTTGTTTGTTGACATTACTTTCCTTCTCTTACTCTTCCTCTCTAAAATCTACCTACTGATCTTTCTCTCCTTCCTTTTTAGAAATTATATCAAGCACAGACTATGTATAATTTCATGTAATATACATGCTTGCATTTACAAAAATGACTGTTAATGCTTGTGTAATTTATGTTTCTTTCTGTTTTGTTTCGGTGTATTTGCCAGCAAAGAAGTGATCTTTCAAAGTATAGTAATAAGCATTAAATGTAAAAATAATGAAAATGAATGTTAATATAAATGTATACTATATAGATGAAAAAAAAAAGAAATTATCATAAGCTAGCAAGCGACATCACTGTCACTGAGGACTATAGGCCTAGATACCAATTGATGAAATAAGTTGTTTTTTTAAGCAAATTTGAAATCTCTTCTCGGTGTTATTTATTCATGAATATTGAAATACTATGTTTAGCATAGGCTGTAATTTTCAAATTGCCTTGACAAGAAAGAGTGTCAAATTTCAGTGGCAAATCTGGGATTGAGCTTGTTTCTCTTATATGTACCTAAATACATGTGAGCACTAAAAAAAATATATGAACGATATTATGTTTTGATGTGTTGACATTATGAGCACACTCTGGAAAACCATGTAGGCCTACCTATTCAACAAACCTGTCCTCATAAAAGGCAATGACCTGATGAAGGGATAGTATGGTATTGGTTGAGATGAGGATTCATCTTATTTATTTTTTATTTTTTGCAAAATGCTTAGAAACCACTTAATGAAAATTTAAAAGAACATGCAATTCTAAGAGATATTCAGTTTATTTGATAAAAACCAGTTTTGAAATGGCTGAGATATCAAAAAATCAAATTAAAACAAAGCAATCCTAATAAAGGGTGAGTCCCACCTTTTATTAGGATTACTTTGATTTTGGATATCTCAGCCATTTCAAAACCAATTCTTATCAAATAAACATGTAATTCTTCTTAGAATTAAATGTTCCTTCAGATTTCATAGGAGGATTATCAATATCTAAAAAAAAATAGCAAAAATACATTGTATGAGAACCTGAAGCCCCATGATCTCAACCAAAACTATACTCCTGAATATACTAGGGCAGGTGTGTATGGAATCATGTTACATCAAAATCAGTTCATCCTCATTGGGTTAAGATAAGGGAGACATCAGAATCATTTGCTATTATCAGAGCAAGTTCTGCTTTTGAGGGTGATGTTAACATGGTAAGGTAAATCATTGTCATTTATTGTTTCTTATACGCAGTCAACCTCCAACGTTCGCAGGGTTAAACACTTTTTTTCTTTTCATTTTACCTAATTGGCCATTTGGGGAATACTTCTGTGTGTTATGCAAGGAGCTTTTTGCTGTTTCCTTGTGCAGATGAGTATTTATCAATAGACAAATTGTATAAATAGACGATAGACGATACTTACACCAACGAAGGCAAAGTGATTGGTGTGACAAACACACATAAAGCTAGTACTGTATAAGGGCTTATCATTCTAACATTTATGAAACTATTTTTTCCTGAATGAATGTAAGATGAAGATGATACAATGAGGTGTGCTAATACATGAGATGAATATGATACAGTGAGATACACGTGTTAATATATGAGGTGAAGAATAGCCAGATAATAAAATGAGGTGTGTTTATATATGAATGAAGATGATACAATGAGGTGTGCTAATACATGAAGTGAAGATAATATAATGAGGTGTGTTAATGTACTAGATGAATATGATACGATGAGGTGTGCTAATATATGAAGTGAAGATAATATAATGAGGTGTGTTAATGTACTAGATGAATATAATTCAATGAGGAGTGTTAATATATGAATGAAGATGATACAATGAGGTGTGTTATATGAGATGAAAGTGAACATACTGTGATAAAATGAGGTGTGCTAATATATGAAATGAATAATGGAGATGGGCTAATGCGAGATGAAGATGATACAGCGAGGTGTGGAAATTTGTGAAATGAATATTATCCATGTATGTATTTCATCTACTCCAGAGATAATGTAAATATAAATGCAAAGGATAAAGTACTCAGTGAGCTGTTCATTGTATCAGCAAGGGCCTGTTAGCAATGCATGTTGACATTAATATAGGCAGAGAATGATTTGAAATATGTGATTTTAAAACCATTTGACAGCAATTTATTCTTCAATAATCACAATTTGTAACATCACCTTCAACTGTTTTTTTTTCTAATGCATCCACAAGCCCTGGAAAAAAGATAAAGGAAGAAGATATTTCAAAGATATTGCAAAAGTTACCTCATGATTGTAGTTCAAGGAATTGCTGTATTTTCACGTGTATCTAAATGTAAAAAGATGTGATGCATCTCAGATTAATTTTCATTTGCTTTGAATAATGATGAGGGAGAAAAGGGGGAGAGAATGGGAGGGGGGCTTAAAAGAGAGAAAAGCTGTGAAATTCACTCCTTTTGTCATCAATGGGTCTTACTATAAATTTACTTGTAGCTGCATGTAGGATGCAACCTGTGAGCTCAAAGTAACTGGATTCCAAAAACTTTCCACGGATGAAAAATAGTGGTAAGATGAAAAAATAGCACAAGAAGTAAACTATGGGTATTGTGAAATATGTAGTCTTGTGAAAAATTTATACAGTTTGCATTTTACTGAAATAAAAGGTTTTCCTCATGATTATAAATGTTATGACATGTGTTCATGCATTGATGATAGGTTATTTTATATTCTGTTTAGTTACTATATGTGTAAAACCAGAAATTTTGCTTGTGTGAGTTTTTCATGAATTTCGCAAGGAGGTGGGAGGTGTCTTCCCACCTCCCTGCAAGGAGCCAAGATTTGCAATAGGGCAATTCCAGCATTACGGACATCACATTTTGTGAGATAATTTTTTTTTGTGACTTTGTGGGCCTATTTCAACAACTCAGCATAATCATTCTTTATCTATCCATGGTTTATTCTAACCCAATCATCCTGAAATGTTAACAGTCCGAGTCTTGATCAGTTACTACAAGTATAAATCATTTGGTAGATATTACATAAAATGCTTGCCGTTACGGACATTACGTTTTTAGGGACACGATTATTTACCTCCATGTGGATATGTTGAGAAATTTATGAATCAGAGCATCAAGTAAAAGAAATTTTCTTCTGAAATGAATGCTCAGGTCCTGTTAAAGTTGTAGATTGATAATTGTGTACAACACATTCTGAATTTAATCTATAGGTTCACAAATGTAGCGTTACGGACATTACATCTTTAGCGTTACGGACATTACAATATGTCCACTTTTTAAAGTCACAGTATTCATATTCTAACACAGTTCATATCTCAGACAATGCTAATATTAGTGTTTTTTTGGTTCATTCTAAACCATAAACCACCTTGAAACAAAAGCTGAAGTATTGCTGCATGATATGGAATAATGAGAGTCAGAAATTGTGTGTTTTTACGAAAATTATCAAAAGAATTGCCCAAAAATGGTGTGGTTTTTTTTTTTTGAAGAAAAGAATGCTTAGCTCTATGCACTTCAATTGTATCCAAATACCACTCACATGAAAGAATTTGACAAGTTCTAGCATTCGGTACTAAATTTGTCCCTGTAGCTCATATATTTTTTGAATTATTGCAGATTTAGAATCTTTTAGGAACAGTAACATTTTCGCAGAATTGCCCAATATCAAAATGAGCACAAGAGTTCTTGTTTACACTGTGCATCGAATTCCAGTGGCAATTTGCAAATATTTCATGAGGCAAAGAAGGCTTTCAGCTCCATTTTTTAAAAGTATGTTGGTTTGTTGTTTACCAGACATGAGTCTAGGTTCAAGGACTCTGGTGTAAGGAGCAAACAGGAATACCTCAATGGGAAATTTCAAGTCTCTTTTGGACAGATGGTTTAACAGATCCTTATCTTTGCCATCAAAATAGAGGAATACTTTGAGGCACAATGAATTCCCAGATCTCTGTGCGTCTAATTACTGGTATGGAGGAGATGACTTACAAATGTTTTTCTTTTCACACTTCAGCTAAAAAATGGTCCAGAAATGGTAGTATGGATGCAAAAGGCCATCACATTGCTGTCTGGCAGAACTATAAATACTTCCAAACTTTTCACCTCAGGGATCAAAAAGGCTCAATGTAGAGAGCAGCAGGGGGGAGGGTGGAGGGGGGAGGGTGGAGGGGGGGGGATGCAGTCTTGATGACAGGAGTAGAATGATACTCTTACTTGTAGGTCAGAGTGGTACCTCTGTTACAGCTCTATGTTCTGAGCAAAGATCTTTACCTATAGTGCATGCATAGTATCTTTGTTGCAAAGATTTCTCACACACATTTTCAACTTTGTATTCTTTTTATGAGGTAGGCAATAGTCAGTGAACACAGTCACTCACACTATCTTTGATTGCTTTGAAAGGGCTTGTTTAAAGGTGTAATACGCTTGATTTGCCTAGAACTAAGACTAAGCCACAGATTAGGCAAGAATTCCAAAGTGTGTTCCAGGTCCCTGTTCCGTGGAAGTGAGCCAATCAGTTGCTATGTTTTGAATTAATAACAAAATGGTTGCTAGGTGACAAAGGGCAATGTCTACCAAAGTAAGGACAGGAGTTCTTATTTTGTGTGTAGGGCCCTGTGAGTTGACTAACACACTCTTCGCAGTACTTGACAAGTCTGACGGGTGCACAATTGAGAATAACACCAATGTGTGTTCTGTGATAGGCTATGAGAATCATTGAACTCTACTACTGAGATGTGTGGGCCGATGTGACTGTGAATATGGAAAGAGATACTATTGTTAATATTGATTATACTGAAAATCTTGAGAGTGATAACTGATATCATGTTCACCATTTGATTCCCAAGACATTGGGTCATGAAGATGAAGACCCCCAAGGCACATAAAATGAAATATACCCAGCATGGACTTTTGATGTATATATAATCTCATCTTACTACTTATAATCTCAACTGATTGTGCATTATGAGAAATGGTGTTTAGAATTGCTGATTGTTCTGTAAATCATTGTTTCTCATATGTCGTGTGTTATCTTGATCAAGAAAGCTTCAGACAGAACTGCATTTCACATGCAACAACAGCTGTCTGTTTTGTTTGTTTGTTTGTTTGTTTTTGTATAGCCATCTCTCCATGGATACAAGTGCATATTATGGAATATTTCTTTTTAAAAAGATATGCACAATATGATGTAATTAATGCATTTCTCCCACAGTCCTAACATCCTGACATTTATCTCTCCCACAGAGTCGAGAGAGAAAGTGGAGACTCCTGCTGATGGAGAGGAGAAGAAAGATGCAGAGAAACCAGCTCCAGCTGAAGACACTGCAGGTGAGAAATTTCCACATACAGTATATCCCCTCAAAATTACAATCAGATTTTTTGCATTGATAACTTTCAATATGGTTAAACTGTCTGACTGCTATTTCAGGGTCTAAAAATATAACATCTTACCCATATTTTGCAGAAAACCCCATTGTATTTGATTATGTGGTCATAGAAAAGTATGTGAATCATTGAAAAAGCATATATCTTTGATGTGTTGAACTTCCAAGTTTAGCACTTGGATAGGCCTACTCTTGGAACTTTTGTGTGAATGCAGTGGGCAGAACTTGGAGGGAAGGGTTTCCTGACATGCTCTTATAGTTAAGATTCTTGAATAGTGATTAAGAAAAAGCTTAGAAAAATCAATGCTTGCATGTGTGTATACAAAGTGAAGATAAACTGTATTCAAGAAAGTAATGCCTCAAAGCTGTGCTGGACATGATGCTGGGTTATTTCTGCATAAGTCTAATTTCACAAGATGTTTTCAAGTTTGACAAATCAGACACTTAGGGTGAGTTCAAGGATTCTAGTGCAAGGGTCAACTGTAGGAAACCTGCCCTGGGAATAGAGTCTTATTTTGGCAGATGGTTGAACAGGAACTTAGTTTTGCCCATCAAAATAGGTAAAAGCAACTAGATTACAGCACTACATATGGACAGGAATCTAACTGTTTATTTTCATTGTTTCAAGCATCCAGAAGAGTGCAAATGAAACATTCAATTTTTTTTTTGTTCTGTGAATAGCATGTACCTTATTTGCATCATACGTCATGAAGGACAGTCTTACAAAAGACCACTGACTTTTATAAGAGGAGATGATTTTTATTGTACAAGGTCATGTTGTGTCCTGGGGTTCCTATCCAAATGAGATCAGGTACTTGGCCTGATTGACTAGCTCTATGCAGGAGTCCAATATTACCTGTGTGCTTTGTTTATCGTTGTCATGGAAACCCAGAGATCGATGCAAACATGAACCATCTGAATGTTTTCATGTGTTTCACATGTTGCCATGGTGATGAATACCTCCTTCACGACCTGAGTATGTTTAGACATGGTTCAGATGTGTGTGGTGGAGGTAATATTTGCTCAATATATGTATTCATATTGACAAGTCCTTATGGAGGTTGGTTGGATGCCCTTTGTCCCCACAGCATCTAGATACTAGGAAAGCAATGCTTATTGACAGGTCTATCCCTCACAGATTATAACAACCTCTCAACCTGCCACTCATCATTTTGTTTGCTTTCACAGTGTTTGTTAAAGATGATAATACAAACAGAAAATTGAAATGAGAGTATTACAAGTGCTAATGAGAAAGAAATGAAAGTAGAATTAATACAAACTTGTAAGACTCATTGCAAAACATCCTTCGTTAATGTCACTAGAAGGTATGCTTATTGCAATTTCAAGATGCATCATGTGTGAGGAATATTTCCATGTTTAGTTTTTGGTTCATTTGTCATCCTGAGGGAACCTCCTCAATTAGATTTGTTGGGTGAGATGAAAACAAAAACTAAGTGATATTCAAGAAAAACTCTGATCTGCTGCTCCTGTGCCTTTAGAAGGTAGTCTAACTTATGGCCTAAACTGTGATTAAAACTCATCTCTGATAGTTAATGTCATCCCAATATGAAAAAAACAAACAAACATGAGAATGATTTATAGTAGCACCATTATAGTTCACAATACCTCTAACATGTGTTTCCTTGTTCTCCTCGCAATAATGTTGTGAAGAAAGATCTGTGATTTAATCTTTGCTTGTAAAGATTTGCATGTTTGTGATTATCAGTTTTAAGTACCCGTGGTATTATAGTTTTTAACCTGTTGAGGATGAGTCTCGAGTATACTCGAGCAGGTGTCGATGGGAAAAGCCTGTCGTAGCAAAATCAGTCCATCCTCAGCGGGTTAATTGAAGGTTGCAATTTTACAATGTTCATGTTTATCAGTTATAGGGACTGTACAGGTGAGGATGCAGCTTGTAATGTCTTGTGAGATGTTTAGAAACCATTCTGTGAAATGTTAAAGAGCATACAATTCTAAGGGGATTCAAAAGTTTATTTGATGAAAGTCAGTTTTGAAATGACTGAGATATCTAAAAACAAGGAAAAACAAAGAGATCCTAATAAAAGTCGTGGCTTGTCAATTTTATTAGGATCCTGTTTTTGGATATCTCAGCCATTTCAAGGCCAATTTTCATCAAATAAACATTGAATCTTTCTTGAAATTACATGCTCTTTTATGTTTCATTTATAAGAGGTTTTTCATTATCTCACCAAAAAATATTATAAACTTGAATCCTCACCTCAATCAGTAGGTCCTACTGTGCAGTCCCTTTAAAGGGTGCAAAAAGGAGTACCTGGTGTGTCTGGAGATTCAATGAAATTTTGAGTTTCTCAGACACATCAAAGACACTGATAAAGACATACTGGGTGTTACGGCATTTTTAGAAGCATGATGAGTACCTTTAAACTCATGTTTGCCAACAGGGATATGAAAAGGCTTGTGATATTGTGTTACAAGGGTGGCTTGATCAAATGATAGAAGGATAGCCAAGTAGTGGCTGATGATTAATTCATATAAGTTGACTAGATCATTCCCAACTACCAACTGTAAACATTCTTATTTTCCTGTGGAGTGGCCTAAAAGCATATTTTTTGTTTCTTAAATTTGTGCTGCACAGTTGCTTGCTGGTGTATTTTCGTACAATTCAAAAACAGATTTGACGTCTCCATGCGTAAAAATTGATGTGCTGGTACATGTGCAAATGATCCATTGGAATATATGTGACCTGTCACCAGCCACAAGTTTGATTACAAGTTTGTAGAACTCTGAATTTTCTGTTAACAAGATATTTCGTTAGTCCAGTTTCTAAGTTTTAATTTGATGTGTAATCCATTAAAAGAAGCGCTTTACATCTAGAGATCTAGAGATATTTCAAATCAAATGTGGCAAACATGGGAATTTTGTGACAACGAAATATGGAAAAAAAATCGCTTTTAAAGTTCGCTCTCAGTTTCTTATTTGTTTGGAAATTGTATGGGACGGAAAATATCGCTCACATAAACTCCTTGGCAATGATAAGTTTCATTACATCATATACATCATATAATAAAAAGATTACATAGGGGCCTGGAAGGGGTCAAAATAGCTTCGGCTTTATGAAAATTAAAAACCGTGTTTTTGTGCCTGTAACCTTTTTTTTTTTTTTTTTTTCTCTCATTTTGAGTTGGTAGAAAAATATAATGTGAACGTTTGAAATCGATGAATTGAATTAATGAGATTTTTTTTTAAATGTGGCTACATACTTCATACAGTGTAAATAATTATATTCTCTTGTATCCCTGAACATGTAGCCACAATACATTCTTCCAGCTTTATTTCCCTGTAAATCTGTTTAAACTAGCACTTGATGCTGATCAATAGGTGAGATGCAAGAGCCATGTTCTGCAATGTCTAGTTTCTTCAAAATGAAGGCAGAATAGTCAAAATTGCTAAAATTTCAAAACAGTGTCAATATAGTGGGTTTGACGTATGTTTGTCAACTCTTGTGTAGGGAATAGGTCTCAAGTCTGATGATACAGGTTGAGACACAATCTGTGTATGTGACGACACCAGTGCCTACTCACATGACTGGCTTTATGAATATCTTTTTACATTGTTTTGTTTTCATGTGCAGCAATATCAGAAGAGAGAAAAGATGAGGACTCCACTGGAGTGTCCCCTCAGCAAACATCTGAACCTGTAGAGGAAGCCACACCACCGACTGAGGAGGTATCACCAGCACAGGAGGAACCACAAGCTGCAGAGAGTGCACCGGCAGAGAGTGCACCGGCAGAGGCTGCTGCTCAAGAGGCGTCAGCTGATGGTAAGTTTAGGATCAAGACCTGTTCTCCATTCCTGCAATCCTTTGATCATCCTTATGACTCTGATGTGTTACTTCTGAATCATTTTCTTTCTTTACATGGTTTGATATTTTCATCTGAAAGGAGAGCAAAACTTTGTGTCTATAGCAGCATCATTTGACCTTCAATCTAAGATCAAAACTTTGTTTCTGTGGCAGTATCACCCTTCAATCTAAGATCAAAACTTTTGTTTCCATGGCAGCATCACTTGACCTTTAATCTAAGATCAGAACTGTTTCCATGGCAACAAAAGTTTAAAGTTTCCATGGCAGCATCACTTGACCTTTAATCTGAGATCAAAAAATTTTCCATGGCAATAAACGTTTTCTTGGCAGCATCACTTGGCCTTTAATCTGAACTTGTGTCTGAAGTGCTCAGACTACCTTCACAGTAGAGAGAGAACAACTTTAACCCTTGAGGACGTGCTGATTTTGCTACAACACACATTTCCCATAGACCTCTGCCCAAATTGTATATGCTTGTCCTCATGCATTACAGGTTAAAGGCTGATAGAGGAGCAGAATGCTTCTTGGCAGGGGCAGATCCAGAAATTCCATAAGGGGAAGGGAAGGGTGCTGACAAAAATGGTTTGTTCAAAAATGAAAAATTAAAGGGGGATGCACACACACCCCTTTCATTTGTTTTTCTTTTCATTTCTTTTGTTTTAACAAAAATAAAGGGTGGGGGGGGGGTGCGCACCTTGTGCACCCCCTCCCCCTGGATCCGCCACTGCCTGGCATACATAGCTGAAATCTTGAACTCCTGATTTGCAGGTCTTACTTTTATTTTCTGTAGTATATGTAAATATGCCTTGTACTTCTCTCTGTATTAGTCATGCAGTCTCTCTTGGCAATGCTGCCTAGCTTATTTCGCGCACCATTCCTGGTTTAATTTTTTGTTTATGGATACTTTTTCCTGCAGTTTTCATGGTTTGGCAGTTATTTTTCTCTAATGTCTGGATTTTGCATCCCTTGCAGTGATACTATCTAGAATAAAATTTGATTTTATGCTCATACAGATACTTGTTCCATTGTATAGCACATTTTTGTTGTGCTCCCTGATCTATGGCTTCACCTATTGTTGAAGGGTAAAATCAAAAGAACTTTTATTGCACTAACACCAAAAGTATATTATATCAACTGTGATCAAAGTCAAATTTTATATCCTACTTCTCAGAGTTTCATATGGAATACCCATAAACTTTACACCAACCTGGCCTATATGAACAAGGTTTTACTCAGAGTGCTACATTTCATATGAAAAGCAAATATAAATGCAGCATGCAAACATCATTTTCTCTTGTTTGACAAAATGCAATGATTGTTGGGCATATTTTCTTCATCCAGAAAACCAGATAACAAAAAATGTCAACTCCATCCAGAAGCCAAGAAATAAGCCTTTACCCACATGTCTCTGTTTCGAGCATTTCACCTGCAGATGCTTCATGTTTGCTGCCATCTATTCAAAGAGCCGATTTCAATAATTCCTATCACTTTTACATTCTTGTAGCAGCAGTAAGCTTGTCAGATCAAATGTGCATCTTTTCTTGCGTTGTGGAAGGAGGTATGCATGAACTTTGTGCGTATTCTTGCTAATGTAGCGCCCTCAGTGGTGGGGGAGACCCCAGGGGAGGAACCCTCAGCACCTCAGGTGGTTGACTCAGATGAGAGAGAAGAAGAAAGACACCTGGATGGTAAGACTTCCCAGGGCAGTGTGTAATTTTAACTATCATTCATTATCGATGAGAGAAGAAAGTGTTAATATGAGGTCATTTATACATCTTTCATTATTGACTGTAAAAAGTTTTGATATGATGTGATTATGCACTTTGCCATCTAGTCTGCAAATACTTGCAATCTTTGCTATCAATCAGTGCTAGCTCAGCTTGCTGTGATCTTGTCTTCTGCACAGTCTCTTCTTGTTGGAGTTCCAAAATGTTAACAAACTCTTTCCTAAGTTTTTGTTACTATCCATGATCATGAATTTCTATCTCTATGCATCATTTTTTTTTTCAATATTTGAACAGAAGGTCTATTCCTAGCTCTTTTCTATCTAAATGCAGTCTGGTTGAAAATCATATGTTTGTTTACAAGTGTGTTTGTCTAAAGTACAGTTTACATGCATTTTATCATGAAGTGCCATGACACATTACTTAATGTAAAATTGACTTTGTGCTTTGAGCACAAGTCAGATGTATACCATAAGCAGTGGCAGATCGGGGGGGGGGGGGGAGGGAGGGGGGGGACAGGTTAAACTGTTTGTTGTTATTATTTGATACCCTGCTTTTGTGTCTGTGATCCCCCAAATTTCTCACACACCTGTTTGCTAAATTGTCCCCCTCCCTCCCTTCCCCACC